>NC_092158.1:6252697-6570197 GCF_045791955.1 Oncorhynchus clarkii lewisi | reverse complement strand
AAGACCTCCCCCTTCCTACTCACCCCCCTCTCCACCTACTCCCTCCCTGAAGACCCCCCTTCCTACTCACCCCCCTCTCCACCCACTCCTCCCTGAAGACCCCCCTCCCCCTTCCTACTCACCCCCCTCTCCACCCACTCCTTCCCTGAAGACCTCCCCCTTCCTACTCACCTCCCCCTTCCTACTCACCCCCCTCTCCACCCACTCCTTCCCTGAAGACCTCCCCCTTCCTATTTACACCCCTTCCTACTCACCCCCCTCTCCACCCACTCCTCCCTGAAGACCTCCCCCTTCCTACTCACCACCCTCTCCACCCACTCCTCCCTGAAGACCTCCCCCCTTCCTACTCACCACCCTCTCCACCCACTCCTCCCTGAAGACCTCCCCCTTCCTACTCACCCCCCTCTCCACCCACTCCTTCCCTGAAGACCCCCCCTTCCTACTCACCCCCCTCGCCACCCACTCCTCCCTGAAGACCTCCCCCTTCCTACTCACCCCCCTCTCCACCCACTCCTCCCTGAAGACCTCCCCCTTCCTACTCACCCCCCTCTCCACCCACTCCTTCCCTGAAGACCTCCCCCTTCCTATTTACACCCCTCTCCACCCACTCCTCCCTGAAGACCCCCCCTTCCTACTCACCCCCCTCTACACCCACTCCTCCCTGAAGACCCCCCTCCCCCTTCCTACTCACCCCCCTCTCCACCCACTCCTTCCCTGAAGACCTCCCCCTTCCTACTCACCCCCCTCTCCACCCACTCCTTCCCTGAAGACCCCCCCCTTCCTACTCACCCCCCTCTCCACCCACTCCTTCCCTGAAGACCCCCCCCCTTCCTACTCACCCCCCTCTCCACCCACTCCTTCCCTGAAGACCTCCCCCTTCCTATTTACACCCCTCTCCACCCACTCCTCCCTGAAGACCCCCCCTTCCTACTCACCCCCCTCTCCACCCACTCCTCCCTGAAGACCCCCCTTCCTACTCACCCCCCTCTCCACCCACTCCCTCCCTGAAGACCTCCCCCCTTCCTACTCACCACCCTCTCCACCCACTCCCTCCCTGAATACCTCCCCCCTTCCTACTCACCCCCCTCTCCACCCACTCCTCCCTGAAGACCTCCCCCCTTCCTACTCACCCCCCTCTCCACCCACTCCTCCCTGAAGACCTCCCCCTTCCCACTCACCCCCCTCTCCACCCACTCCCTCCCTGAAGACCCCCCCCCCCTTCCTACTCACCCCCCTCTCCACCCACTCCTCCCTGAAGACACCCCTTCCTACTCACCCCCCTCTCCACCCACTCCCTCCCTGAAGACCTCCCCCCTTCCTACTCACCACCCTCTCCACCCACTCCCTCCCTGAATACCTCCCCCCTTCCTACTCACCCCCCTCTCCACCCACTCCTCCCTGAAGACCTCCCCCCTTCCTACTCACCCCCCCCCCCCCCCCCCCCCTTCCTACTCACTCTACTCTGCCCCTCTCCCCTTGCCTTTAACCTTTCAGGAAATTACCGTGGGGAAATGGGGGTTGGCTGTCACCGTGGCAACAGCCAATTAGGTGTGAAGACATTATCATAGGTAATAAAGAGCTGGGGTAATAAAGTGTCGGTCTGCTCATCAGGGAAGAGGAGAAGCTAGAGGGGAATAGACGAGATGGAGACACTGATCCATAGATGACGACTGTGTGTGTGTGTGTGGGGGGGGGTTTGGATGTGTGTGTGGGTGGGTGTGTGTGTGTGTGTGAGAGAGAGAGAGAGAGAGTGTGTGTGTGTAAACCTCACCGGGGGTACGGGGGGCGGGGGAGTATAAACCTCACCGGGGGACGGGGTATAAACCTCACCGGGGGACAGGGGATAAACCTCACCGGGGGACAGGGGATAAACTTCACCGGGGGACAGGGTATAAACCTCACCGGGGGACGGGGGGGTAAACCTCACCGGGGGACAGGGGATAAACCTCACCGGGGGACAGGGGATAAACCTCACCGGGGGACAGGGGATAAACCTCACCGGGGGACAGGGGATAAACCTCACCGGGGGACAGGGGTATAAACCTCACCGGGGGACGGGGTATAAACCTCACCGGGGGACAGGGGATAAACCTCACCGGGGGACAGGGGATAAACCTCACCGGGGGACAGGGGATAAACCTCACCGGGGGACAGGGTATAAACCTCACCGGGGGACGGGGTATAAACCTCACCGGGGGACGGGGTATAAACCTCACCGGGGGACGGGGTATAAACCTCACCGGGGGACGGGGGATAAACCTCACCGGGGGACGGGGTATAAACCTCACCGGGGGATAAACCTCACCGGGGGTACGGGGTATAAACCTCACCGGGGGATAAACCTCACCGGGGGACAGGGGATAAACCTCACCGGGGACAGGGTATAAACCTCACCGGGGGACGGGGTATAAACCTCACCGGGGGACAGGGTATAAACCTCACCGGGGGATGGGGGATAAACCTCACCGGGGGACGGGGGATAAACCGCCACACAGATTTAGACTCTCTTTAATAAGAGATGAACTATTGATCACTGACCTTGTTACCGGGGGACGGGGGATAAACCTCACCGGGGGACAGGGTATAAACCTCACCGGGGGACGGGGGATAAACCTCACCGGGGGACGGGGGATAAACCTCACCGGGGGACAGGGGATAAACCTCACCGGGGGACAGGGGATAAACCTCACCGGGGGACGGGATATAAACCTCACCGGGGGACGGGGTATAAACCTCACCGGGGGACGGGGGATAAACCTCACCGGGGGACGGGGGATAAACCTCACCGGGGGACGGGGGATAAACCTCACCGGGGGACGGGGGATAAACCTCACCGGGGGACGGGGGATAAACCTCACCGGGGGACGGGGGATAAACCTCACCGGGGGACAGGGGATAAACCTCACCGGGGGACAGGGGATAAACCTCACCGGGGGACGGGATATAAACCTCACCGGGGGACGGGGTATAAACCTCACCGGGGGACGAGGGATAAACCTCACCGGGGGACGGGGGATAAACCTCACCGGGGGACAGGGGATAAACCTCACCGGGGGACGGGGGATAAACCTCACCGGGGGACAGGGGATAAACCTCACCGGGGGACAGGGGATAAACCGCCACACAGATTTAGACTCTCTTTAATAAGAGATGAACTATTGATCACTGACCTTGTTATCAAGCAGCTAACATTTTGAGCCAGCGCTTTAGAACCCCTGCAACCCCCGCCCCCCTCCCGTCCTCCACCCCCCGTCCCCTGCCCCCGTCCCCTGCCCCCGTCCCCCTCCCCCCTTCAGTCATTTTGGTTGAATAACAGGTTATCTGTGGCAATCTATGGTAATTTTGGTCATTTAGACTTAAATATACAGTAGTAGTTAAAGTTGTGGACACACCTACTCATTCAAGGGTTGAATAATAGTGAAGACATCAAAACTATGAAATAACACATATGGAATCATGTTGTAACCAGAAAAGTGTTTAACCAAGTCCATTTTATGGCAAGAACAGCTCAAATAAGCAAAGAGAAACGACAGTCCATCATTACTTTAAGACATGAAGGTCAGTCAATCCGGAAAATGTCATGAACTTTAAAAGTTCCTTCAAGGCAGTCGTAAAAACCCATCAAGTGCTATGATGAAACTGGCTCTCATGAGGACCACAGGAAAGACCCAGAGGTACCTCTGGACCCAGAGCTGCAGAGGATACGTTCATTACCAGCCTCAGAAAATGCAAGAATGCAAGTAAGAATAAAGAATAACCAGGATATATATACTCTAGTATAATTTTTGTATATCTGTGTCCATATTGTCCAGTAGTTTTTAGTGGATAGACTAGACTAGGTAGGGTAGCCTAGTGGTTAGAGCGTTGGACTAGTAACCGAAAGGTTTGCAAGTTCGAATCCCCGAGCTGACAAGGTAAAAATCTGTCGTTCTGCCCCCTGAACAAGGCAGTTAACCCACTGTTCCCCTGTAGGCCGTCATTGAAAATAAGAATGTGTTCTTAACTGACTTGCCTAGTTAAATAAAGGTAAAATAAAATAAAAAAGTGGCTCAAGAGAAAATAGCCTAATTAATGAAAATAGCATCTAATCAACAATGGCATTATTTTCAATGAACTCTTCCAGCTATAGACCAAAACATTTACAACCAATACATGTTGACATAGTAACATTTTATTTTTAATGCTAATTATTATTTAATACTGAAACCCTCATATTAAACACTAATTGTATCCACTAAATTCATGTATCATATTTAGGATAATGTTTTACAGCTTTGTCATTCAATTTTTTTTATTTTAAAATCATCTTATTTGATCACGGGGCCAGAGATTATTAAAGACACCGGTGATAATCTGAAGTACCCAAAATGGCCACTAATGTCCTGTGATAAATTACTTAAAATCCTTGAAAGTTACAAAAATTCTGGTAGTTTACTGGTAAACTTTCAAAGGTTTCCACTAACACATCCTCCCTTTGTAACCCGAGTTGTAGCGTTAGCTAGATGCAACACTTGAATACAGGTTTTTCTCATTGAGATAAAAAAAAAAGAAGGATTTTACAAGTGAAACCTGTTCAATATGCAATGTATGGCAGCAAGAAGTAGGCCTTTTCTATACACAGTGTTATTGTTCCAACGCTTTTGCTGCTCCACACTAAGTTCTGCCACTGCAGAGATATAGATCTATATATCTAGATCTATATATCTAGGTCTCTATATCTAGGTCTCTATATCCAGTTCTATATATCTAGGTCTCTATATCCAGTTCTATATATCTAGGTCTCTATATCTAGGTCTCTTTATCTAGGTCTATAAATTTAGGTCTCTATATCTAGGCCTCTATATCTAGGCCTCTATATCTAGGTCTCTATATCTAGGTCTCTATATCTAGGTCTATATATCTAGGTCTCTATATCTAGGTCTCTATATCTAGGTCTCTATATCTAGATCTATATATCTAGGTCTCTATATCTAGGTCTCTATATCTAGGTCTATATATCTAGGTCTATATATCTAGGTCTCTATATCTAGGTCTCTATATCTAGATCTATATATCTAGGTTTCTCTGACTAGGTAGAGATATAAATCTAGGTATATAAATTTAGGTCTCTATATCTAGGCCTCTATATCTAGGCCTCTATATCTAGGTCTCTATATCTAGGTCTCTATATCTAGGTCTCTATATGTAGGTCTATATATCTAGATCTATATATCTAGGTCTATATATCTAGCTCTATATGTAGGTCTATATATCTACATCTATATATCTAGCTCTATATGTAGGTCTATATATCTAGATCTATATATCTAGGTCTATATATCTAGCTCTATATGTAGGTCTATATATCTAGATCTATATATCTAGGTCTATATATCTAGGTCTATATATCTAGGTCTATATATCTAGCTCTATATGTAGGTCTATATATCTAGATCTATATATCTAGGTCTATATATCTAGGTCTATATATCTAGGTCTATATATCTAGGTCTATATATCTAGCTCTATATGTAGGTCTATATATCTAGTTCTATATATCTAGATCTATATATCTAGCTCTATATGTAGGTCTATATATCTAGATCTATATATCTAGGTCTATATATCTAGCTCTATATGTAGGTCTATATATCTAGCTCTATATGTAGGCCTATATATCTAGGTCTATATATCTAGGTCTATATATCTAGGTCTATATATCTAGTTCTATATATCTAGATCTATATATCTAGCTCTATATGTAGGTCTATATATCTAGATCTATATATCTAGCTCTATATGTAGGTCTATATATCTAGATCTATATATCTAGCTCTATATGTAGGTCTCTATATCTAGGTCTCTATATCTAGGTCTCTATATCTAGGTCTCTATATCTAGGTCTCTATATCTAGGTCTCTATATCTAGGTCTCTATATCTAGGTCTATATATCTAGGTCTATATATCTAGGTCTCTATATCTAGGTCTATATATCTAGGTCTATATATCTAGGTCTATATATCTAGGTCTCTATATCTAGGTCTATATATCTAGGTCTATATATCTAGGTCTATATATCTAGGTCTATATATCTAGGTCTATATATCTAGGTCTATATATCTAGGCCTCTATATCTAGGTCTCTATATCTAGGTCTCTATATCTAGGTCTCTATATCTAGGCCTCTATATCTAGGTCTCTCTGACTAGGCAGAGATATCTAGGTCTCTCTGACTAGGCAGCGATATCTAGGTCTCTCTGACTAGGCAGCGATATCTAGGTCTCTCTGACTTGGCAGCAATATCTAGGCCTCCGACTAGGCAGCGATATCTAGGCCTCCGACTAGGCAGCGATATCTAGGCCTCTTCGACTAGGCAGCGATATCTAGGCCTCTTCGACTAGGCAGCGATATCTAGGCCTCTTCGACTAGGCAGCGATATCTAGGCCTCTCCGACTTGGCAGAGATATCTAGGTCTCTATATCTGGTCTCTCTGACTAGGCAGCGATATCTAGGTCTCTCTGACTAGGCAGCGATATCTAGGTCGCTGACTAGGCAGCGATATCTAGGTCTCTGACTAGGTAGCGATATCTAGGTCTCTGACGAGGCAGCGATATCTAGGTCTCTGACGAGGCAGCGATATCTAGGTCTCTGACTAGGCAGCGATATCTAGGTCGCTGACTAGGCAGCGATATCTAGGTCTCTGACGAGGCAGCGATATCTAGGTCTCTGACTAGGCAGCGATATTTAGGTCTCTGACGAGGCAGCGATATCTAGGTCTCTGACGAGGCAGCGATATCTAGGTCTCTGACGAGGCAGCGATATCTAGGTCTCTGACTAGGCAGCGATATCTAGGTCTCTGACGAGGCAGCGACATCTAGGTCTCTCTGACTAGGCAGCGATATCTAGGTCTCTCTGACTAGGTCTCTCTATATCTAGGTTTCTCTGACTAGGCCTATTTCTGGTCTGGCTATGAGCCAGCAGAGTCACTTTCTGGGAGTAGGAGTGAATTGCCTCCTACATTTTTTCTAGAAGTGGGCAAAAGTGGAATGTCCTTGTATTGAAGTGAGGAAGATGCTACAGTGCCTCTCTCTAACTGGAAAGAGGATTAGTTTAGGACTAAGCAAAGGGAGACAGGCGATGGTTGGTTGATCTGCTACCGTCACACCCCTTTATAGTGGAGCCATCCCCTACCATGCCTAGGGAAGGCTAGCATGGCTATTATGTGTCTCTTTGGGTCTTTCTCTCTCGGTCAGCCCGCTCGGCTCGTCTGGTTTTGAAGGTCTTAGTTGGCCCTAAGCCCAGCAGTTTATTCTCTGTAGTGTTTCTGTTGAGGCTGCAGGATTTATACATCTAGGGGCCTGATAGATTTATAGCTAGGCATGAATGAACTCTCCAGTGTGATAAATACCATCCCTCTCCTCCTCTTCCTCCTCTGCCTCTTCACTGTTCTATCCCTCCCCTCTTCCTCCTCACTGTTCTATCCCTCCCCTCCTCTTCCTCACTGTTCTATCCCTCTCCTCCTCTTCCTCACTGTTCTATCCCTCTCCTCCTCTTCCTCCTCTTCCTCACTGTTCTATCCCTCTCCTCCTCTTCCTCACTGTTCTATCCCTCTCCTCCTCTTCCTCACTGTTCTATCCCTCCCCTCCTCTTCCTCACTGTTTTATCCCTCCCCTCTTCCTCACTTTTTTATCCCTCCCCTCCTCTTCCTCCTCACTGTTTTATCCCTCCCCTCCTCTTCCTCTTCACTGTTTTATGCCTCCCCTCCTCTTCCTCACTGTTCTATCCCTCCTCCTCTTCCTCTTCACTGTTCTATCCCTCTACTCCTCTTCCTCTTCACTGTTCTATCCCTCTCCTCCTCTTCCTCACTGTTCTATCCCTCCCCTCCTCTTCCTCACCGTTCTATCCCTCCCCTCTTCCTCACTGTTCTATCCCTCCCCTCTTCCTCCTCACTGTCTTATCCCTCCCCTCCTCTTCCTCACCGTTCTATCCCTCCCCTCCTCTTCCTCACTGTTTTATCCCTCCCCTCCTCTTCCTCACCGTTCTATCCCTCTCCTCCTCTTCCTCACTGTTCTATCCCTCCCCTCCTCTTCCTCACTGTTTTATCCCTCCACTCCTCTTCCTCACTGTTTTATCCCTCCCCTCCTCTTCCTCCTCACTGTTTTATCCCTCCCCTCCTCTTCCTCAATGTTCTATCCCTCCCCTCCTCTTCCCCTTCACAGTTCTATCCCTCTCCTCCTCTTCCTCACTGTTCTATCCCTCTCCTCCTCTTCCTCACTGTTCTATCCCTCCCCTCCTCTTCCTCACTGTTCTATCCCTCCCCTCCTCTTCCTCACTGTTCTATCCCTCCCCTCTTCCTCCTAACTGTTTTATCCCTCCCCTCCTCTTCCTCACTGTTTTATCCCTCCCCTCTTCCTCACCGTTCTATCCCTCCCCTCTTCCTCGCTGTTCTATCCCTCCCCTCCTCTTCCTCCTCACTGTTTTATCCCTCCTCTCCTCTTCCTCACTGTTGTATCCCTCTCCTCCTCTTCCTCACTGTTCTATCCCTCCCCTCTTCCTCACTGTTCTATCCCTCCCCTCCTCTTCCTCACTGTTCTATCCCTCCCCTCCTCTTCCTCACCGTTCTATCCCTCTCCTCCTCTTCCTCACTGTTTTATCCCTCCCCTCCTCTTCCTCACTGTTCTATCCCTCCCCTCCTCCTCTTCCTCACTGTTCTATCCCTCGCCTCCTCTTCCTCACTGTTCTATCCCTCTCCTCCTCTTCCTCACTGTTCTATCCCTCCCCTCTTCCTCACTGTTCTATCCCTCCCCTCCTCTTCCTCACTGTTCTATCCCTCTCCTCCTCTTCCTCACTGTTCTATCCCTCACCTCTTCCTCACTGTTCTATCCCTCCCCTCCTCTTCCTCACTGTTCTATCCCTCCCCTCCTCTTCCTCACCGTTCTATCCCTCTCCTCCTCTTCCTCACTGTTTTATCCCTCCCCTCCTCTTCCTCACTGTTCTATCTCTCCCCTCCTCCTCTTCCTCACTGTTCTATCCCTCCCCTCCTCTTCCTCACTGTTCTATCCCTCCCCTCCTCTTCCTCACCGTTCTATCCCTCTCCTCCTCTTCCTCACTGTTTTATCCCTCTCCTCCTCTTCCTCACTGTTTTATCCCTCTCTTCCTCTTCCTCACTGTTCTATCCCTCTCCTCTTCTTCCTCACCGTTCTATCCCTCTCCTCCTTTTCCTCACTGTTTTATCCCTCCCCTCCTCTTCCTCACTGTTCTATCCCTCTCCTCCTCTTCCTCACTGTTCTATCCCTCTCCTCCTCTTCCTCACTGTTCTATCCCTCCCCTCCTCCTCTTCCTCACTGTTCTATCCCTCTCCTCCTCTTCCTCACTGTTCTATCCCTCCCCTCCTCTTCCTCACTGTTCTATCCCTCCCCTCCTCCTCTTCCTCACTGTTCTATCCCTCCCCTCCTCCTCTTCCTCACTGTTCTATCCCTCCCCTCCTCTTCCTCACTGTTCTATCCCTCCCCTCCTCTTCCTCACTGTTCTATCCCTCCCCTCCTCTTCCTCACCGTTCTATCCCTCTCCTCCTCTTCCTCACTGTTTTATCCCTCTCCTCCTCTTCCTCACTGTTCTATCCCTCTCCTCTTCTTCCTCACCGTTCTATCCCTCTCCTCTTCTTCCTCACTGTTCTATCCCTCCCCTCCTCTTCCTCACTGTTCTATCCCTCTCCTCCTCTTCCTCACTGTTCTATCCCTCTCCTCCTCTTCCTCACTGTTCTATCCCTCCCCTCCTCCTCTTCCTCACTGTTCTATCCCTCTCCTCTTCTTCCTCACTGTTCTATCCCTCTCCTCCTCTTCCTCACTCATCACCTGTCTGTTGTGCTTGCAGCTGTTCTGGGAGAAGCGGTTGAAAGGCCTGAGGGTGTCAGCTATCACAGAAGAGGTCCTCAGGAGCATGGAGCTTCCCAAGGGTTTAACAAGTAGGAGCCCTGCCTGTCGTCTGTTTGTTTAGTTTCATTAGCCTATTATTACTCATATCAGGTTATCAATCATGTTATAGTTGTACATAACCACATTATCATAGTCATAGTTATAATGTATTTGATCCATTATTAGTTCAATATATTTACAGATCTATTATGAATAAAATACACTGGACTGTCAGATAGAATACATATAAGTTGAAGTCTGTTTATTCATCATATATAACTGATATACATGAAGAACACAGTCTAATGACCTGATATACATGAAGGACACAGTCTAATGACCTGATATATCTGATATACATGAAGAACACAGTCTAATGACCTGATATATACCTGATATACATGAAGAACACAGTCTAATGACCTGATATATCTGATATACATGAAGAACACAGTCTAATGACCTGATATATACCTGATATACATGAAGAACACAGTCTAATGACCTGATATACCTGATATACATGAAGAACACAGTCTAATGACCTGATATACCTGATATACATGAAGACCACAGTCTAATGACCTGATATACCTGATATACATGAAGAACACAGTCTAATGACCTGATATACCTGATATACATGAAGAACACAGTCTAATGACCTGATATACCTGATATACATGAAGAACACAGTCTAATGACCTGATATACCTGATATACATGAAGAACACAGTCTAATGACCTGATATATACCTGATATACATGAAGAACACAGTCTAATGACCTGATATATACCTGATATACATGAAGAACACAGTCTAATGACCTGATATACCTGATATACATGAAGAACACAGTCTAATGACCTGATATACCTGATATACATGAAGAACACAGTCTAATGACCTGATATATACCTGATATACATGAAGAACACAGTCTAATGACCTGATATACCTGATATACATGAAGAACACAGTCTAATGACCTGATATACCTGATATACATGAAGAACACAGTCTAATGACCTGATATACCTGAATACCTGAAGAACACAGTCTAATGACCTGATATATACCTGATATACATGAAGAACACAGTCTAATGACCTGATATACCTGATATACATGAACACAGTCTACTGACCTGATATACCTGATATACATGAAGAACAGTCTAATGACATGATATACATGAAGAACACAGTCTAATGACCTGATATACCTGAAGAACACAGTCTAATGACCTGATATACCTGATATACATGAAGAACACAGTCTAATGACCTGATATACCTGATATACATGAAGAACACAGTCTAATGACCTGATATACCTGAAATACCTGAAGAACACAGTCTAATGACCTGATATACATGAAGAACACAGTCTAATGACCTGATATACCTGATATACATGAAGAACAGTCGTCTAATGACCTGATATACCTGATATACATGAAGAACACAGTCTAATGACCTGATATACCTGATATACATGAAGAACACAGTCTAATGACCTGATATACCTGATATACATGAAGAACACAGTCTAATGACCTGATATACCTGAAGAACACAGTCTAATGACCTGATATACCTGATATACATGAAGAACACCGTCTAATGACCTGATATACCTGAAGAACACAGTCTGATGACCTGATATACCTGATATACATGAAGAACACAGTCTAATGACCTGATATACCTGATATACCTGAAGAACACAGTCTAATACCCTGATATACCTGAAGAACACAGTCTAATGACCTGATATACCTGATACACATGAAGAACACAGTCTACTGACCTGATATACCTGATATACATGAAGAACACAGTCTAATGACCTGATATACCTGATATACATGAAGAACACAGTCTAATGACCTGATATACCTGATATACATGAAGAACACAGTCTAATGACCTGATATATACCTGATATACATGAAGAACACAGTCTAATGACCTGATATATACCTGATATACATGAAGAACACAGTCTAATGACCTGATATACCTGATATACATGAAGAACACAGTCTAATGACCTGATATACCTGATATACATGAAGAACACAGTCTAATGACCTGATATACCTGAAGAACACAGTCTAATGACCTGATATACCTGATATACATGAAGAACACAGTCTAATGACCTGATATACCTGAAATACCTGAAGAACACAGTCTAATGACCTGATATACATGAAGAACACAGTCTAATGACCTGATATACCTGATATACATGAAGAACAGTCTAATGACCTGATATACCTGATATACATGAAGAACACAGTCTAATGACCTGATATACCTGATATACATGAAGAACACAGTCTAATGACCTGATATACCTGATATACATGAAGAACACAGTCTAATGACCTGATATACCTGATATACATGAAGAACACAGTCTAATGACCTGATATACCTGAAGAACACAGTCTAATGACCTGATATACCTGATATACATGAAGAACACCGTCTAATGACCTGATATACCTGAAGAACACAGTCTGATGACCTGATATACCTGATATACATGAAGAACACAGTCTAATGACCTGATATACCTGATATACCTGAAGAACACAGTCTAATACCCTGATATACCTGAAGAACACAGTCTAATGACCTGATATACCTGATACACATGAAGAACACAGTCTACTGACCTGATATACCTGATATACATGAAGAACACAGTCTAATGACCTGATATACCTGATATACATGAAGAACACAGTCTAATGACCTGATATACCTGATATACATGAAGAACACAGTCTAATGACCTGATATATACCTGATATACATGAAGAACACAGTCTAATGACCTGATATACCTGATATACATGAAGAACACAGTCTAATGACCTGATATACCTGATATACATGAAGAACACAGTCTAATGACCTGATATATACCTGATATACATGAAGAACACAGTCTAATGACCTGATATACCTGATATACATGAAGAACACAGTCTAATGACCTGATATACCTGATATACATGAAGAACACAGTCTAATGACCTGATATACCTGAAGAACACAGTCTAATGACCTGATATATACCTGATATACATGAAGAACACAGTCTAATGACCTGATATATACCTGATATACATGAAGAACACAGTCTGATGACCTGATGTACCTGATATACATGAAGAACAGTCTAATGACCTGATATACCTGAAGAACACAGTCTAATGACCTGATATACCTGATATACATGAAGAACACAGTCTAATGACCTGATATACCTGAATACCTGAAGAACACAGTCTAATGACCTGATATATACCTGATATACATGAAGAACACAGTCTAATGACCTGATATACCTGATATACATGAACACAGTCTACTGACCTGATATACCTGATATACATGAAGAACAGTCTAATGACATGATATACATGAAGAACACAGTCTAATGACCTGATATACCTGAAGAACACAGTCTAATGACCTGATATACCTGATATACATGAAGAACACAGTCTAATGACCTGATATACCTGATATACATGAAGAACACAGTCTAATGACCTGATATACCTGAAATACCTGAAGAACACAGTCTAATGACCTGATATACATGAAGAACACAGTCTAATGACCTGATATACCTGATATACATGAAGAACAGTCTAATGACCTGATATACCTGATATACATGAAGAACACAGTCTAATGACCTGATATACCTGATATACATGAAGAACACAGTCTAATGACCTGATATACCTGATATACATGAAGAACACAGTCTAATGACCTGATATACCTGATATACATGAAGAACACAGTCTAATGACCTGATATACCTGAAGAACACAGTCTAATGACCTGATATACCTGATATACATGAAGAACACCGTCTAATGACCTGATATACCTGAAGAACACAGTCTGATGACCTGATATACCTGATATACATGAAGAACACAGTCTAATGACCTGATATACCTGATATACCTGAAGAACACAGTCTAATACCCTGATATACCTGAAGAACACAGTCTAATGACCTGATATACCTGATACACATGAAGAACACAGTCTACTGACCTGATATACCTGATATACCTGAAGAACACAGTCTAATGACCTGATATACCTGATTTACATGAAGAACAGTCTAATGACCTGATATACCCTGAAGAACACAGTCTAATGACCTGATATACCTGAAATACATGAAGAACACAGTCTAATGACCTGATGTACATGAAGAACACAGTCTACTGACCTGATATACCTGATATACCTGAAGAACACAGTCTAATGACCTGATATACCTGATTTACATGAAGAACAGTCTAATGACCTGATATACCCTGAAGAACACAGTCTAATGACCTGATATACCTGAAATACATGAAGAACACAGTCTAATGACCTGAAATACATGAAGAACACAGTCTACTGGCCTGATATACCTGAAGAACACAGTCTACTGACCTGATATACATGAAGGACACAGTCCAATGAAATGCTTATTTGCTGGTTCACCTCTTGACAGTCCAATGAAATTCATACATTATTCATTACAGGTTGACCTCTCGACAGGTTGACCTCTCGACAGCTTTACCTCTAGATAGAGGTTGACCTCCTAGACAATGCAGCAAGTATAGAAGAAAGAGTCAAGCAATTTTTTTTTAATTAAAAGTCCAAGACATAATGAGTCATTTAAACAAACACAATGAGTTATGTGAGTTCGTCTGTGGAGGTTGGGGTGTTCTGCCTATTGTTCTGTTTGTGACCCATGTTCCTGCCGTCGTGTTGTCCTGTATCAGGCGTGGGGCCAGACACGTCAGACGAGACGCTCCTCTCGGCCATCGCCAGCGCCCTCCACATGAGCTCCTCCCCCATCACGGGCCAGACGACCTCGGCTGCAGAGAAGAACCCTGCTATCTGGCTCAACACGTCGCAGCCTCTGTGTAAGGCCTTCATAGTCACTGATCAGGACATCCGGTAAGAACCTGGTGGGTTTCGGGGTCCTCAGTGCATACATAATTACAGTGCACTGTGCACGTCTCGCCTCTGAGCTGTGGTATTGATCTGCTGTGGTATTGATCTGATGTGGTATTGATCTGCTGTGGTATTGATCTGCTGTGGTATTGATGTGCTGTGGGCTGTGTTATTGATCTGCTGTGGTATTGATCTGCTGTGGTATTGATCTGCTGTGGTATTGATCTGCTGTGGTGTTGATCTGCTGTGGTATTGATGTGCTGTGGGCTGTGTTATTGATCTGCTGTGGTATTGATGTGCTGTGGGCTGTGTTATTGATCTGATGTGGTATTGATCTGATGTGGTATTGATCTGATGTGGTATTGATCTGCTGTGGTATTGATCTGCTGTGGTATTGATCTGATGTGGTATTGATCTGATGTGGTATTGATCTGCTGTGGTATTGATCTGCTGTGGTCGCAGGGCCCCACACACTGTCGCAGGGCCCCACACACTGTCGCAGGGCCCTACACACTGTCACAGGGCATCTGCCAAACCCAGATTCGTCCGTCGGACAGCCAGAGAACGCGTTTCCACTGCTCCAGAGTCCAGTGGCGGCCAGCTTTACACCACTCCAGCTGACTCTTGGCATTGCGCATGGTGATCTTAGACTTGTGTGCGGCTGCTCGGCCATGAAAACACATTTCATGAATCTCCAGACGAACAGTTGTGCTGACGTTGCCTCCAGAGGCTGTTTGGAACTTTTTGGAAAGGTGTCATCCTATGACGGTGCCACGTTGAAAGTCACTGAGCTCTTCAGTAAGGCCGTTCTACTGACAATGTTTGTCTATGGAGATTGCGTGGCTGTGTGCTCGATTTTATACACCTGTCAGCAACGGGGTGTGGCTGAAATAGCCGAATCCACTAATTTGAAGGGGTGTCCACATACACTATCTATACAAAAGTATCTATTTCCATCACTCCAGTATCCCTGTACAATGATAATATGGTACTGACCCTGTATATAGTATGGTATTAACTGACCCTGTATATAGTATGGTATTTACTGACCCTGTATATAGTATGGTATTAACTGACCCTGTATATAGTATTAACTGACCCTGTATATAGTATGGTATTAACTGACCCTGTATATAGTATGGTACTAACTGACCCTGTAAATAGTATGGTACTAACTGACCCTGTATATAGTATGGTACTAACTGACCCTGTATATAGTATGGTACTAACTGACCCTGTATATAGTATGGTATTAACTGACCCTCTATATAGTATTAACTGACCCTGTATATAGTATGGTATTAACTGACCCTGTATATAGTATGGTATTAACTGACCCTGTATATAGTATGGTATTAACTGACCCTGTATATAGTATGGTATTAACTGACCCTCTATATAGTATTAACTGACCCTGTATATAGTATGGTATTAACTGACCCTGTATATAGTATGGTATTAACTGACCCTGTATATAGTATGGCATTAACCTACCCTGTATATAGTATGGTATTAACTGACCCTGTATATAGTATGGTATTACCTGACCCTGTATATAGTATGGTACTAACTGACCCTGTATATAGTATAGTGTTAACTGACCCTGTATATAGTATGGTATTAACTGACCCTGTATATAGTATGGTACTAACTGACCCTGTATATAGTATGGTATTAACTGACCCTGTATATAGTATGGTATTAACTGACCCTCTATATAGTATTAACTGACCCTGTATATAGTATGGTATTAACTGACCCTGTATATAGTATGGTACTAACTGACCCTGTATATAGTATAGTGTTAACTGACCCTGTATATAATATGGTATTAACTGACCCTGTATATAGTATGGTACTAACTGACCCTGTATATAGTATGGTATTAACTGACCCTGTATATAGTATGGTATTAACTGACCCTGTATATAGTATGGTATTAACTGACCCTGTATATGGTATGGTATTAACTGACCCTGTATATAGTATGGTATTAACTGACCCTGTATATAGTATGGTACTAACTGACCCTGTATATAGTATGGTACTAACTGACCCTGTATATAGTATGGTATTAACTGACCCTGTATATAGTATGGTATTAACTGACCCTGTATATAGTATGGTATTAACTGACCCTGTATATAGTATGGTATTAACTGACCCTGTAAATAGTATGGTATTAACTGACCCTGTATATAGTATGGTATTAACTGACCCTGTATATAGTATGGTACTAACTGACCCTGTATATAGTATGGTATTAACTGACCCTGTATATAGTATGGTATTAACTGACCCTGTATATAGTATGGTATTAACTGACCCTGTATATAGTATTAACTGACCCTGTATATAGTATGGTATTTACTGACCCTGTATATAGTATGGTATTAACTGACCCTGTATATAGTATGGTATTAACTGACCCTGTATATAGTATGGTATTAACTGACCCTGTATATAGTATGGTACTAACTGACCCTGTATATAGTATGGTATTAACTGACCCTGTATATAGTATGGTATTAACTGACCCTGTATATAGTATGGTATTTACTGACCCTGTATATAGTACGATTACTTACTTTCTCGTGTTCTTCTTCTTGTCGTTTCTGGCATGACGTTGTTATGGATTTTCACTTCACCTGTGTACGTGACATTAAAACCTGAAAATTGTTTGAGTTGCAGTAGATTCTCCTCACTTCAGACAGCTCCCACTGTGACACACACACACACACACACACACACACACACACACACACACACACACACACACACACACACACACACACACACACACACACACAGAGAGCTCCCACCTCTCCCTCCCAACTCTAATCCTGCCAGAGCAGGAGGCCTATTGTTTTGTATGGAAGCTAGCGTCAGGGAGACAGAGCGACAGCACAACTGAAATGACCATTTTGGCATTTGCAGAGAGCTGCTCACAGAGAGAACTGAACACGTGCGGCTAGGAGATACGCTTCTTCTCTGATGTAATGGGCAAATTCTTAGTGTTTCAGTCCATATGGAAACATTCACCATGCGTGTTCGAGGGTGGAGGGGGGGGGCATTTTTTTTCTCAATTTTTTTGTACATTGTACATTTTTTTTGTACATTTTCTCCTCCTCATCCTGACTGAATGTGATGCCATAGAAAAATAATGAATAGAATGCGTGAGCCACATCAATTAAACATCATTTGAATGAATATTCTACATTACCACGGCAATTATTGCATCACAATACCTGGCAGCCGTAGAGTGAGCGAGCGTATGAGTTGACCCGTTATACTGCCAGGATTAGAGGTTCCAAGTCTGTTCTATTCATTGTGTTTCTATCTCACTCAACCACACTCAGCTGTTGGTTCCAAACACACAAAATGCATTGTTTTTTAATACTTATGATGGTTATTTTCATTTCATCACCGTCTTAATCCATAACCGTCGGTTATATGTTAATTAATGAATGGTTATACGTTAATTGTCCCAGTCCTCAACAGGAGTGTTATTGTCCCAGTCCTCAACAGGAGTCTTATTGTCCCAGTCCTCAACAGGAGTGTTATTGTCCCAGTCCTCAACACGAGTGTTATTGTCTCAGTCCTCAACAGGAGTGTTATTGTCCCAGTCCTCAACAGGAGTGTTATTGTCCCAGGCCTCAACAGGAGTGTTATTGTCCCAGTCCTCAACAGGAGTGTTATTGTCCCAGTCCTCAACAGGAGTGTTATTGTCCCAGTCCTCAACAGGAGTGTTATTGTCCCAGTCCTCAACAGGAGTGTTATTGTCCCAGTCCTCAACAGGAGTGTTATTGTCCTCAACAGGAGTGTTATTGTCCTCAACAGGAGTGTTATTGTCCTCAACAGGAGTGTTATTGTCCTCAACAGGAGTGTTATTGTCCTCAACAGGAGTGTTATTGTCCTCAACAGGAGTGTTATTGTCCTCAACAGGAGTGTTATTGTCCTCAACAGGAGTGTTATTGTCCTCAACAGGAGTTTTATTGTCCTCAACAGGAGTGTTATTGTCCTCAACAGGAGTGTTATTGTCCTCAACAGGAGTGTTGTTGTCCTCAACAGGAGTGTTATTGTCCTCAACAGGAGTGTTATTGTCCCAGTCCTCAACAGGAGTGTTATTGTCCCAGTCCTCAACAGGAGTCTTATTGTCCCAGTCCTCAACAGGAGTCTTATTGTCCCAGTCCTCAACAGGAGTCTTATTGTCCCAGTCCTCAACAGGAGTGTTATTGTCCCAGTCCTAAACAGGAGTGTTATTGTCCCAGTCCTCAACAGGAGTGTTATTGTCCCAGTCCTCAACAGGAGTGTTATTGTCCCAGTCCTCAACAGGAGTGTTATTGTCCTCAACAGGAGTGTTATTGTCCTCAACAGGAGTGTTATTGTCCTCAACAGGAGTGTTATTGTCCTCAACAGGAGTGTTATTGTCCTCAACAGGAGTGTTATTGTCCCAGTCCTCAACAGGAGTGTTATTGTCCCAGTCCTCAACAGGAGTGTTATTGTCCTCAACAGGAGTGTTATTGTCCTCAACAGGAGTGTTATTGTCGCAGTCCTCAACAGGAGTGTTATTGTCCTCAACAGGAGTGTTATTGTCCTCAACAGGAGTGTTATTGTCCTCAACAGGAGTGTTATTGTCCCAGTCCTCAACAGGAGTGTTATTGTCCTCAACAGGAGTGCTATTGTCCTCAACAGGAGTGTTATTGTCCCAGGCCTCAATAGGAGTGTTATTGTCCCAGTCCTCATCAGGAGTGTTAATGTCCCAGTCCTCATCAGGAGTGTTATTGTCCCAGTCCTCAACAGGAGTCTTATTGTCCCAGTCCTCAACAGGAGTCTTATTGTCCTCAACAGGAGTGTTATTGTCCCAGTCCTCAACAGGAGTGTTATTGTCCTCAACAGGAGTCTTATTGTCCCAGTCCTCAACAGGAGTCTTATTGTCCCAGTCCTCAACAGGAGTGTTATTGTCCCAGTCCTCAACAGGAGTGTTATTGTCCCAGTCCTCAACAGGAGTGTTATTGTCCCAGTCCTCAACAGGAGTGTTATTGTCCCATTCCTCAACAGGAGTGTTATTGTCCCAGTCCTCAACAGGAGTGTTATGTGTAATTATGCTTCTCCTCCATTGATCCTATCCCCTACATAGGGAACTGTGATGTGCCTGTTAGGAGGTTCTGTCTAACGTATTGTTGTTATCGTTATTGAACGTTTATTTTCTCATGTGGTCCCATTTAGACCAAGGCCTCTTTCACAAGGGAGTGCTACATATACACAATTTATACAATTTACAAATACAGCATCATAAAAAGATTTACAAGCCATTCAAGAAAAACAATCCATTCCTCTGCAAAGAGGTCCTTAATCAACAAGTTGAACTGCCCCAGAGGTACCAGAACATCAAGTTGAACTGCCTCAGGCACCAGAACATCCAGTTGAACTGCCTCGGGCACCAGAACATCCAGTTGAACTGCCTCGGGCACCAGAACATCCAGTTGAACTGCCTCGGGCACCAGAACATCCAGTTGAACTGCCTCGGGCACCAGAACATCCAGTTGAACTGCCTCGGGCACCAGAACATCCAGTTGAACTGCCTCGGGCACCAGAATATCAAGTTGAACTGCCTCGGGCACCAGAACATCAAGTTGAACTGCCTCAGGCACCAGAACATCCAGTTGAACTGCCTCGGGCACCAGAACATCCAGTTGAACTGCCTCGGGCACCAGAACATCCAGTTGAACTGCCTCGGGCACCAGAATATCAAGTTGAACTGCCTCGGGCACCAGAACATCCAGTTGAACTGCCTCAGGCACCAGAACATCCAGTTGAACTGCCTCGGGCACCAGAACATCCAGTTGAACTGCCTCGGGCACCAGAATATCAAGTTGAACTGCCTCGGGCACCAGAACATCCAGTTGAACTGCCTCAGGCACCAGAACATCAAGTTGAACTGCCTCAGGCACCAGAACAGCAAGTTGAACTGCCTCGGGCACCAGAACATCCAGTTGAACTGCCTCAGGCACCAGAATATCAAGTTGAACTGCCTCAGGCACCAGAACATTCAGTTGAATTCATTTTTTTCCTTAACTAACTCATCAATATGCTTTTTAAAATTGTCCTTTTTTGTCAATCCAGATGCCCAGATATTTATAAGCAGGGACACCATTAATGAGGACAAGTCAACGAGTTCACGTCAACGAGGACACGTCAACAAGGACACGTCAATGAGGACAAGTCAATGAGGACAAGTCAATGAGGACAAGTCAATGAGGACACCGTCAATGAGGATACCTTCAATGAGGACACTATCCAATGAGGACACTATCCAATGTATATATGCATAAATCATCAGATACAAGTGTTTTTGAAAATAACACATACCCGGTGGTTTTTACCTGCATTAACTACCTATTTCAGTTCAACAAAGGCTTTCTGCAGGGCAATAGCTCTGACACAGCCTGGTCAACCGTGGGAGCAACAGCATACACAACAGTGTCATCTGCAAACAGATGTATGTTACACTTTTTGTTTGGCATATAGACCTATATTGTTTAAATAGACCGTAAAAAGTATAGGGCCAAACATCGGACCCTGTGGGACACCTTTTCCTAATGTCACGGAAACCTGACTTAACGCCATCAGAGAATACCCCTTGTGTTCTGTCTGTCAGGTATTGCATGATGCTTGATCCAGGCCAATTGCAGACAATCTTTGCATTAGTAAAGAGTGGACAACAGTATCAAAAGCCTTCGATAGGTGAATGAAGAGGGCAGCACAAGTCTTTCATTTTTATACATACCCTTTACCACGTTATTTAACACCAGGGATGCAGTGGGGGTGGTACTATGACCCGGCCTGAATCCAGATTGAGGAACACCAGTAGCCAGGGAAAGATCTAGGCTGATGGGTAATCAAAGATTCTAGAACATAGACCCAAAGATTCTAGAACACAGACCCAAAGATTCTAGAACATATACCCAAAGATTCTAGAACACAGACCCAAAGATTCTAGAACATAGACCCAACGATTCTAGAACATCGTGTCTGTGAAGTCCTGCAGGACTCATAATAGTGAAGGTGAGCTGAGGGCTCTCAATGGGAAGAGTGTTTTAACAAACTCTTTATCACAAACAACATATAGATCGCATCTGAAATTGGTACCCCTTTCCCTTTGTAGTGTGGACTACTTTTGACAATAGAGGGTGACCTTTACCTTGAAATTTGTTCTCAGTGCAGATCTACTTTGGTGGTGAAGTAGAAATGATTGCCGCCTTCCCTTGGTATGGAAACACATTATCTGCTATACACTAGGTGACATGGTTCAGAGAGAAGGAGTGGATTAAGACTATGACTCCATTTCTTCTGGCGTCATCTGTAGGGATCTGTCTCTTGTCACCAGGCAGTCAGCCAATCAGTCAGTCGCCAGCCAGTCAGTCGCCAGCCAGCCAGTCAGTCGCCAGCCAGCCAGTCGCCAGCCAGCCAGTCACCAGCCAGCCAGTCACCAGCCAGCCAGTCGCCAGCTAGCCAGTCACCAGCCAGCCAGCCAGTCACCAGCCAGTCACCAGCCAGCCAGTCACCAGCCGGCCAGTCAGTCACCAGCCAGCCAGTTGCCAGCCAGTCATCCAGTCACCAGTCACTTAGTCATATCTGTTGGAACTATAAGGCATGAAACACCTTTCACTACTTTTCACCGGAGCCCTCCTCTCCCTTCATGTTACTGGGAGCTCTTATGAGTGCAGTGTTAATCCTGTAGATGGCAGTGTATACAAAGGCATGATGGCACACGGAGCTGAGCTCCGATAACCAGCTCTCTCTGGGTTATTATGGGAGGAGAGGAGAGAGGAGGTGAGAGGGAGAATAGGACTGGAGAGAAGGAGAGGACAGGAGAGAGGGAGTGGAGAGGAAGAAGAATAGTGGAGTGGAGAGGAAAGAGGGAGAAGAGGTGTGGAATGGATCCGTTTTTCTCATGCCTCTGTGATCCCATAGAATGAGAGAAGACAGATCATCCCATAGAATGAGAGAAGACAGATCATCCCATAGAATGAGAGAAGACAGATAATCCCACTGTGAGAGAAGACAGATCATCCCACAGAATGAGAGAAGACAGATCTGACTGGTTAGCTATTGATTCGTGCTGACTCTACCTGCGCTGACTCTACCTGCACTGACTCTACCTGCGCTGACTCTACCTGTATGGACTCTACCTGTATGGACTCTACCTGTACGGACTCTACCTGCGCTGACTCTATCTGTACGGACTCTACCTGTACGGACTCTACCTGCACTGACTCTAACTGCACGGACTCTAACTGCACGGACTCTAACTGCACGGACTCTAACTGCACGGACTCTACCTGTACTGACTCTTAACTGCACGGACTCTACCTGCGCTGACTCTACCTGCACGGACTCTTAACTGCACGGACTCTACCTGCGCTGACTCTACCTGCGCTGACTCTACCTGCACGGACTCTACCTGCTCTGACTCTACCTGCGCGGACTCTACCTGCGCGGACTCTACCTGCGCGGACTCTACCTGCGCGGACTCTACCTGCGCTGACTCTACCTGCGCTGACTCTACCTGCGCTGACTCTACCTGCGCTGACTCTACCTGTGCTGACCCTTCCTGCGCTGACCCTTCCTGCGCTGACCCTTCCTGCGCTGACTCTACCTGCGCTGACTCTACCTGCGCTGACTCTTCCTGCGCTGACTCTTCCTGCGCTGACTCTTCCTGCGCTGACTCTACCTGCGCTGACTCTACCTGCGCTGACTCTTCCTGTGCTGACTCTACCTGCGCTGACCCTTCCTGTGCTGACTCTACCTGCGCTGACTCTACCTGTGCTGACTCTACCTGCGCTGACTCTACCTGTGCTGACCCTTCCTGTGCTGACCCTTCCTGTGCTGACCCTTCCTGTGCTGACTCTACCTGCGCTGACTCTACCTGTACATATGGATTTGAGTGAAAAGTATTTGAATAAACATGAAAAGGTGAACGTAAGAAGCCCTCATCATTTCAAAAAGACTACATGTCATATTAAACAGCATATAAACACTCTAAATAGGTCAGGAGACAGACAGGGAGACTAAGAAGGAAAATTAATTCTGTAGGCTATGTTATTTCAGTTATTTCAAGGATATAGCCTACAAAGAAACACAGTGCATTCGGAAAGTATTCAGACCCCAACATTTTGTTACATTACAGCCTTATTCTAAAATTAATTAAATATTTGTTTTTTCTCATCAATCTACATAATTACTTATTTACATAAGTATTCAGACCCATTGGTATGAGACTCGAAATTGAGCCCAGGTGCATCCTGTTTCCAATGATCATCCTTGAGATGTTTCTACAACATGATTGGAGTCCACCTGTGGTAAATTCAATGAATTGTCCTTTGGAAAGGCACACACCTGTCTATATAAAGGTCCCACAGTTAACAGTGCATGTCAGAGCAAAAACAAAGCCATGAGGTCGAAGGAATTGTCCGTAGAGCTCCGAGACAGAAGTGTGTCGAGGCACAGATCTGGGGAAGGGTACCAAAACATTTCTGCAGCATTGAAGGTCCCCAAGAACACAGCGGCCTCCATCATTCTTAATGGAAGAAGTTTGGAACCACTATGACTCTTCCTAGAGAACCCGATGGTCACTCTGACAGAGCTCCGGAGTTCCTCTGTGGAGATGGGAGAAACTTCCAGAAGGACAAACATCTCAGGCCTTTATGGTAGAGTGGGCAGACAGAATCCACTCCTCATTAAAAAGCACATGACAGCCCGCTTGGAGTTTGTCGAAAGGAACCTAAAGGACACGAGATTCTCTTGTCTGATGAAACCATGATTGAACTCTTTGGCCTGAATGCCAAGCTTCACGTCTGGAGGAAACCTGGCACCATCCAGTGGCAGCATAATGCTGTGGGGATGTTTTTCAGCGGCAGGGAATGGGAGACTAGTCAGGATAGAGGGTAAGATGAATGGAGCAAAGTACAGAGAGATCCTTGATGAAAACCTCCCCCAGAGCGCTCCGGAGTGGTATTGCTGTAAGATGTGATTTATAAAATGTTTTTTTTACGATCTTTTAAAACCGTCTTGTTTTGGGTTATAAATAAGTATTTCTTATTTATTTATTTATTTATTATGTTCAACTTGTTTTAAATCCTTCACTATTTCATCAGGGCTCTCTCTAGGTTAAGTGTTCCGCATAACATACACATCATGTGTGGGGATTAGTGGTTACCTTGTTCTATTAGGTGACCAGGGGGATGGCTCTACTTTTTCATGCCAGACTTCAGAATATTGTTTGTTTACGTTTTTTTATTCTTCTACAACTTTTTTTTATTATTTACTAATTTGAAAAATGTTTAATGGATTAGTTGTTATTGTAATCTGGCATCTATCCCTTTCCCACCTGACTTTACATGACTAGGTCTAATATCATGAGGGACAGCTGGTTGACTTTACATGGCTAGGTCTAATATCATGAGAGGGACAGCTGGTTGACTTTACATGGCTAGGTCTAATATCAGCTGGTTGACTTTACATGGCTAGGGGAGAGCTGGTTGACTTTACATGGCTAGGTCTAATATCACGAGGGACAGGGACAGCTGGTTGACTTTACATGGCTAGGTCTAATATCACGAGCTGGTTGACTTTACATGGCTAGGACAGCTGGTTGACTTTACATGGCTAGGTCTAATATACATACTTTACATGGCTAGGTCTAATATCACGAGAGGGACAGCTGGTTGACTTTACATGGCTAGGTCTAACATCAGAGAGGGACAGCTGGTTGACTTTACATGGCTAGGTCTAATATCACGAGAGGGACAGCTGGTTGACTTTACATGGCTAGGTCTACATACTTTACATGGCTAGGTCTAATATCAGAGAGGGACAGCTGGTTGACTTTACATGGCTAGGTCTAATATCATGAGAGGGACAGCTGGTTGACTTTACATGGCTAGGTCTAATATCATGAGAGGGACAGCTGGTTGACTTTACATGGCTAGGTCTAATATCATGAGAGGGACAGCTGGTTGACTTTACATGGCTAATATCATGAGAGGGACAGCTGGTTGACTTTACATGGCTAATATCATGAGAGGGACAGCTGGTTGACTTTACATGGCTAGGTCTAATATCATGAGAGGGACAGCTGGTTGACTTTACATGGCTAGGTCTAATATCATGAGAGGGACAGCTGGTTGACTTTACATGGCTAATATCATGAGAGGGACAGCTGGTTGACTTTACATGGCTAGGTCTAATATCACGAGAGGGACAGCTGGTTGACTTTACATGGCTAGGTCTAATATCATGAGAGGGACAGCTGGTTGACTTTACATGGCTAGGTCTAATATCATGAGAGGGACAGCTGGTTGACTTTACATGGCTAATATCATGAGAGGGACAGCTGGTTGCTCGGTCACTTTTACTAGCTGAAATGTTAAATCTTTAAATCACCCAGTGAACCATAAAAGGGCCGTTTCTCATTTAAATCACCTTTAAGTAGACGTCTCCTTTCTTCAGGACGCACGGCTCGGCACTTTAGACCGCAGGAGGGTGGGATCGGTCAATCATATCATTCCAACTTTCATTCTGAATCTAGAGGAGCAGCCATTTTAATAAGTAAGAACATACCGTTCTCAATGTCAAATGTAGAGGCAGACTCAGCAGGCCATGTCATTCATGTAGTAGGAAGACTGTATAATACACCCTGTTATCTTATGCAACAAATTTGAATAACAGTTCATTCTTCACAAATGTATATTCTCGATGACCAAATATGGACACAGCACCTACCTAATACTAGGTGGTGATATGAATGGTGTACTGTCGCCCAGTCTGGATCGTAGCTCTCCTTAGGGTATCATCTTCATCAAAGACAGTATCCACAATTCAGTTTTTTCTTAAGACCTATCTGATGTGTGGCGTTTCCACAATCCCACACCTGTGGAGTAATATGTTTTGCTCGCCAGTTCATAAGACCTTCTCACATATAGACTACTTTTTTATAAGACAATAGATTTCTGCCACTTATCACGGAGTGTGATTACCAAGCTATAGTCATTTTGGATCATCTTCCTCTATGAAACTACTTGTAGCGAATACACAGTCTAATTATTGCCCTGGTTGGGTTAAATCACTACTGCTATCAGAAGAAATCTTTGTTGCTTTTATATCCTTTCAAATGGATCTATTTCTCTTATTTCAAACCCCCTCCAACAGCATGGGAATCAATGAAGGCTTATTTTAAGGGGAAAAATTATTTAGTACAGAGCAAGATTAAGTGAGTGTAATATTCAACGCTGAGGGGTACATACAAATAAAAATCTTGGATTTGGTTATGGCATATTTACACTCTTCATCTGCAGATTTACTAAAACAACGTTTGACACATCAGACAGAGTTTGATCTTCTCTCAACTCGACGAGCTGAACTTCGCATGAGTAAATCTCCATACGAAATGATGAATACGGAGCGAAATCAGGGGAGAAGGGCACACTGAGATCACTGACGAGCTGGGTAACACACGTATTGATGATTTAGAGGTCAATTCATGCTTTCATAACTTTTACTCACGATTATACACTTCGGGGTCCGCTGCTAAATGCCACCTTACTCCACACCTTCTTTGAGAACTTAGATGTTCCTACAGTTGAACCTGAGATAGCTGCTGAATTAGAATAACAGTTCTCTGTAGAAGAGATTGTGTTGGTAATTAAATCTATGCAGTGTGGTAAATCCCCCTGGACCCGAAGGATTTATGAGCAAATTCTAATAAATCAACTCTCTCCTCTCTTGTTTTCCGTATTTGAGGAATCATTCTCCACAAACTCTTTACCGTCAAGAAATGAGACAAAAATGTATTTCACTTATTCTGAAAAAGGTAGATAAAAACCTCTTGAGTGTGGTTCATATATAGGCCAACTTCTTTACTGATTTGTGATGTAAAGATACTTTCTAAGATGATTGCCTATTGTTTTGAGTCAGTCCTTCCCTCCATTATCTCTACAGATCAAACTGGTTTTGAGTCAGTCATTCCCTCCATTATCTCTACAGATCAAGCTGGTTTTGAGTCAATCCTATCCTCCATTATCTCTACAGATCAAACTGGTTTTGAGTCAGTCATTTACTCCATTATCTCTATAGATCAAACTGATTTCATTAAAAAAAATCGTTTTTTTCAACATCAGACGTCTTTATAAGCCCTCTTCATCGGACAATCCAGAGATATTGTTATCACTTGATGCTGAGAATTTGATGCCGTTTGATCGGGTAGATTGGGATTTATCTATTTTACACTCTCAAACAATTTGGATTCGGTTCCAATTTTATGTCCTGGATCAAAAATCCTTTACTCCTCCCCTATGGCTGCAGTCCGCACAAATAATAACTTTTCATCTTATTTCCAACTTCAACGTGGGACAAGACAGGGTTGTCCTCTGTCCCCTCAGCTGTTTGCCATGGCAATTGAGAACGTTTTGGCAAAATCAAATGTTTTATTTGTCACATACACATGGTTAGCAGATGTTAATGCGAGTGTAGCGAAATGCTTGTGCTTCTAGTTCCGACAATGCAGTAATAACCAACGAGTAATCTAACCTAACAATTCCAAAACTACTACCTTATACACACAAGTGTAAAGGGATAAAGAATATGTACATAAAGATATATGAATGAGTGATGGTACATAACGGCATAGGCAAGATGCAGTAGATGGTATCGAGTGCAGTATAAACCTATACATATGAGATGAGTAATGTAGGGTATGTAAACATCATATTAAGTGGCATTGTTTAAAGTGGCTAGTGATACATTTTTACATCAATTTCCATCAATTTCCATTATTTAAGTGGCTGGAGTTGAGTCAGTATGTTGGCAGCAGCCACTCAATGTTACTGGTGGCTGTTTAACAGTCTGATGGCCTTGAGATAGAAGCTGTTTTTCAGTCTCTCGGTCCCTGCTTTGATGCACCTGTACTGACCTCGCCTTCTGGATGATGACAGGCAGTGGCTCGGGTGGTTGTTGTTCTTGATGATCTTTATGGCCTTCCTGGGACATCGGGTGGTGTAGGTGTCCTGGAGGGCAGGTAGTTTGCCCCCGGTGATGCGTTGTGCAGTCCTCACAGCCCTCTGGAGAGCCTTGCGGTTGTGGGCGGAGCAGTTGCCGTACCAGGCGGTGATACAGCCCGACAGGATGCTCTCGATTGTGCATCTGTAGAAGTGCTTTTAGTGACAAGCCAAATTTCTTCAGCCTCCTGAGGTTGAAGAGGTGTCTGTGTGGGTGGACCAATCCAGTTTGTCTGTGATGTGTACGCTGAGGAACTTAAAACAACTGTCCCGTCGATGTGGATAGGGGCATGCTCCCTCTGCTGTTTCCTGAAGTCCATAATCATCTCCTTTGTTTTGTTGACGTTGAGTGTGAGGTTATTTTCCTGACACCACACTCCGAGGGCCCTCACCTCCTCCCGGTAGACCGTCTCGTCGTTGTTAGTAATCAAGCCTACCACTGTAGTGTCGTCCGCAAACTTGATGATTGAGTTGGAGGCGTGCATGGCCACGCAGTCTTGAGTGAACAGGGAGTACAGGAGAGGGCTCAGAACGGGTCTCGAGCTTGATGACGAGTTTGGAGGGTACTATGGTGTTAAATGCTGAGCTGTAGTCGATGAACAGCATTCTAACATAGGTATTCCTCTTGTCCAGATGGGTTAGGGCAGTGTGCAGTGTGGTTGAGATTGCATCGTCTGTGGACCTATTGGGGCGGTAAGCAAATTGGAGTGGGTCTAGGGTGTCAGATAGGCTGGAGGTGATATGATCCTTGACTAGTCTCTCAAAGCACTTCATGATGACGGAAGTGAGTGCTGCGGGGCGGTAGTCATGTAGCTCAGTTACCTTAGCTTTCTTGGGAACAGGAACAATGGTGGCCCTCTTGAAGCATGTGGGAACAGCAGACTGGGATAAGGATTGATTGAATATATCCGTAAACACACCAGCCAGCTGGTCTGTGCATGCTCTGAGGACGCGGCTGGGGATGTCGTCTGGGCCTGCAGCCCTGCCAGGGTTAACACCCTTAAATGTTTTACTCACGTCGGCTGCAGTGAAGAGGAGCCCGCAGGTTTTGGTAGCTGGCTGGTGTGTTTACGGATATATTCAATCAATCCTTATCCCAGTCTGCTGTTCCCACATGCTTCAAGAGGGCCACCATTGTTCCTGTTCCCAAGAAAGCTAAGGTAGCTAAGGTAACCATGTAAGCAGGCCCCTGCTACCTTACTGCACATGTTTTGGACATGCCCGAAATTGACAGGAGGCCCCTCTAAACAGTTCTATGGAGTGACACCACAGGAGGCCCCTCTAAACAGTTCTATGGAGTGACACCACAGGAGGCCCCTCTAAACAGTTCCTAACCTTTTCCTTTCTGTGTGTTGTGTGTGTGTTTAGTCCTTTCCTCCTCTAATTAAGAAGTGAGGCTCTGTCCTGTAATAAAGCTGTTTGGACCAGACACCCTGGCTGCTCTATTGTTCCCCACACACACTCCGCTAACCCAGCCCACACACTCCGTTAACCCAGCTCACACACTCCGCTAACCCAGCCCACACACTCCGTTAACCCAGCCCACACACTCCGTTAACCCAGCCCACACACTCCGTTAACCCAGCCCACACACTCCGCTAACCCAGCCCACACACTCCGCTAACCCAGCCCACACACTCCGCTAACCCAGCCCACACACTCCGCTAACCCAGCCCACACACTCCGCTAACCCAGCCCACACACTCCGCTAACCCAGCCCACACACTCCGCTAACCCAGCCCACACACTCCGCTAACCCAGCCCACACACTCCGCTAACCCAGCCCACACACTCCGCTAACCCAGCCCACACACTCCGTTAACCCAGCCCACACACTCCGCTAACCCAGCCCACACACTCCGCTAACCCAGCCCACACACTCCGCTAACCCAGCCCACACATTCCGCTAACCCAGCCCACACACTCCGCTAACCCAGCCCACACACTCCGCTAACCCAGCCCACACACTCCGCTAACCCAGCCCACACACTCCGCTAACCCAGCCCACACACTCCGCTAACCCAGCCCACACACTCCGCTAACCCAGCCCACACACTCCGTTAACCCAGCCCACACACTCCGCTAACCCAGCCCACACACTCCGCTAACCCAGCCCACACACTCCGCTAACCCAGCCCACACACTCCGTTAACCCAGCCCACACACTCCGCTAACCCAGCCCACACACTCCGTTAACCCAGCCCACACACTCCGCTAACCCAGCTCACACACTCCGCTAACCCAGCTCACACACTCCGCTAACCCAGCCCACACACTCCGCTAACCCAGCCCACACACTCCGCTAACCCAGCCCACACACTCCGCTAACCCAGCCCACACACTCCGCTAACCCAGCCCACACACTCCGCTAACCCAGCCCACACACTCCGCTAACCCAGCCCACACACACTAACCCAGCCCACACACACTAACCCAGCCCACACACACTAACCAAGCCCACACACACACTAACCCTGCCCACACACACTAACCCAGCCCTCTCTGTGTTCATCCCTAACCCAGCCCACACACACTAACCCAGCCCACACACACTAACCAAGCCCCCACACACACTAACCCAGCCCTCTCTCTGTGTTCATCCCTAACCCAGCCCACACACACTAACCCAGCCCACACACACTAACCAAGCCCCCACACACACTAACCCAGCCCTCTCTGTGTTCATCCCTAACCCAGCCCACACACACTAACCCAGCCCACACACACTAACCAAGCCCCCACACACACTAACCCAGCCCTCTCTCTGTGTTCATCCCTAACCCAGGACACACACACTAACCCAGCCCACACACACTAACCCAGTCCTCTCTCTGTGTTCATCCCTAACCCAGCCCCCACACACTAACCCAGCCCTCTCTCTCTGTGTCCATCCCTAACCCAGTCCTCTCTCTGTTCATCCCTAACCCAGTCCTCTCTGTGTCCATCCCTAACCCAGTCCTCTCTGTGTCCATCCCTAACCCAGCCCTCTCTCTCTGTGTCCATCCCTAACTCAGTCCTCTCTGTGTCCATCCCTAACTCAGTCCTCTCTGTGTCCATTCCTAACCCAGTCCTCTCTGTGTCCACAGGGAACAGGAGCTAAAGGTGATCCAGGCCCGCAGGACTCTGGAGGATGCACTGATGGCAGATGGGTTGGCGCGGACCGTCGAATCCAGCAGAGACTCAGAGGATGAAGCTGCATAGACCAAACATGGTGAGGAGGGGAGGGGTGAGGGGATAACGCTGTGGGGTGGGAGGATAACGCTGTGGGGCGAGGGGATAACGCTGTGGGGTGAGGGGATAACGCTGTGGGGTGAGGGGATAACGCTGTGGGGCGAGTGGATAACGCTGTGGGGCGAGAAGATAACACTGGGGGGTGAGGGGATAACGCTGTGGGGCGAGAGGATAACGCTGGGGGGTGAGGGGATAACGCTGTGGGGCAAGAGGCTAACGCCGGGGTGCGAGGGGATAACGCGGTGGGGCGAGAGGATAACGCCGGGGGGTGAGGGGATAACGCTGTGGGGTGAGGGGATAACGCTGTGTGGTGGGGGGATAACGCTGTGGGGTGGGGGGATAACGCTGTGGGGTGGGGGGAACTGGGGAGGTAGATGGATGGGACACCAGGGGTGAGGGGATAACGCTGTGGGGTGAGGGGATAACGCTGTGGGGTGAGGGGGACTGGGGAGGGAGATGGATGGGACACCAGGGTTGAGGGGGACTGGGACTGGGGAGGTAGATGGATGGGACACCAGGGGTGAGGGGATAACGCTGTGGGGTGAGGGGATCACGGTGTGGGGTGAGGGGGACTGGGGAGGTAGATGGATGGGACACCAGGAGTGAGGGGATAACGCTGTGGGGTGAGGGGGACTGGGAAGGTAGATGGATGGGACACCAGGAGTGAGGGGATAACGCTGTGGGGTGAGGGGGACTGGGGAGGTAGATGGATGGGACACCAGGGGTGAGGGGATAACGCTGTGGGGTGAGGGGGACTGGGGAGGTAGATGGATGGGACACCAGGGTTGAGGGGATAACGCTGTGGGGTGAGGGGATAACGCTCTGGGGTGAGGGAGACTCGGGAGGTAGATGGATGGGACACCAGGAGTGAGGGGATAACGCTGTGGGGTGAGGGGGACTGGGGAGGTAGATGGATGGGACACCAGGAGTGAGGGGATAACGCTGGTGGGTGAGGGGGACTGGGTGGTAGATGGATGGGACACCAGGAGTGAGGGGGACTGGGGAGGTAGATGGATGGGACACCAGGTGTGAGAGGATAACGCTGTGGGGTGTGGGGGACTGGGGAGGTAGATGGATGGGACACCAGGGGTGAGGGGATAACGCTGTGGGGTGAGGGGGACTGGGGAGGTAGATGGATGGGATACCAGGAGTGAGGGGATAACGCTGGTGGGTGAGGGGGACTGGGTGGTAGATGGATGGGACACCAGGAGTGAGGGGGACTGGGGAGGTAGATGGATGGGACACCAGGAGTGAGGGGGACTGGGGAGGTAGATGGATGGGACACCAGGTGTGAGAGGATAACGCTGTGGGGTGAGGGGGACTGGGGAGGTAGATGGATGGGACACCAGGGGTGAGGGGATAACGCTGTGGGGTGAGGGGGACTGGGGAGGTAGATGGATGGGACACCAGGGTTGAGGGGATAACGCTGTGGGGTGAGGGGATAACGCTGTGGGGTGAGGGGGACTGGGGAGGTAGATGGATGGGACACCAGGAGTGAGGGGATAACGCTGGTGGGTGAGGGGGACTGGGGAGGTAGATGGATGGGACACCAGGAGTGAGGGGATAACGCTGGTGGGTGAGGGGGACTGGGGAGGTAGATGGATGCGACACCAGGAGTGAGGGGGACTGGGGAGGTAGATGGATGGGACACCAGGAGTGAGAGGGTAACGCTGTGGGGTGAGGAGGACTGGGGAGGTAGATGGATGGGACACCAGGAGTGAGGGGATAACGCTGTGGGGTGAGGGGGACTGGGGAGGTAGATAGATGGGAGACCACGAGTGATGGCAACCCAAGCCTGGAGTGCAGTGTGCTAAAGTGTGTGTGTGTAAATGCTATATGTCCTGTCTTTAAGACAGCTGCTCTCATTACTGCTGACAGTAGTCATGGATGATGCTGCTCTCTCTCTCTCTCCCTCCCTCTCTCTCTCTCTCTCTCTCTCTCTCTCTCTCTCGCTCTCTCTCCCTCCCTCCCTCCCCCCCTCCCTCCCTCCCTCCCTCCCTCTCTCTCCTGCCAGGTTTGTCTGTGACGACCAGTCTCTATAGCCAGACTGTGCTCTCTGGGCAGCCAAGTTTGTCTGTGACGACCAGTCACTATTGCCAGACTGTCCTCTCTGGGCAGCCATGTTTGTCTGTGACGACCGGTCTCTATAGCCAGACTGTGCTCTCTGGGCAGCCAGGTTTGTCTGTGACGACCAGTCACTATTGCCAGACTGTCCTCTCTGGGCAGCCATGTTTGTCTGTGACGACCGGTCTCTATAGCCAGACTGTCCTCTCTGGGCAGCCAGGTTTGTCTGTGACAACCAGTCTCTATAGCCAGACTGTCCTCTCTGGGCAGCCAGGTTTGTCTGTGACAACCGGTCTCTATAGCCAGACTGTCCTCTCTGGGCAGCCAGGTTTGTCTGTGACAACCGGTCTCTATAGCCAGACTGTGCTCTCTGGGCAGCCAGGTTTGTCTGTGACGACCGGTCTCTATAGCCAGACTGTCCTCTCTGGGCAGCCAGGTTTGTCTGTGACGACCGGTCTCTATAGCCAGACTGTCCTCTCTGGGCAGCCAGGTTTGTCTGTGACGACCGGTCTCTATAGCCAGACTGTCCTCTCTGGGCAGCCAGGTTTGTCTGTGACAACCGGTCTCTATAGCCAGACTGTCCTCTCTGGGCAGCCAGGTTTGTCTGTGACAACCGGTCTCTATAGCCAGACTGTGCTCTCTGGGCAGCCAGGTTTGTCTGTGACGACCGGTCTCTATAGCCAGACTGTCCTCTCTGGGCAGCCAGGTTTGTCTGTGACGACCGGTCTCTATAGCCAGACTGTCCTCTCTGGGCAGCCAGGTTTGTCTGTGACGACCGGTCTCTATAGCCAGACTGTCCTCTCTGGGCAGCCAGGTTTGTCTGTGACGACCGGTCTCTATAGCCAGACTGTCCTCTCTGGGCAGCCAGGTTTGTCTGTGACGACCGGTCTCTATTGCCAGACTGTCCTCTCTGGGCAGCCAGGTTTGTCTGTGACGACCGGTCTCTATTGCCAGACTGTCCTCTCTGGGCAGCCAGGTTTGTCTGTGTCGACCGGTCTCTATAGCCAGACTGTCCTCTCTGGGCAGCCAGGTTTGTCTGTGACAACCGGTCTCTATAGCCAGACTGTCCTCTCTGGGCAGCCAGGTTTGTCTGTGACAACCGGTCTCTATAGCCAGACTGTGCTCTCTGGGCAGCCAGGTTTGTCTGTGACGACCGGTCTCTATAGCCAGACTGTCCTCTCTGGGCAGCCAGGTTTGTCTGTGACGACCGGTCTCTATAGCCAGACTGTCCTCTCTGGGCAGCCAGGTTTGTCTGTGACGACCGGTCTCTATAGCCAGACTGTCCTCTCTGGGCAGCCAGGTTTGTCTGTGACAACCGGTCTCTATAGCCAGACTGTCCTCTCTGGGCAGCCAGGTTTGTCTGTGACAACCGGTCTCTATAGCCAGACTGTGCTCTCTGGGCAGCCAGGTTTGTCTGTGACGACCGGTCTCTATAGCCAGACTGTCCTCTCTGGGCAGCCAGGTTTGTCTGTGACGACCGGTCTCTATAGCCAGACTGTCCTCTCTGGGCAGCCAGGTTTGTCTGTGACGACCGGTCTCTATAGCCAGACTGTCCTCTCTGGGCAGCCAGGTTTGTCTGTGACGACCGGTCTCTATAGCCAGACTGTCCTCTCTGGGCAGCCAGGTTTGTCTGTGACGACCGGTCTCTATTGCCAGACTGTCCTCTCTGGGCAGCCAGGTTTGTCTGTGACAACCGGTCTCTATTGCCAGACTGTCCTCTCTGGGCAGCCAGGTTTGTCTGTGTCGACCGGTCTCTATAGCCAGACTGTCCTCTCTGGGCAGCCAGGTTTGTCTGTGACGACCGGTCTCTATAGCCAGACTGTCCACTCTGGGCAGCCAGGTTTGTCTGTGATGGCCCGTCTCTATAGCCAGACTGTCCTCTCTGGGCAGCCAGGTTTGTCTGTGACGACCGGTCTCTATAGCCAGACTGTGCTCACTGAGTCTGTACCTAGTCAATGTTTTCCTCAGTTTTCTATCAGTCACAGTGGTCAGATAGTCTGCCACCATGTACTGTCTGTTTAGAGACAAATAGCATTGAAGTTTACTTAGACTTTTTGTGGTGTCTTTCCAATAGGTGATATATATTTTTATTTTTGTTTTGTGATGATTTGGTTGGGCCAGATTTTCTGAGTGCTGTCCTGAGGCTTTATGGGGTTGGTTTGGGTTAGTGAACTGAGCCTCAGAACCAGCTGGCTGAGTGCTGTCCTGAGGCTCTATGGGGTTGGTTTGGGTTGGTGAACTGAGCCTCAGAACCAGCTGGCTGAGTGCTGTCCTGAGGCTCTATGGGGCTGGTTTGGGTTGGTGAACTGAGCCTCAGAACCAGCTGGCTGAGGGGACTCTTCTCTTGTTTCATCTCTTCACATTGTAGAGCTGTGTGATGGAATGTTTTGGGGTCAATTGTTTTTAGGCTGTTGTAAAATGTGATGTCTCTTTTTTCTATTTGAATGAGGAGGGGGTATTGGCCCAATTCTGCTCTACATGCATTATTTGGAGTTTTTCTTTGCACTTGTAATACAGTCTTGCAATACAGTCTTGCAAAACTCAGCATGCAGTATTTCAATTGGATGTTTGTCCCATTTGGTGAATTCATTATTAGAGATTGGACCCCGTACTTCACTGCCAACTGGTTCTAGAACTGATTGGAACATTTTGAGCCAGATTCTAATTGGAATTTCGATTTTGATGTTCCTTTTAATGGCATAGAATTCTCTTCTTGCTTTGTCTCTCAGCTCATTCACAGCCATGTGAAAGCTACCTGTGTTGCTGATATTTAGTCCTAGATATGTGTAGTTTCACAGCCATGTGAAAGCTACCTGTGTTGCTGATATTTAGTCCTAGATATGTGTAGTTTTTGGTGAGTTCTAATAGAACTGTGTCCAAATAGAATTTATATTTGTCATCCTGATTTCCGGACCTTTTTTGGAATATCGTTATATTTGTTTGTTTTTTTAGGTTAACGGTCAGAGTCCAGGTCTGACAGAACCTGTGGTTAAAGGTCAGAGCCCAGGTCTGACAGAACCTGTGGTTAACGGTCAGAGTCCAGGTCTGACAGAACCTGTGGTTAAAGGTCAGAGCCCAGGTCTGACAGAACCTGTGGTTAAAGGTCAGAGCCCAGGTCTGACAGAACCTGTGGTTAACGGTCAGAGTCCAGGTCTGACAGAACCTGTGGTTAACGGTCAGAGTCCAGGTCTGACAGAACCTGTGGTTAAAGGTCAGAGCCCAGGTCTGACAGAACCTGTGGTTAACGGTCAGAGCCCAGGTCTGACAGAACCTGTGGTTAACGGTCAGAGCCCAGGTCTGACAGAACCTGTGGTTAACGGTCAGAGCCCAGGTCTAACAGAACCTGTGGTTAACGGTCAGAGCCCAGGTCTGACAGAACCTGTGGTTAACGGTCAGAGCCCAGGTCTGACAGAACCTGTGGTTAACGGTCAGAGCCCAGGTCTGACAGAACCTGTGGTTAACGGTCAGAGTCCAGGTCTGACAGAACCTGTGGTTAACGGTCAGAGCCCAGGTCTGACAGAACCTGTGGTTAACGGTCAGAGCCCAGGTCTGACAGAACCTGTGGTTAAAGGTCAGAGCCCAGGTCTGACAGAACCTGTGGTTAAAGGTCAGAGCCCAGGACTGACAGAACCTGTGGTTAACGGTCAGAGCCCAGGTCTGACAGAACCTGTGGTTAACGGTCAGAGCCCAGGTCTGACAGAACCTGTGGTTAACGGTCAGAGCCCAGGTCTGACAGAACCTGTGGTTAACGGTCAGAGCCCAGGTCTGACAGAACCTGTGGTTAACGGTCAGAGCCCAGGTCTGACAGAACCTGTGGTTAACGGTCAGAGCCCAGGTCTAACAGAACCTGTGGTTAAAGGTCAGAGCCCAGGTCTGACAGAACCTGTGGTTAACGGTCAGAGCCCAGGTCTGACAGAACCTGTGGTTAACGGTCAGAGCCCAGGTCTGACAGAACCTGTGGTTAACGGTCAGAGCCCAGGTCTGACAGAACCTGTGGTTAACGGTCAGAGCCCAGGTCTGACAGAACCTGTGGTTAACGGTCAGAGCCCAGGTCTAACAGAACCTGTGGTTAACGGTCAGAGCCCAGGTCTGACAGAACCTGTGGTTAACGGTCAGAGCCCAGGTCTGACAGAACCTGTGGTTAACGGTCAGAGCCCAGGTCTGACAGAACCTGTGGTTAACGGTCAGAGCCCAGGTCTGACAGAACCTGTGGTTAACGGTCAGAGCCCAGGTCTGACAGAACCTGTGGTTAACGGTCAGAGCCCAGGTCTGACAGAACCTGTGGTTAACGGTCAGAGCCCAGGTCTGACAGAACCTGTGGTATACGGTCAGAGCCCAGGTCTGACAGAACCTGTGGTTAACGGTCAGAGCCCAGGTCTGACAGAACCTGTGGTTAACGGTCAGAGCCCAGGTCTGACAGAACCTGTGGTTAACGGTCAGAGCCCAGGTCTGACAGAACCTGTGGTTAACGGTCAGAGCCCAGGTCTGACAGAACCTGTGGTTAACGGTCAGAGCCCAGGTCTGACAGAACCTGTGGTTAAAGGTCAGAGCCCAGGTCTGACAGAACCTGTGGTTAACGGTCAGAGCCCAGGTCTGACAGAACCTGTGGTTAACGGTCAGAGCCCAGGTCTGACAGAACCTGTGGTTAAAGGTCAGAGCCCAGGTCTGACAGAACCTGTGGTTAAAGGTCAGAGCCCAGGTCTGACAGAACCTTTGGTTAACGGTCAGAGCCCAGGTCTGACAGAACCTGTGGTTAACGGTCAGAGCCCAGGTCTGACAGAACCTGTGGTTAACGGTCAGAGCCCAGGTCTGACAGAACCTGTGGTTAACGGTCAGAGTCCAGGTCTGACAGAACCTGTGGTTAACGGTCAGAGCCCAGGTCTGACAGAACCTGTGGTTAACGGTCAGAGCCCAGGTCTGACAGAACCTGTGGTTAACGGTCAGAGCCCAGGTCTGACAGAACCTGTGGTTAACGGTCAGAGCCCAGGTCTGACAGAACCTGTGGTTAAAGGTCAGAGCCCAGGTCTGACAGAACCTGTGGTTAACGGTCAGAGCCCAGGTCTGACAGAACCTGTGGTTAACGGTCAGAGCCCAGGTCTGACAGAACCTGTGGTTAACGGTCAGAGCCCAGGTCTGACAGAACCTGTGGTTAACGGTCAGAGCCCAGGTCTGACAGAACCTGTGAAGACGATCTAGGTGCTGCTGTAACCCCTCTTTAGTGGGAGACAGCAGCACCAGGTAATCTCTGTCTACAGCAGACACTTGATTTCAGTGTTGTGTCGGGTGAGACCAGTTGCTGCCGATTCTTCTAATGTTTTTGCCAATTCATTAATGTAGATGTTAAATAGTGTTGGACTTGTTGGGCAGCCCTGTTTCACTCCCCGTCCCTGAGAGAAGAAGTCTGTTTGCCTGTTGTTAATTCATTAATGTAGATGTTAAATAGTGTTGGACTTATTGGGCAGCCCTGTTTCACTCCCCGTCCCTGAGAGAAGAAGTCTGTTTGCTTGTTGTTAATTCATTAATGTAGATGTTAAATAGTGTTGGACTTATTGGGCAGCCCTGTTTCACTCCCCGTCCCTGAGAGAAGAAGTCTGTTTGTTGTTGTTAATTCATTAATGTAGATGTTAAATAGTGTTGGACTTGTTGGGCAGCCCTGTTTCACTCCCCGTCCCTGAGAGAAGAAGTCTGTTTGCCTGTTGTTAATTCATTAATGTAGATGTTAAATAGTGTTGGACTTATTGGGCAGCCCTGTTTCACTCCACGTCCCTGAGAGAAGAAGTCTGTTGGCTTGTTGTTAATTCATTAATGTAGATGTTAAATAGTGTTGGACTTATTGGGCAGCCCTGTTTCACTCCCCGTCCCTGAGAGAAGAAGTCTGTTTGCGTGTTGTTAATTCATTAATGTAGATGTTAAATAGTGTTGGACTTATTGGGCAGCCCTGTTTCACTCCACGTCCCTGAGAGAAGAAGTCTGTTTGTTGTTGTTAATTCATTAATGTAGATGTTAAATAGTGTTGGACTTATTGGGCAGCCCTGTTTCACTCCCCGTCCCTGAGAGAAGAAGTCTGTTTGTTGTTGTTAATTCATTAATGTAGATGTTAAATAGTGTTGGACCTTTTGGGCAGCCCTGTTTCACTCCCCGTCCCTGAGAGAAGAAGTCTGTTTGCTTGTTGCCAATTTTAACCACACATTTGTTTTTAGTGTACATTGATTTAATAAAATCACATGTTTTCCCTCCAATACCACTTTCTATTAGTTTATAAAAAAATACCTTCGTGGCAAATTGATTCAAATGCTTTCTTGAAATCTACAAAACACGAGTAGATTTTGCATTTGTTTTGGTTTACTTGTTTATCAATTAGTGTGGAGGCTGTAAATGTGGTCTGTTGTACGATCATTTAAAAAAAAATCCAATCTGGCTTCTGCTCAGGACGTTGTGTTTGTCAAGGAAATGATGTAGTCTGCTACTTATAATACTGCAGAGAATTTTCCCCAATTTGCTGTTCACGCAAATTCCTCTGTAATTATTTGGGTCAAATTTGTCTCCATTTTTATAGATTGGTGTGATCAATCCCTGGTTCCAAATATCGGGGGAAATACCTGCAGTGAGGATAATGTTGAAGAGTTTGAGCCAATTTGAATTTGTGGTCTGTATATTTGATCATTTCATTTAAAATACCATCAGCACCACAGGCCTTTTGGGGTTGGAGAGTGCGTAGTTTTTCCAATAGTTCTTCTTCTGTAATTGGGGTATCCACAGGATTCTGATAGTCTTTGACTGCTGATTCAAGGATTTGTCATTTTTCTTGTTTATCTTTTTGTTCTGGGCTCTTTGTTATATTGCTGTAGAGGTTTGCTAAGTGATTTCTCCACATATCCCCATCCTGGAGAGCCAGTTCCTCATGATGAGGTGTGTTTAATTTATTCCAATTCTCCCAGAAGTGATTCTGTTTGATTCTATGGATTCCTCAATTCCATCCAGCTGATTTCTAATGTTCTGTTCCTTTGTTCTTAGGGTGTGTTTGTATTGCTTCAGTGTTTCCCCCTATTGAAGGTGTATATTGTTGTTGTCTGGTTCTCTGTTTTTGATTATATATATTTCTCAATGACTTTCTTAGATTTTTGCAATCATTATCAAACCATTTTTCATTATCTGTTATTTCTGGTTTGCTCTTATGCTTCTTTAAATTAGCCAAGGAGGCTAATTTGTCAAATATAAAGTTTGTTACAAACGGCCAAATTTACACCTTCGTTGCTGAAGGAGAATATTAAGGCTAAAAAGTTGTCCAGGAGAGATTGTATTTTTTGGCTACTAATTGCTTTTTGGTAGATGTCTGTACTGTTTGCACTCCATCTATAGGCCTGTTTTGTACCATGTCATTCATTTGGCTGTGATGCTTCATGGTTGGGTTCTGCTCTTCTCAGATACACTGTGATTTTACTGTGGTCTGAGAGAGGTGTTAGTGGGCTGACTGTGAAGGCTCTGAGAGAGGTGTTAGTGGGCTGACTGTGAAGGCTCTGAGAGAGGTGTTAGTGGGCTGACTGTGAAGGCTCTGAGAGAGGTGTTAGTGGGCTGACTGTGAAGGTTCTGAGAGAGGTGTTAGTAGGCTGACTGAAGGCTCTGAGAGAGGTGTTAGTGGGCTGACTGTGAAGGCTCTGAGAGAGGTGTTAGTGGGCTGACTGTGAAGGCTCTGAGAGAGATGTTAGTGGGTTGACTGTGAAGGCTCTGAGAGAGGTGTTAGTGGGCTGACTGTAAACGCTCTGAGAGAGGTGTTAGTGGGCTGACTGTGAAAGCTATGAGAGAGGTGTTAGTGGGCTGACTGTGAAGGCTCTGAGAGAGATGTTAGTGGGTTGACTGTGAAGGCTCTGAGAGAGGTGTTAGTGGGCTGACTGTGAAGGCTCTGAGAGAGGTGTTAGTGGGCTGACTGTGAAGGCTCTGAGAGAGATGTTAGTGGGTTGACTGTGAAGGCTCTGAGAGAGGTGTTAGTGGGCTGACTGTAAACGCTCTGAGAGAGGTGTTAGTGGGCTGACTGTGAAGGCTCTGAGAGAGGTGTTAGTGGGCTGACTGTGAAGGCTCTGAGAGAGGTGTCAGTGGGCTGACTGTGAAGGCTCTGAGAGAGGTGTTAGTGGGTTGACTGTGAAGGCTCTGAGAGAGGTGTTAGTGGGCTGACTGTGAAGGCTCTGAGAGAGGTGTTAGTGGGCTGACTGTGAAGGCTCTGAGAGAGGTGTTAGTGGGCTGACTGTGAAGGCTCTGAGAGACTCTGGATTTAGGTCGGTGAGGAAGTAGTCTACAGTGCTGCTGCCAAGGGATGAGCTGTAGGTGTACCGACCAAAAGAGTCCCCTCTCAGCCTACCATTGACTATGTACAGACCCAGTGTTCGACAGAGCTGTAGGTGTACCTACCAAAAGAGTCCCCTCTCAGCCTACCATTGACTATGTACAGACCCAGTGTCCCACAGAGCTGTAGGTGTACCTACCAGAAGAGTCCCCTCTCAGCCTACCATTGACTATGTACAGACCCAGTGTTCCACAGAGCTGAAGGTGTACCGACCAAAAGAGTCCCCCCTCAGCCTACCATTGACTATGTACAGACCCAGTGTTCCACAGAGCTTCACGAGCTGTACTCCGTTTTTGTTTTTCACTTTGTCATAGTTGTTTCTATGGGGATATGTGGGGAGGGAAAGGTTGTTGCTTCCTGGTAGGTGTTTATCCCCATGACTGTTAATAGTGTCTTGTTCTTCTGCTGTTCTAGCATTCAGGTCTCCACAGACCAGGACGTTGCCTTGGGCCTGAAAGTGACTCATCTCTCCCTCTAGAATGGAGAAACTCTCTTCATTGAAGTAGGGTGACTCTGAGGGGGGAATGTACAGTGGGGCAAAAAAGGTTGTGGACAGGTGTCTTTTATACTGATAACAAGTTCAAACAGGTGCCATTAATACAGGTAACGAGTGGAGGACAGAGGAGCCTCTTAAAGAAGAAGTTACAGGTCTGTGAGAGCCAGAAATCTTGCTTGTTTGGAGGTGACCAAATACTTATTTTCCACCATAATTTGCAAATAAATTCATTAAAAATCCTACAATGTGATTTTCTGGATTTTTTTTCTCATTTTGTCCGTCATAGTTGAAGTGTACCGATGATGAAAATTACAGGCCTCTCTCATATTTTTAAGTGGGAGAACTTGCACAATTGGTGGCTGACTAAATACTTTTTTGCCCCACTGTATGTGGCACAGAGGAAGACGTTTTTATCTGTCAAGATGGTCTCCTTGTTGATTTTTAACGAGATAAAGAATTCTCCTGTTTTGATCAATTCGATTGAATAAATTAGTTAAGATTTATACCATATTAGCATTCCCCCTGTGTCTCTACCCTGTCCTGAGTCTCTGCCCTGTCCCGAGTCTCTGCCCTGTCCCGAGTCTCTGCCCTGTCCCGAGTCTCTGCCCTGTCCCTAGTCTCTGCCCTGTCCCTAGTCCCTGCCCTGTCCTGAGTCTCTGCCCTGTCCTGAGTCTCTGCCCGGTCCTGAGTCTCTGCCCGGTCCTGAGTCTCTGCCCGGTCCTGAGTCTCTGCTCGGTCCTGAGTCTCTGCCCTGTCCTGAGTCTCTGCCCAGTCCCGAGTCACTGCCCGGTCCCGAGTCTCTGCCCTGTCCCGAGTCTCTGCCCTGTCCCGAGTCTCTGCCCTGTCCCGAGTCTCTGCCCTGTCCCGAGTCTCTGCCCTGCCCCGAGTCTCTGCCCTGTGTGATTCCTTTTAATTTAGTGGTTGGTATGATTATCTCCCTATAACCTAGTGGACAGCCAGTGGAAACATCACCTCTGCACCATGTTTCCTGTAGTACTACAATATCAACATCATCCATTTCTTTCAGGAAGTCTGGGTTCCTGCTCTTTAGTCCAGAAGCAAAGGACTTCAATCCTTCTAAATTCCAACATGCAACGTAAAAAGATTTCATAACTTGTTTTTCTTTTTTTCTTAACCTTCAAGATGAGACAAACACTCACAATCCAACAAGAACTATTAAAATAGGATTTTTAAATTAAAGTAAACTCTTATTATGCAAATGTGATTTGTTTATAAGTTAAGATATAATTTGTGCCATGTCACTTGGGTGGGTGTAGTGTGAGGATGGTGGAGTTCTTGTGCTCATCTTACCGTGACCCTCGGCCTATCACATGTGAGCATCCATGACCCTCGGCCTATCACATGTGAGCATAGTAGACTCAGCATTTGTTTAATGTCACTCATTTGGTTGGTGGGGGCTGGGCCAGTTGCTCCTCTCACAGCCTGTGCGTAGCTCTGCCTGCTGGGCTGCTCTCTCTCTGTGTCTGTCTGTCTGTCTGTCTGTCTGTCTGTCTGTCTGTCTTCTGTCCTCTCTCTTCTCTCCTCTCTCTCCTCTCTCTCTTCTCTCCTCTCTCTCTTCTCTCCTCTCTCTTCTCTCCTCTCTCTTCTCTCCTCTCCTCTTTCTCTCTCTCTCTCTCTTCTCTCCTCTCTCCTCTCTCCTCTCTCCTCTCTCTTCTCTCTTCTCTCCTCTCTCCTCTCTCTTCTCTCCTCTCTCCTCTCTCTTCTCTCCTCTCTCTTCTCTCTTCTCTCTTCTCTCTTCTCTCTTCTCTCCTCTCTCCTCTCTCTCTCTCTCTCTCTCTCTCTCTCTCTCTCTCTCTCTCTCTCTCTCTCTCTCTCTGTGTGTCTCTGTCTCTGTGTCTCTGTCTCTGTCTCTGTCTCTGTCTCTCTGTCTGTGTCAAATATCCCAATGAACGCCCCACCTCCCAGTGACATAGACTTTTAAGAATGGAGAGGTCTTCTCGTGGTCCCGCCCCTCTCCCCCCTCCATCTTTTTTTTCTTCTTTAAAGCTGGTTTTTATTGGTCATATTATGGTCTGTAGCAGTGGCTGCATCCATGGAGACGGGCAAGGCACTAGCCACCATTTAAATATGCAGGTCTTCATTCCTCAATCGTTTCAAGTCCTGTTACCATGACAGGAACAGGAACAGGTCTACCTCCGACAGCCACATCCTCCCTTCCAGAGCGTCTGCTCTCTCTGCTGCTGCCGCTGAGAGACGTCCCTGTTGACCAGAGAACTCTATTCCATATGGGCCCTACTGAAAAGTAGGGTGGATTTGGGACGCAGTTCCCTCTCTCTCTTAATCCTTTTTATCTACCTGTAATGATTGTTTAAACTAAATTAATATATTGCCTTTTCTCCGCAGCAGTGCGCTCCCCTCCTCCCTTCTTCCTTCTCATTTTATGAAGCAAACTCCAATCCAGGGGGGGGGGACTCCAATCCAGGGGGGGGCACTTCCAGTTTAACTCCAGAATATCTTTCATGGCTGAGCACGTCTCCGTTTTGAAAAACATATTAGAAGGACTATTAAAACTCTTGAGGTTCCTCCTGAATGCTGATGCATGTCTCTGTCTCTCTGACTGACTGAAACATCCCACTTCCAAATGACTGTCTTCAACAGGGAACCGAACACTAGGTTCTGCCATTACTCACTTCTTTAGTTTGGTTTGTGGTTGTGTTTTGTTTAAACTCCTTTGCTAGCTTATCAATACATTGATTGATTTCTGTGTGGCTGTGATGAATAGGCTGCTATTTGTCTTGACTCTTCGTCTGGAGATAAAAAACACAGAGAACAAAATGCAAAACACAAAGCGCAATTTAAATCCAAACCACCAAAAGTGAATAATATTTGCATTAATTCAAGTTAGTGGTCGTGGACCAGTCTGCAAGACAAATGTGTGTCCACTACATCAACGCTGATGTGTCCTTTAAACCAAATGATAAAGAAGCATTTCCACACGTCTTTTCTCCCGGGAAAATACTGTTCGTTTATGTAGATTTATGTAGATTTAGCTAATGGAACTGCCTGCATAGAGAGCAGAGGAGGCTGGTGGGAGGAGCTTTATGAGGTAATAGAGAGCAGAGGAGGCTGGTGGGAGGAACTTTATGAGGTAATAGAGAGCAGAGGAGGCTGGTGGGAGGAGCTTTGAAGTAATAGAGAGCAGAGGAGGCTGGTGAGAGGAGCTTTATGAGGTAATAGAGAGCAGAGGAGGCTGGTGGGAGGAGCTTTGAAGTAATAGAGAGCAGAGGAGGCTGGTGGGAGGAGCTTTGAGGTAATAGAGAGCAGAGGAGGCTGGTGGGAGGAGCTTTGAGGGAGCAGAGGAGGCTGGTGGGAGGAGCTTTGAGGTAATAGAGAGCAGAGGAGGCTGGTGGGAGGAGCTTTGAGGTAATAGAGAGCAGAGGAGGTTGGTGGGAGGAGCTTTATGAGGTAATAGAGAGCAGAGGAGGCTGGTGGGAGGAGCTTTGAGATAATAGAGAGCAGAGGAGGTTGGTGGGAGGAGCTTTATGAGGTAATAGAGAGCAGAGGAGGCTGGTGGGAGGAGCTTTGAAGTAATAGCGAGCAGAGGAGGCTGGTGGGGGGAGCTTTGAGGTAATAGAGAGCAGAGGAGGCTGGTGGGAGGAGCTTTGAAGTAATAGAGAGCAGAGGAGGCTGGTGGGAGGAGCTTTATGAGGTAATAGAGAGCAGAGGAGGCTGGTGGGAGGAGCTTTGAAGTAATAGAGAGCAGAGGAGGCTGGTGGGGGGAGCTTTGAGGTAATAGAGAGCAGAGGAGGCTGGTGGGAGGAGCTTTGAGGGAGCAGAGGAGGCTGGTGGGAGGAGCTTTGAGGTAATAGAGAGCAGAGGAGGCTGGTGGGAGGAGCTTTGAGGTAATAGAGAGCAGAGGAGGCTGGTGGGAGGAGCTTTGAGGGAGCAGAGGAGGCTGGTGGGAGGAGCTTTGAAGTAATAGAGAGCAGAGGAGGCTGGTGGGAGGAACTTTGAGGTAATGGCTGGAATGGAATTAATGGAACGGTACCAAACGTTTCCTTTTTAAAATTTTTTAACTTTACCCCCTTTTCTCCCCAATTTCATGGTATCCCATTGTTAGTAGCTACTATCTTGTTTCATCGCTACAACTCCGTACGGGCTCAGGAGAGACGAAGGTCAAAAGCCATGCGTCCTCCGATACACAACCCAACCAAGCCGCACTGCTTCTTAACACAGCGCCCTCCAACCCGGAAGCCAGCCGCACCAATGTGTCGGAGGAAACACCGTGCACCTGGCAACCTGGTTAGCGCGCACTGCGCCCGACCCTCCACAGGAGTCGCTGGTGCGCGATGAGACAACGATATCCCTACCGACCAAACCCTCCCTAACCCGGACGACGCTGCCGGCCAATTGTTTGTCGGCTGTCTTTGGTGGCACAGATAGCACTGCGATGCAGTGCCCCTGACCACTGCGCCACCTGGGAGGCCCCGGAAAAACGCATGTTTAACTCCGTTTCATTGGTTGCAATCCAACCATTTAGAATGAGCCTGTCCTCCTTTAGCTCCTCCCACCAGCCTCCTGTGATGGAGATAAGTGATCAATTCAAGGAGACTTAGTTAGATGCATGGAAAGGAATTTCTAGACTATGGTGATAAGGAATGTGACTGACTATACAACTTGTAGAGGTGTGTGTGCGTGCGTGCGTGCGTGCGTGATAAATAGGTGTTTTTGCAACTAAAAAAAAAACAGAATCTAATGAGAGCATTCTTGTTATTATTCAGTCCGTACTTCACTAGCTAACTCATCTCCCACCTTGTATTTGCCTGTGTGTGTGTGTGTGTGTGTGTTATTATTCAGTCCATACTTCACTAGCTAACTCATCTCCCACCTTGTATTTGTGTGTGTGTGTGTGTGTGTGTGTGTGTGTGATTATTCAGTCCGTACTTCACTAGCTAACTCATTTCCCACCTTGTATTTGTGTGTGTGTGTGTGTGTGTGTGTGTGTGTGATTATTCAGTCCGTACTTCACTAGCTAACTCATCTCCCACCTTGTATTTGAATCCTGTGTTAATCCTAATCTACAAAGAGGATGGAAGCAGGATGAGGCAGCAGTCAGCGTTGAGGATTTCCTGTCTGTCTCCTAACCCTCCCACTCGCCTGCCGTTGAGCTCAGCTCACACTGAGTCCCAAATGACACGCTAGTCCATATGTAGTGCCCTACTTTTAACCCGAGCTCAGGTTTAAAGTAGGGCACGATGTTAGGGAACAAGCTGCCATTTAGGACAGCAGCCTGAGAGACGAGGCTGCCGCGGTGTTGGCTGAGTGATGAGTTGGGGGTCTTAACCTGCAGACTGGGGTTCGGAGCTGCTCGCCATATCTTCCCTCGCCACATTTCACCCCCACCACACCTCTAGTGCATCCCAAACGGCACCCTATTCCCGACATAGTGCACTAAATATGACCAGGGCCCATATGGCACTCATACAAGCCCAGGTCAAAGATAGTAAAACTATGTAGGGAATAGGGTGCCATTTTGGACAGAAATCCTGCAAGCCTGTCTTCCACAATACCCTCCAATCCCTGTTAAATAGGGGATGGATCTGATTATATAGTGTAGAGTAGACAAAGCCTTCGCACCAATTAGCCTGCTGTACAGAGTTGAAGCTGTTATTTATGACAGTCCTCTCTCGCTTTGTCTCTCTCTCTCTCTCTCTCTCTCGTCTCTCTCTCTCTCCTCATCTCGCGCTCTCTCTTTTCCTCTCTCTCTCATCATCTTTCTCTCTCGCTCTCTCTCTCTCTAATCATCTTTCTCTCTCCTCTCTCATCATCTTTCTCTCTCCTCATCTCTCTTCCTCTCGCTCTCTCTTATCATCTTTCTCTCTCCTCTCGCTCTCTCTTTTTCTCTCTCTCTCTCATCATCTTTCTCTCCTCTCTCTCATCTTTCTCTCCCCTCATCTCTCTCATTCTCTCACACTCTCTCTCTCTAACTCACCTACCTAAGGCAAAGAGTTTTGACGCACACAACCTTTAATCTCATCTCACTGCAGAGTCCCAACACCACCAGTCTTTAATCTCATCTCACTGCAGAGTCCCAACACCACCAGTCTTTAATCTCATCTCACTGCAGAGTCCCAACACCACCAGTCTTTAATCTCATCTCACTGCAGAGTCCCAACACCACCAGTCTCCTCTGACTGCAGAGCCCCAACACCACCAACCTCCTCTCACTGCAGAGTCCCAACACCCACCAATCTCCTCTGACTGCAGAGCCCCAACACCACCAGTCTTTAATCTCATCTCACTGCAGAGTCCCAACACCACCAGTCTTTAATCTCATCTCACTGCAGAGTCCCAACACCCACCAATCTCCTCTGACTGCAGAGCCCCAACACCACCAACCTCCTCTCACTGCAGAGTCCCAACACCACCAGTCTTTAATCTCATCTCACTGCAGAGTCCCAACACCACCAGTCTTTAATCTCATCTCACTGCAGAGTCCCAACACCACCAGTCTTTAATCTCATCTCACTGCAGAGTCCCAACACCCACCAATCTCCTCTGACTGCAGAGCCCCAACACCACCAACCTCCTCTCACTGCAGAGTCCCAACACCCACCAACCTCCTCTCACTGCAGAGTCCCAACACCCACCAGTCTCCTCTGACTGCAGAGCCCCAACACCACCAACCTCCTCTCACTGCAGAGTCCCAACACCCACCAACCTCCTCTCACTGCAGAGTCCCAACACCCACCAGTCTTTGCACCAATCAGCAGTCTAAGAAAGGAAACAGGAACTAAATGAGAGGGGAGTCTTCATGGTTACCATGGTTACCATTCATGTTATATTTCTCCAAACAGGCTGAACTGTGCTTCTCTTTTAGCTCCTCTGTTAATTACAGCATGTTTAGACGCGGTGCAATCGAAGAGGTCAACGTCATTTAGAAACCTGATACGGGTGAGAAGGAGTTAGAACTGCATACACACGCTGTACGTGTGTGTGTGTGTGTGTGTGTGTGTGTGTGTGTGTGTGTGTGTGTGTGTGTGTGTGTGTGTGTGTGTGTGTGTGTGTGTGTGTGTGTGTGTGTGTGTGTGTGTGTGTGTGTGTGTGTGTGTGTGAATGTGTGTGTGTGTGAATGTGTGTGTGTGTGAATGTGTGTGTGTGTGTTAATGTGTGTGTGTGTTAATGTATGTGTTAGTTTGTGTTAGTGTGTGTTAGTTTGTGTTTGTGTTTGTGTGTGTGTGTTAGTGTGTTAGTGTGTGTTAGTATGTGTTAGTTTGTGTTAGTGTGTGTTTGTGTGTGTGTATTAGTGTGGGTGTGGGTGTGTGTTAGTGGGTGTGTGTTAGTGTGTGTGTGTGTGTGTGTGTGAGAGAGGTGGGCCTCTGGGGGTGTTACAAGGGAGAATATCATTAGTTATTCGATTATTAAGGAATCTAATGCATCACTAATTATTACAGAGCAATTAACACCATCCTGCCATTCAGTGACTCTGTATTCAGGGGGGAATAAATCAAAGCAGAAAGTAATATTTCTGTTGTTAATCTTTTCCGTAGGTCGAAACACTCTGAGGCACGGTCCTGTAGCCTAGCCTAGCCGCACTCCTGTCAACATTAACATGCCATGTTTCCCCTCCAGCTGTCGGTGTTCGTGGTAAAGGAGAGGAGTACCATGTTAATATTTGATTCCTTGAGTAATCACTGTCGTCGTCGTCGTCGTCCCCCCACCCCACCCAATGTTGCCTCTAAGTGTGTATAATTAATGGTTGCGCTGCAGGCAAACACTTAAATATAGGACCGTTTTGTCCTAATTATAGACTTTTCTCTTTTGGTTTAAGTGAAAGCCTTTTACTAGCGGAGATGATTACTAATGCTGTTATATTGACTGTGGACCATTTACTGGCCCCGTCGGCCAATATGCTAATACACTAATATGCGAATGCTAATATGCATATGCTAATACGCTAACATGCTAATGCTAACATGCTAATGCTAACATGCTAATGCTAATATGCTAATGCTAACATGCTAATGCTAACATGCTAATGCTAATATGCTAATGCTAATATGATATTGGGATGCAGTTTCCTGTATTTAAAAAAAAAAAAAAAAAAAAATTGTAATAGCTCTTTGATACCATAAGTGCAGGTATTGCTGCAAAGTCAGATGTGTAAGTGCTCTTGTACAACATACTAATAACACATAATATAAAGTTGTTTTTAAATGTTAGTGTTTCTAGAGCTGAATTATGGATTGCGTTGATGATGAAAACTAATCAATGATGATTAGTTATCTTTATTGGAGAAATATTGGACTAATATATAGACCTATAAAATAATATTGTACCTTTTTTTTATTTTTTATATTCGCTAATATCCACCAACCTGTACATAATGCTCCAAACATTAGATAGCAAGCATTATAGATTGTAGCCTAGTGGTTAGAGCGTTGGACTAGTAACCGAAAGGTTGCAAGATCGAATCCCAGAGCTGACAAGGTACAAATCTGTTGTTCTGCCCATGAACAAGGCAGTGGCCTGCCCTGTAGATGGCAGGCCATCGTTGAAAATATGAATTAACTGACTTGTCTAGTTAAATAAAGGTAAAATAAAAAAATAAAAGAATTGTCTTTGTAGATTTTTCGTTCCAACCGCCGTGTCTACACAGGTGAACGGATGATCCCACCGTGAAGCATGGAGGGTGATGGTGTGGTTCCCACCATGAAGCATGGAGGAGGAGGTGTGATGGTGTGGTTCCCACCGTGAAGCTTGGAGGAGGAGGTGTGATGGTGTGGTTCCCACCGTGAAGCATGGAGGAGGAGGTGTGATGGTGTGGTTCCCACCATGAAGCATGGAGGAGGAGATGTGATGGTGCTTTTCTGGTGACATCATGATTTATTTAGAATTCAAGGCACACCAAGAAGAAGAGTGATGGAGTGCTGCATCAGAAAACCTGGCCTCCACAATCAGCTGACCTCAATCAAATTGAGATGGTTTGGGATGAGTTGGATGAGTGAAAGAAAAGCAGCCAACAAGTGCTCAGCATATGTGGGAACTCCTTCAAGACTGTTGGAAAAGCATTCCTCATGAAGCTGGTTGAGAGAATTTTATTTATTTATTTCACCTTTATTTAACCAGGTAGGCAAGTTGAGAACAAGTTCTCATTTACAATTGCGACCTGGCCAAGATAAAGCAAAGCAGTTCGACACATACAACAACACAGAGTTACACATGGAGTAAAACAAACATACAGTCAATAATTCTACATACAATGTGAGCAAGTGAGGTGAGGTGAGATAAGGGAGGTAAAGGCAAAAAAAAGGCCATGGTGGAGAAGTAAATACAATATAGCAAGTAAAACAATGGAATGGTACATTTGCAGTGGAAGAATGTGCAAAGTAGAAATATAAATAATGGGGTGTAAAGGAGCACAATCTATAAATACAGTAGGGGAAGGTAGTTGTTTGGGATAAATTATAGATGGGCTATGTACAGGTGCAGTAATCTGTGAGCTGCTCTGACAGCTGGTGCTTAAAGCTAGTGAGGGAGATGTGAGTCTCCAGTTTCAGAGATTTTTGTAGTTTGTTCCAGTCATTGGCAGCAGAGAACTGGAAGGAGAGGCGGCCAAAGGAAGAATTGGTTTTGGGGGTGACCAGAGAGATATACCTGCTGGATGGCGTGCTACAGGTGGGTGCTGCTATGGTGACCAGCGAGCTGAGATAAGGGGGGACTTTACCTAGCAAGGTCTTGTAGATGACCTGGAGCCAGTGGATTTGGCGACGAGTATGAAGGCGAGGGCCAGCCAACGAGAGTGTACAGGTCGCAGTGGTGGGTAGTATATGGGGCTTTGGTGACAAAACGGATTGCACTGTGATAGACTGCATCCAATTTATTGAGTAGGGTATTAGAGGCTATTTTGTAAATTACATCGTCGAGGATCGCTAGGATGGTCAGTTTTACAAGGGTATGTTTGGCAGCATGAGTGAAGGATGCTTTGTTGCGAAATAGGAAGCAGATTCTTGATTTAATTATGGATTGGAGATGCTTAATGTGAGTCTGGAAGGAGAGTTTACAGTCTAGCCCAGACACCTAGGTATTTGTAGTTGTCCACATATTCTAAGTCAGAACCGTCCAGAGTAGTGATGTTGGACAGGCGGGTAGGTGCAGGTAGCGATTGGTTGAAGAGCATGCATTTAGTTTTACTTGTATTTAAGAGCAATTGGAGGCCACGGAAGGAGAGTTGTATGGCATTGAAGCTTGCCTGGAGGGTTGTTAACACAGTGTCCAAAGAAGGGCCAGAAGTATACAGAATGGTGTCGTCTGCGTAGAGGTGGATCAGAGAATCACCAGCAGCAAGAGCGACATCTACATGAGTCCATATGTGTTGTTTCATAGTTGATGTCTTCACTATTATTCTACAATGTAGAAAATGTTAAAAATAAAGAAAACCCCTTGAATGAGTAGGTGTCCTAACGTTTGACTGGTACTGTGTATATCTTGCTATGTCTCACTCTCACTCTCTCTAGCTCTCTACAGTATATCTATCTATCTCTCTATCAATTCAAAGTGCTTTATTGGCATGAGAAACGTGTTTACATGACCAAAGCAAGTGGAATAGACAATAAACAAGGGAAATAAACATTTATACTTACAAAGATTGCATCTCTCTCTCTCCCCAGCTCTCTCTCTCTCCCCAGCTCTCTCTCACTCTCTCTCCCCAGTTCACTCTCTCTCCCCAGCTCCCTCTCTCTCCCCAGCTCTCTCTCTCTCCCCAGCTCTCTCTCTCTCCCCAGCTCACTCTCTCTCCCCAGCTCACTCTCTCTCCCCAGCTCACTCTCTCTCCCCAGCCTTCTCTCTCTCCCCAGCTCCCTCTCACTCTCTCCCCAGCTCTCTCTCTCTCCCCAGCTCCCTCTCACTCTCTCTCCCCAGCTCCCTCTCACTCTCTCTCCCCAGCTCTCTCTCTCTCCCCAGCTCTCTCTCACTCTCTCTCCCCAGCTCTCTCTCTCTCCCCAGCTCCCTCTCACTCTCTCCCCAGCTCACTATCTCTCCCCAGCTCTCTCTCTCTCCCCAGTTTCCTCTCACTCTCTCTCCCCAGCTCACTATCTCTCCCCAGCTCTCTCTCTCTCCCCAGCTCTCTCTCACTCTCTCTCCCCAGCTCCCTCTCACTCCCCAGCTCCCTCTCACTCTCTCTCCCCAGCTCACTATCTCTCCCCAGCTCTCTCTCTCTCCCCAGCTCCCTCTCACTCTCTCTCCCCAGCTCCCTCTCACTCTCTCTCCCCAGCTCTCTCAATTCAATTCAAGGGGCTTTATTGGCATGGGAAACATGTGTTAACATTGCCAAAGCAAGTGAGGTAGATAATATGCAAAAGTGAAATAAACAATAAAAATGAACAGTAAACATTACACATACAGACGTTTCAAAATAGTAAAGACATTACAAATGTCATATATTATATATATATATATATATATATATAATATATATATATATATATATATATATATATATATATATATATATATATATATATATATATATATACAGTGTTGTAACAATGTACAGATGGTTAAAGTACACAAGGGAAAATAAATAAGCATAAATATGGGTTGTATTTACAATGGTGTTTGTTCTTCACTGGTTGCCCTTTTCTTGTGGCAACAGGTCACAAATCTTGCTGCTGTGATGGCACACTGTGGAATTTCACCCAGTAGATATGGGAGTTTATCAAAATTGGGTTTGTTTTCGAATTCTTTGTGGATCTGTGTAATCTGAGGGAAATATGTCTCTCTAATATGGTCATACATTGGGCAGGAGGTTAGGAAGTGCAGCTCAGTTTCCACCTCATTTTGTGGGCAGTTAGCACATAGCCTGTCTTCTCTTGAGAGCCATGTCTGTTTATGGCGGCCTTTCTCAATAGCAAGGCTATGCTCACTAAGTTTGTACATAGTCAAAACTTTCCTTAAGTTTGGGTCAGTCACAGTGGTCAGGTATTCTGCCACTGTGTACTCTCTGTTTAGGGCCAAATAGCATTCTAGTTTGCTCTGTTTTTTTGTTAATTCGTTCCAATGTGTCAAGTAATTATCTTTTTGTTTTCTCATGATTTGGTTGGGTCTAATTGTGTTGCTGTCCTGGGGCTCTGTAGGGTGTGTTTGTGTTTGTGAACAGATCCCCAGGACCAGCTTGCATAGGGGACTCTTCTCCAGGTTAATTTCTCTGTAGGTGATGGCTTTGTTATGGAAGGTTTGTGAATCGCTTCCTTTTAGGGGGTTGTAGAATTTAACGGCTCTTTTCTGGATTTTGATAATTAGTGGGTATCGGCCTAATTCTGCTCTGCTTGCATTATTTGGTGTTCTACGTTGTACACTGAGGATATATTTGCAGAATTCTGCGTGCAGAGTCTCAATTTGGTGTTTGTCCAATTTGTGAAGTCTTGGTTGGTGAGCGGACCCTAGACCTCCCAACCATAAAGGGCAATGGGCTCTATGACTGATTCAAGTATTTTTAGTCAGATCCTAATTTGCATGTTGAAATTTATGTTCATTTTGATGGCATAGAAGGCCCTTCTTGCCTTGTCTCTCAGATCGTTCACAGCTTTGTGGAAGTTACCTGTGGCGCTGATGTTTAGGCCAAGGTATGTATAGTTTTTTGTGTGCTCTAGGGCAACAGTGTCTAGATGGAATTTGTATTTGTGGTGACTGGACCTTTTTTGGAACACCATTATTTTGGTCTTACTGAGATTTACTGTCAGGGCCCAGGTCTGACAGAATCTGTGCAGAAGATATAGGTGCTGCTGTTGGCCCTCCTTGGTTGGTGACAGAAGCACCAGATCATCAGCAAATAGTAGACACTTGACTTCAGGTTCTAGTAGGGTGAGGCCGGGTGCTGCAGACTGTTCTAGTGCCCGCGCCAATACGTTGATATACATGTTGAAGAGGGTGGGGCTTAAGCTGCATCCCTGTCTCACCCCACGACCCTGTGTTTTTTGCCCATCTTGTTGTTTGTGTACATGGATTTTATAATGTATGTTTTACCCCCAACACCACTTTCCATCACTCTCTCTCTCTCTCTCTGCATCTCTCTCTCTCTCTCTCTCTCTCTCTGCATCTCTCTGTCTCTCTCTCTCTCTCTCTGCATCTCTCTCTCTCTCTCTCTCTGCATCTCTCTCTCTCTCTCTGTCTCTCTCTCTCTCTCTGCATCTCTCTCTGTCTCCCTCTCTCTCTCTCTCTCTCTGCATCTCTCTCTGTCTCTCTCTCTCTCTCTGCATCTCTCTCTCTCTCTCTCCTCTCTCTCTCTCTCTCTCTCTCTCTCTCTCTGAATCTCTCTCTCTCTCTCTGCATCTCTCTCTCTCTCCCCAGCTCCCCCCCCCCTCTCTCTCTCTCCTCATGTTGACGTTGAATGGAGGTATCTTCCAGGGCCCTGGTCAAAAATATAGTGGCCCTAAGGGGGGGGGGGGGTGTTGCCGTTAGGGTGTAGACATTAATGTCATGTTTTCACTTGGTGATTCACCCCAATCTAACCTAGCCTGGTCATTGCCCGCTAGCCTTAACGTTCTCATTAAATGATGTTTGTCCTAATGCTCACTCTTCTTTTTGGTTTTGTCTGTCTCCACAGGCAGGTTCCACAATGCCCAAGACAAAGACAGTCATCAGACACAGAGGCTACATCCCAAATGGCACCCTAAATCCCTGGATTAGTGAACTACTTTTGACCAGCCCGCTATGGCCCCTGTCAAAGGGAGTTACATTATATAGGGATTAGCATGTTATTAGAGACTCCTCCAGAGATGGTCATCAGTCAGTCTGCTTCTGAAGACGAACGGACCCGTGCACAACGTCATACACCCCTTGATACCTAACTCACCTAGCTTCAAACCAAGGCCTTTTTTTTCGTTTTTTTGGACTAAACTATTGTTAATGTAAATATCTATATATAATTTCAGAAGAATGCTTATTTTGTGTCATAATTTTTTTTTTTATAAAGGTGAATATTGAGCAATACTATTTGAACTTCTGGGAACTTTGTTGCAATCTGCTGGATTGGCATTGCTAACTATTTTAGGGATTGAATATTATTTTCAAGGTTTGTAACACATGATTCATTTACATGAACATGAATGGAAAAAAAAAACCCAACCTCTTATTTAAGACAAATTTTTATACCTTTGAGAGAAAAAATGTGTAAATTTCTTGCATCATTGTTAGAGTAAATAAATCATTATATTCACAGTGTTGGTCTCTGTGGTGTTCTGTAATGGGGTTATGATGTCATCTTATAAATGTGTGTCGCCAATAGCACCCTTTTCCTTTATACACCCTATTCCCTATGGGACCTGGTCAAAAATAGTGCACCTTAAAGGGATTAGGGTGCCATTTCAGACACATTCAATATGATCAACTAACAGGAGTTATGATGAGAGAACGATATGAAATTGGAAAAAAAAACAGGATTCAGGTCTGTTGACAGTACAGGAGACCAGGACGAGTCCTGTAGTAGTACTAGTCAGTTACTGATGTATCAACCTGTCTGGCCTCATGTGAAGGAACAGGATTCAGGTCTGTTAACAGTACAGGAGACCAGGACGAGTCCTGTAGTAGTACTAGTCAGTTACTGATGTATCAACCTGTCTGGCCTCATGTGAAGGAACAGGATTCAGGTCTGTTAACAGTACAGGAGACCAGGACGAGTCCTGTAGTAGTACTAGTCAGTTACTGATGTATCAACCTGTCTGGCCTCATGTGAAGGAACAGGATTCAGGTCTGTTAACAGTACAGGAGACCAGGACGAGTCTGTAGCCACTAGTCAGTTACTGATGTATTCAATCTGTCTGGCCTCATGTGAAGGAACAGGATTCAGGTCTGTTAACAGTACAGGAGACCAGGACGAGTCTGTAGCCACTAGTCAGTTACTGATGTATCAACCTGTCTGGCCTCGTGAAGGAACAGGATTCAGGTCTGTTAACAGTACAGGAGACCAGGACGAGTCCTGTAGTAGTACTACTCAGTTACTGATGTATCAACCTGTCTGGCCTCATGTGAAGGAACAGGATTCAGGTCTGTTAACAGTACAGGAGACCAGGACGAGTCCTGTAGTAGTACTAGTCAGTTACTGATGTATCAACCTGTCTGGCCTCATGTGAAGGAACAGGATTCAGGTCTGTTAACAGTACAGGAGACCAGGACGAGTCTGTAGCCACTAGTCAGTTACTGATGTATTCAATCTGTCTGGCCTCATGTGAAGGAACAGGATTCAGGTCTGTTAACAGTACAGGAGACCAGGACGAGTCTGTAGCCACTAGTCAGTTACTGATGTATCAACCTGTCTGGCCTCATGTGAAGGAACAGGATTCAGGTCTGTTAACAGTACAGGAGACCAGGACGAGTCCTGTAGTAGTACTAGTCAGTTACTGATGTATCAACCTGTCTGGCCTCATGTGAAGGAACAGGATTCAGGTCTGTTAACAGTACAGGAGACCAGGACGAGTCCTGTAGCCACTAGTCAGTTAATGATGTATCAACCTGTCTGGCCTCATGTGAAGGAACAGGATTCAGGTCTGTTAACAGTACAGGAGACCAGGACGAGTCTGTAGCCACTAGTCAGTTACTGATGTATTCAACCTGTCTGGCCTCATGTGAAGGAACAGGATTCAGGTCTGTTAACAGTACAGGAGACCAGGACGAGTCCTGTAGTAGTACTAGTCAGTTACTGATGTATTACACCTGTCTGGCCTCATGTGAAGGAACAGGATTCAGGTCTGTTAACAGTACAGGAGACCAGGACGAGTCCTGTAGTAGTACTAGTCAGTTACTGATGTATCAACCTGTCTGGCCTCATGTGGAGGAACAGGATTCAGGTCTGTTGACAGTACAGGAGACCAGGACGAGTCCTGTAGTAGTACTAGTCAGTTACTGATGTATCAACCTGTCTGGCCTCATGTGAAGGAACAGGATTCAGGTCTGTTAACAGTACAGGAGACCAGGACGAGTCCTGTAGCCACTAGTCAGTTAATGATGTATCAACCTGTCTGGCCTCATGTGAAGGAACAGGATTCAGGTCTGTTAACAGTACAGGAGACCAGGACGAGTCTGTAGCCACTAGTCAGTTACTGATGTATTCAACCTGTCTGGCCTCATGTGAAGGAACAGGATTCAGGTCTGTTAACAGTACAGGAGACCAGGACGAGTCCTGTAGTAGTACTAGTCAGTTACTGATGTATTACACCTGTCTGGCCTCATGTGAAGGAACAGGATTCAGGTCTGTTAACAGTACAGGAGACCAGGACGAGTCCTTTAGTAGTACTAGTCAGTTACTGATGTATTCAACCTGTCTGGCCTCATGTGAAGGAACAGGATTCAGGTCTGTTAACAGTACAGGAGACCAGGACGAGTCCTGTAGTAGTACTAGTCAGTTACTGATGTATCAACCTGTCTGGCCTCATGTGAAGGAACAGGATTCAGGTCTGTTAACAGTACAGGAGACCAGGACGAGTCCTGTAGTAGTACTAGTCAGTTACTGATGTATCAACCTGTCTGGCCTCATGTGAAGGAACAGGATTCAGGTCTGTTAACAGTACAGGAGACCAGGACGAGTCCTGTAGTAGTACTAGTCAGTTACTGATGTATCAACCTGTCTGGCCTCATGTGAAGGAACAGGATTCAGGTCTGTTAACAGTACAGGAGACCAGGACGAGTCCTGTAGTAGTACTAGTCAGTTACTGATGTATTACACCTGTCTGGCCTCATGTGAAGGAACAGAATTCAGGTCTGTTAACAGTACAGGAGACCAGGACGAGTCCTGTAGTAGTACTAGTCAGTTACTGATGTATCAACCTGTCTGGCCTCATGTGAAGGAACAGGATTCAGGTCTGTTAACAGTACAGGAGACCAGGACGAGTCCTGTAGTAGTACTAGTCATTAACTGATGTATTCAACCTGTCTGGCCTCATGTGAAGGAACAGGATTCAGGTCTGTTAACAGTACAGGAGACCAGGACGAGTCCTGTAGTAGTACTAGTCAGTTACTGATGTATTACACCTGTCTGGCCTCATGTGAAGGAACAGGATTCAGGTCTGTTAACAGGACAGGAGACCAGGACGAGTCTGTAGCCACTAGTCAGTTACTGATGTATCAACCTGTCTGGCCTCATGTGAAGGAACAGGATTCAGGTCTGTTAACAGTACAGGAGACCAGGACGAGTCCTGTAGTAGTACTAGTCAGTTACTGATGTATTCAACCTGTCTGGCCTCATGTGAAGGAACAGGATTCAAGTCTGTTAACAGTACAGGAGACCAGGACGAGTCCTGTAGTAGTACTAGTCAGTTACTGATGTATTACACCTGTCTGGCCTCATGTGAAGGAACAGGATTCAGGTCTGTTAACAGTACAGGAGACCAGGACGAGTCCTGTAGTAGTACTAGTCAGTTACTGATGTATTCAACCTGTCTGGCCTCATGTGAAGGAACAGGATTCAGGTCTGTTAACAGGACAGGAGACCAGGACGAGTCTGTAGCCACTAGTCAGTTACTGATGTATTACACCTGTCTGGCCTCATGTGAAGGAACAGGATTCAGGTCTGTTAACAGTACAGGAGACCAGGACGAGTCCTGTAGTAGTACTAGTCAGTTACTGATGTATCAACCTGTCTGGCCTCATGTGAAGGAACAGGATTCAGGTCTGTTAACAGTACAGGAGACCAGGACGAGTCCTGTAGTAGTACTAGTCAGTTACTGATGTATCAACCTGTCTGGCCTCATGTGGAGGAACAGGATTCAGGTCTGTTGACAGTACAGGAGACCAGGACGAGTCCTGTAGTAGTACTAGTCAGTTACTGATGTATCAACCTGTCTGGCCTCATGTGAAGGAACAGGATTCAGGTCTGTTAACAGTACAGGAGACCAGGACGAGTCCTGTAGCCACTAGTCAGTTAATGATGTATCAACCTGTCTGGCCTCATGTGAAGGAACAGGATTCAGGTCTGTTAACAGTACAGGAGACCAGGACGAGTCTGTAGCCACTAGTCAGTTACTGATGTATTCAACCTGTCTGGCCTCATGTGAAGGAACAGGATTCAGGTCTGTTAACAGTACAGGAGACCAGGACGAGTCCTTTAGTAGTACTAGTCAGTTACTGATGTATTCAACCTGTCTGGCCTCATGTGAAGGAACAGGATTCAGGTCTGTTAACAGTACAGGAGACCAGGACGAGTCCTGTAGTAGTACTAGTCAGTTACTGATGTATTCAACCTGTCTGGCCTCATGTGAAGGAACAGGATTCAGGTCTGTTAACAGTACAGGAGACCAGGACGAGTCCTGTAGTAGTACTAGTCAGTTACTGATGTATCAACCTGTCTGGCCTCATGTGAAGGAACAGGATTCAGGTCTGTTAACAGGACAGGAGACCAGGACGAGTCCTGTAGTAGTACTAGTCAGTTACTGATGTATTCAACCTGTCTGGCCTCATGTGAAGGAACAGGATTCAGGTCTGTTAACAGTACAGGAGACCAGGACGAGTCTGTAGCCACTAGTCAGTTACTGATGTATCAACCTGTCTGGCCTCATGTGAAGGAACATGATTCAGGTCTGTTAACAGTACAGGAGACCAGGACGAGTCCTGTACTAGTACTAGTCAGTTACTGATGTATCAACCTGTCTGGCCTCATGTGAAGGAACAGGATTCAGGTCTGTTAACAGGACAGGAGACCAGGACGAGTCTGTAGCCACTAGTCAGTTACTGATGTATTACACCTGTCTGGCCTCATGTGAAGGAACAGGATTCAGGTCTGTTAACAGTACAGGAGACCAGGACGAGTCCTGTAGTAGTACTAGTCAGTTACTGATGTATCAACCTGTCTGGCCTCATGTGAAGGAACAGGATTCAGGTCTGTTAACAGTACAGGAGACCAGGACGAGTCCTGTAGTAGTACTAGTCAGTTACTGATGTATCAACCTGTCTGGCCTCATGTGGAGGAACAGGATTCAGGTCTGTTGACAGTACAGGAGACCAGGACGAGTCCTGTAGTAGTACTAGTCAGTTACTGATGTATCAACCTGTCTGGCCTCATGTGAAGGAACAGGATTCAGGTCTGTTAACAGTACAGGAGACCAGGACGAGTCCTGTAGCCACTAGTCAGTTAATGATGTATCAACCTGTCTGGCCTCATGTGAAGGAACAGGATTCAGGTCTGTTAACAGTACAGGAGACCAGGACGAGTCTGTAGCCACTAGTCAGTTACTGATGTATTCAACCTGTCTGGCCTCATGTGAAGGAACAGGATTCAGGTCTGTTAACAGTACAGGAGACCAGGACGAGTCCTGTAGTAGTACTAGTCAGTTACTGATGTATTACACCTGTCTGGCCTCATGTGAAGGAACAGGATTCAGGTCTGTTAACAGTACAGGAGACCAGGACGAGTCCTTTAGTAGTACTAGTCAGTTACTGATGTATTCAACCTGTCTGGCCTCATGTGAAGGAACAGGATTCAGGTCTGTTAACAGTACAGGAGACCAGGACGAGTCCTGTAGTAGTACTAGTCAGTTACTGATGTATCAACCTGTCTGGCCTCATGTGAAGGAACAGGATTCAGGTCTGTTAACAGTACAGGAGACCAGGACGAGTCCTGTAGTAGTACTAGTCAGTTACTGATGTATCAACCTGTCTGGCCTCATGTGAAGGAACAGGATTCAGGTCTGTTAACAGTACAGGAGACCAGGACGAGTCCTGTAGTAGTACTAGTCAGTTACTGATGTATCAACCTGTCTGGCCTCATGTGAAGGAACAGGATTCAGGTCTGTTAACAGTACAGGAGACCAGGACGAGTCCTGTAGTAGTACTAGTCAGTTACTGATGTATTACACCTGTCTGGCCTCATGTGAAGGAACAGAATTCAGGTCTGTTAACAGGACAGGAGACCAGGACGAGTCTGTAGCCACTAGTCAGTTACTGATGTATCAACCTGTCTGGCCTCATGTGAAGGAACAGGATTCAGGTCTGTTAACAGTACAGGAGACCAGGACGAGTCCTGTAGTAGTACTAGTCAGTTACTGATGTATCAACCTGTCTGGCCTCATGTGAAGGAACAGGATTCAGGTCTGTTAACAGTACAGGAGACCAGGACGAGTCCTGTAGTAGTACTAGTCAGTTACTGATGTATTCAACCTGTCTGGCCTCATGTGAAGGAACAGGATTCAGGTCTGTTAACAGTACAGGAGACCAGGACGAGTCCTGTAGTAGTACTAGTCAGTTACTGATGTATTACACCTGTCTGGCCTCATGTGAAGGAACAGGATTCAGGTCTGTTAACAGGACAGGAGACCAGGACGAGTCTGTAGCCACTAGTCAGTTACTGATGTATCAACCTGTCTGGCCTCATGTGAAGGAACAGGATTCAGGTCTGTTAACAGTACAGGAGACCAGGACGAGTCCTGTAGTAGTACTAGTCAGTTACTGATGTATTCAACCTGTCTGGCCTCATGTGAAGGAACAGGATTCAAGTCTGTTAACAGTACAGGAGACCAGGACGAGTCCTGTAGTAGTACTAGTCAGTTACTGATGTATTACACCTGTCTGGCCTCATGTGAAGGAACAGGATTCAGGTCTGTTAACAGTACAGGAGACCAGGACGAGTCCTGTAGTAGTACTAGTCAGTTACTGATGTATTCAACCTGTCTGGCCTCATGTGAAGGAACAGGATTCAGGTCTGTTAACAGGACAGGAGACCAGGACGAGTCTGTAGCCACTAGTCAGTTACTGATGTATTACACCTGTCTGGCCTCATGTGAAGGAACAGGATTCAGGTCTGTTAACAGTACAGGAGACCAGGACGAGTCCTGTAGTAGTACTAGTCAGTTACTGATGTATCAACCTGTCTGGCCTCATGTGAAGGAACAGGATTCAGGTCTGTTAACAGTACAGGAGACCAGGACGAGTCCTGTAGTAGTACTAGTCAGTTACTGATGTATCAACCTGTCTGGCCTCATGTGGAGGAACAGGATTCAGGTCTGTTGACAGTACAGGAGACCAGGACGAGTCCTGTAGTAGTACTAGTCAGTTACTGATGTATCAACCTGTCTGGCCTCATGTGAAGGAACAGGATTCAGGTCTGTTAACAGTACAGGAGACCAGGACGAGTCCTGTAGCCACTAGTCAGTTAATGATGTATCAACCTGTCTGGCCTCATGTGAAGGAACAGGATTCAGGTCTGTTAACAGTACAGGAGACCAGGACGAGTCTGTAGCCACTAGTCAGTTACTGATGTATTCAACCTGTCTGGCCTCATGTGAAGGAACAGGATTCAGGTCTGTTAACAGTACAGGAGACCAGGACGAGTCCTGTAGTAGTACTAGTCAGTTACTGATGTATTACACCTGTCTGGCCTCATGTGAAGGAACAGGATTCAGGTCTGTTAACAGTACAGGAGACCAGGACGAGTCCTTTAGTAGTACTAGTCAGTTACTGATGTATTCAACCTGTCTGGCCTCATGTGAAGGAACAGGATTCAGGTCTGTTAACAGTACAGGAGACCAGGACGAGTCCTGTAGTAGTACTAGTCAGTTACTGATGTATCAACCTGTCTGGCCTCATGTGAAGGAACAGGATTCAGGTCTGTTAACAGTACAGGAGACCAGGACGAGTCCTGTAGTAGTACTAGTCAGTTACTGATGTATCAACCTGTCTGGCCTCATGTGAAGGAACAGGATTCAGGTCTGTTAACAGTACAGGAGACCAGGACGAGTCCTGTAGTAGTACTAGTCAGTTACTGATGTATCAACCTGTCTGGCCTCATGTGAAGGAACAGGATTCAGGTCTGTTAACAGTACAGGAGACCAGGACGAGTCCTGTAGTAGTACTAGTCAGTTACTGATGTATTACACCTGTCTGGCCTCATGTGAAGGAACAGAATTCAGGTCTGTTAACAGGACAGGAGACCAGGACGAGTCTGTAGCCACTAGTCAGTTACTGATGTATCAACCTGTCTGGCCTCATGTGAAGGAACAGGATTCAGGTCTGTTAACAGTACAGGAGACCAGGACGAGTCCTGTAGTAGTACTAGTCAGTTACTGATGTATCAACCTGTCTGGCCTCATGTGAAGGAACAGGATTCAGGTCTGTTAACAGTACAGGAGACCAGGACGAGTCCTGTAGTAGTACTAGTCAGTTACTGATGTATTCAACCTGTCTGGCCTCATGTGAAGGAACAGGATTCAGGTCTGTTAACAGTACAGGAGACCAGGACGAGTCCTGTAGTAGTACTAGTCAGTTACTGATGTATTACACCTGTCTGGCCTCATGTGAAGGAACAGGATTCAGGTCTGTTAACAGTACAGGAGACCAGGACGAGTCCTGTAGTAGTACTAGTCAGTTACTGATGTATTACACCTGTCTGGCCTCATGTGAAGGAACAGGATTCAGGTCTGTTAACAGGACAGGAGACCAGGACGAGTCTGTAGCCACTAGTCAGTTACTGATGTATCAACCTGTCTGGCCTCATGTGAAGGAACAGGATTCAGGTCTGTTAACAGTACAGGAGACCAGGACGAGTCCTGTAGTAGTACTAGTCAGTTACTGATGTATTCAACCTGTCTGGCCTCATGTGAAGGAACAGGATTCAGGTCTGTTAACAGTACAGGAGACCAGGACGAGTCCTGTAGTAGTACTAGTCAGTTACTGATGTATTACACCTGTCTGGCCTCATGTGAAGGAACAGGATTCAGGTCTGTTAACAGTACAGGAGACCAGGACGAGTCCTGTAGTAGTCCTAGTCAGTTACTGATGTATTCAACCTGTCTGGCCTCATGTGAAGGAACAGGATTCAGGTCTGTTAACAGTACAGGAGACCAAGACGAGTCTGTAGCCACTAGTCAGTTACTGATGTATTCAACCTGTCTGGCCTCATGTGAAGGATTGCAACAGGATTCAGGTCTGTGTTGACAGTACAGTTGTATCAATCTCTAGTGTGTAAAAACAGGATTCAGGTCTGTGTTGACAGTACAGTTGTATAAATCTCTGGTGTGTAAAAACAGGATTCAGGTCTGTTGACAGTGCAGTTGTATCAATCCTTACTAGACATCCTACAGGCTTGGCTCTGTGACAATCTGTATTGACTCCATATCCTGAACCAGAGTCTCTCTGCTCTCTCTGAGATGTGAGGAAGCATTCTGTTGTATTTCTGCAGTGTTTGTCCATCCCTTCCTGGTCTCTCACCGTTGTGGCTCGTATCACTCTAGCTACGCTGGGGGGGGGGACCATATACACTGCTGTGCGGCGGGGGGACTATATTCACCGTCGCGCAGAGTGGCATTTAGCTTCTCAAATATCCCCATGGCGACGGGGACCACTAAAGCGTGTCAGAAAATGAATTCCCCGGCCTTATGAATTATTTACCAATATAACCTCTGTTTGCCTCTCTCTCTCTCTCTCTGTCTCTGTCTCTCTGTCTCTCTCCCTCTCTCTCTCTCTCTCTCTCTCTCTCTCCCCTCTTTCTCCCTCTCTCTCTCTGTCTCTCTCTCTCCCTCTCTCCTCTCTCTCCCTCTCTCTCCTCTCTCTCCCCTCTCTCTCACTCTCTCCTCTCTCTCTCTCTCTCTCTCCCATCTTTCTCCCTCTCTCCCCTCTCTCTCTCCTCTCTCCCCTCTCTCTCCCCTCTCTCTCTCCCTCTCTCTCTCTCTCCCTCTCTCTCTGTCTCTCTCCCTCTCTCTCTCTGTCTCTCTCTCTCCCTCTCTCTCTCTCTCTCTCTCTCTCTCTCTCTGTCTCTCTCTCTCTGTCTCTCTCTCTCTCTCTGTCTCTCTCTCTCTCTCTCTGTCTCTCTCTGTCTCTCTCTGTCTCTCTCTGTCTCTCTCTGTCTCTCTCTCTCTCTCTTTCTGCACCTTTCTGTCTGGGGTTGGCTGCAATACACATCATCACCAATTCCAGGTACAGCCTCCACCCATTCCTCCTCCCTCCCTGCAAACCTGGTAAACACTGGGCAGCAAACAGCCCTGCAGACACGGCATTACCACCTGAAACAATCCGTGGATGAATATGTTATTTGTCTGTTTTATGTTTATAACTACAATATATGGAATACATTCACACTATTAAAAAAATGGGTTAAGTAAATAAAATCTAATTTCTGGAGTAATATTATGTAAAGCTTTGAATATTTATGCCTCAATTGTTGGCTGACAGTTTGCTGAGAATACACCTTAATCCCTGTTTTCCTGATAGATGTCTGAGAATACACCTTAATCCCTGTCTTCCTGATAGATGTCTGAGAATACACCTTAATCCCTGTCTACCTGATAGATGTCTGAGAATACACCTTAATCCCTGTATACCTGATAGATGTCTGAGAATACACCTTAATCCCTGTTTTCCTGATAGATGTCTGAGAATACACCTTAATCCCTGTCTACCTGATAGATGTCTGAGAATACACCTTAATCCCTGTTTTCCTGATAGATGTCTGAGAATACACCTTAATCCCTGTTTTCCTGATAGATGTCTGAGAATACACCTTAATCCCTGTCTACCTGATAGATGTCTGAGAATACACCTTAATCCCTGTTTTCCTGATAGATGTCTGAGAATACACCTTAATCCCTGTTTTCCTGATAGATGTCTGAGAATACACCTTAATCCCTGTCTACCTGATAGATGTCTGAGAATACACCTTAATCCCTGTCTACCTGATAGATGTCTGAGAATACACCTTAATCCGGGGCGACAGGGTAGCCTAGTGGTTAGAGCGTTGGACTAGTAACCGGAAGGTTACAAGTTCAAACCCCCGAGCTGACAAGGTACAAATCTGTCGTTCTGCCCCTGAACAGGCAGTTAACCCACTGTTCCTAGGCCGTCATTGAAAATAAGAATTTGTTCTTAACTGACTTGCCTAGTTAAATAAAGGTAAAATAAAAAAAATAAAAAATAAAAAAAAATCCCTGTCTACCTGATAGATGTCTGAGAATACACCTTAATCCCTGTCTTCCTGATAGATGTCTGAGAATACACCTTAATCCCTGTCTACCTGATAGATGTCTGAGAATACACCTTAATCCCTGTCTACCTGATAGATGTCTGAGAATACACCTTAATCCCTGTCTTCCTGATAGATGTCTGAGAATACACCTTAATCCCTGTCTTCCTGATAGATGTCTGAGAATACACCTTAATCCCTGTCTACCTGATAGATGTCTGAGAATACACACAGTGTAGTTAATCCCTCAGTCAGATAATCAAACAAGCAAAGCGTCAGAATAGAGACAAAGTGGAGTCGCAATTCAACGGCTCAGACAGGAGACCTATGTGACAGGGTCTACAGACAATCACGGACTACAACTGGAAAACCAGCCATGTCACGGACACGGATGTCTTGCTCCTGGACAAGCTAAACACCTTCTTCGCCCGCTTTGAGGACAACACTGTGCCACTGACGTGACCCGCTCCCAAGGTTTGTGGGCTCTCGTTCTCCGTGGCCGACATGAGTACGACAATTAAAAGTATTAACCCTCGCAAGGCTGCCGGTGTTAAGCCGAAAAGTTCCCCCCTGCCAGAATCCCTTCCCCCTTCGTGTGAACTCTAGCCACAAAATTATGGAAATTCGAAAGGGGGAGGGCTGCCTGCTAACCCCCCCCCCCCCCCCCCCTTCTAATTTCCTTAATTTTGTGACTAGAGTCAAATCATTTCTATAGAACTAACTTCACATCAGGACAGGAAAACCAAAATGAATAAATAATGTATGTGAGTTATATTAAACATAGATGAGGGAGTAAAATGTAGGCAAGCAATAAACATTCCAGAACGACTACTAGTCGAATTTTGGCAAAGAGATTTATTTATAGACTAATACACTTGAAAACAAATAGCCAAACCGAAAACTGCAGACATTACTAGCGCCTCCCCTGCGATCAAACCGACATGAAAAAATATATGAAATGCAGGCCAATGTCATCAGAAATCCCAACTAGCAAGCAAGTCGCAGCAATGTAGAATTGAGTGTGTGCGTCATCAGAGCATACCATGCGCAGACCAGCTGGCTGGTGTGTTTACGAACATATTCAATCAATCCCTATCCCAGTCTGCTGTTCCCACATGCTTCAGGATGCCTGCTTTCACCATTGTTCCTGTTCCCAAGAAAGCTAAGGTAACTGAACTAAATGACTATCGCCCCGTAGCACTAACTTCTGTCATCCTGAAGTGCTTTGAGAGACTAGTCAGGGATCATATCACCTCCACCCTGCCTGACACCCTAGGCCCACTCCAATTTGCTTACCGCCCCAATAGGTCCACAGACGACGCAATCACCATCACACTGTACGAATCTGTCGTTCTGCCCCTGAACAGGCAGTTAACCCACTGTTCCTAGGCCGTCATTGAAAATAAGAATTTGTTCTTAACTGAATTGCCTCGTTAAATAAAGGTAAACTGCACACGGCCCTAACCCATCTGGACAAGAGTGACCTACAGTGGGGAGAACAAGTATTTGATACACTGCCGATTTTGCAGGTTTTCCTACTTACAAAGCATGTAGAGGTCTGTCATTTTTATCAAAGGTACACTTCAACTGTGAGAGATGGAATCTAAAACAAAAAAATCCAGAAAATCACATTGTATGATTTTTAAGTAATCTGAAATGGCCCACACTCCCTGACAGACGGTGTGGTGAAGAAGGCGCAACAGTAGGCTGAAGAAATTTGGCCCCTAAGACCCTTTTACAGATGCATCACGGCCACGTGACGCCACTGTCTGTATTTATTTTCATGAACGGGGTGGTGTACCTAATATATTGGCCAGTGAGTGTATCAAGGTGCCAGAGTGACAGTTCCCTCCGTTTGTTTTGACTTGAAGGGCTGCGTTGCATCGTGTGCCGTGAATAGCTCTTCTCTCTGATCTCTTTGTTATGATGGAGATGTGTGTGTGTGTGTGTGTGTGTGCGTGACATGAGTGCCAGGGTGGGATGGGGGGGGGGGGGGGGGACAGTCATTTGCATTCACTAATGGTCCACTGATGCCAAGTTGTTATCAGTTCATGAGAAATTAAAAAATGGAATTCTTGGCAGAGGCCGACATGCAAAATATCCAGCCAATCCTATTTGCATCTTCTAATAGCCCTGTTTAGCATGACATGTCTGACTGGAAAACTAGGCTGCTTTTAATTTCATGTCTTTACTACAGTGCTTACATTTACCAAAACGCGTCCCAAATGGAACCATATTCCCTACATAGTGCACTACTTTTTGATTATAGGGCCCTGGTCGAAAGTAGTGCATTATGTATATAGGGAATAGGGTGCCATTTGAGACAGAACCTTACACAGGATGGTGGTCAGATAGACTATTTGTGCGTTAGCTCCGTTCGCCATATGGCTGTTGGCTCAATAACCCACATTGTTATCAGGAAATATTTTTTTGAAATATGGAAATTAGCTCTTGTGTTGCCTCTCCATAAGAACAGCTCCTCTGTTGTCTCTCCAGAACAGGGACAGTAGAGATCTTTATACTTATCGACCCAACTCCTTGTCAAGCTAAGATTCTTGAACATTTGGTAAATTTACAAATTTTCTATTTTTTATCTGAGAAAAGTATTTAGAATGTAAACCAATCAGGGTTTAGGCCAGGCCATCCAATCAGGGTTTAGGCCAGGGCATCCAATCAGGATTTAGGCCAGGCCATCCAATCAGGATTTAGGCCAGGCCATCCAATCAGGTTTTAGGCCAGGGCATCCAATCAGGATTTAGGCCAGGCCATCCAATCAGGATTTAGGCCAGGCCATCCAATCAGGGTTTCGGCCAGGCCATCCAATCAGGATTTAGGCCAGGCCATCCAATCAGGGTTTCGGCCAGGCCATCCAATCAGGATTTAGGCCAGGCCATCCAATCAGGGTTTCGGCCAGGCCATCCAATCAGGATTTAGGCCAGGCCATCCAATCAGGATTTAGACCAGGCCATCCAATCAGGGTTTAGGCCAGGCCATCCAATCAGGGTTTAGACCAGGCCATCCAATCAGGGTTTAGACCAGGCCATCCAATCAGAGTTTAGGCCTGACCATCCAATCAGGGTTTAGGCCATCCAATCAGGGTTTAGGCCAGGCCATCCAATCAGGGTTTAGGCCATCCAATCAGGGTTTAGGCCATCCAATCAGGGTTTAGGCCATCCAATCAGGGTTTAGGCCATCCAATCAGGTAGACCTTACAGTGAAATGCTTAATTACGAGCCCCTAACCAACAGTTTCAAAAATAAAATAAAATAGAAATAAAAGTAACAAATCAAAAATAACAATAGCGAGACGATATACAGGGGGTTGTCGGTACAGAGGCAATGTGAGGAGGCACCGGTTAGTTGAGGTAATATGTCCATGTAGGTAGAGTTATTAAAATGCATTTGCGTAGATGATAACAACAGAGAGAAACAGCTATTTTCTACATTGTTGAAAATAGTAAAAAGAAAATGAAGAAAACCCCTTGAATTTAAGGATTAATTCAAAACCCATTTCGTCTTGATGTTCTGATGCTGTTCAGAATGTAACTGTTTGTCTGAGGGATTAGTTTTATTTGTGCTTCCCATGATTGGGTTTTTGTATTGTATTGTAATGTGTGTGTATATACCGTACACACACACACACACACACACACACTGTTTTTTGAAGATTACATTAATTTGGAATTTTATCCCAGCAACACAGTGCATTAAAACTAAAACGTATTTACCTAGTTCGGTAGAGACCCTTAGGAAGGAACATCAAGAGTTAACCAATACTGTGAACGGCTTAGGCAACTCAGGTGTCTATACGTCAACAGCAAAGTTAGATAAGAAGGAAGTTTACGAAGTAGCGCCTGGTCAACAAAAAAGGGAGTAATTTAGAGATGTTATAGCATCCAGCCAACCTTTTGACACAGGACACAGTGATGAATATCAAACATATTGCCTGTAAGGGAACTACGGTAGATGGCACCTAAAGGTTGAAGAGTAGTAACAGCTACACAATTAAATGACACTGACATGGACCAGCTAGCAAATGTCCTGGGACGTGATAAACTGATACACAGGAAATACTACAGGTTACCAGAGGGAACACTTCAGCTGGCAAACATCGCCAACGTCCTCGTGGCGATGGAGCAGGGAAGGCTAAACTAATTCAAGCTCAACATCAGTCCAACAGGTAAGAATCTGTAAATCAAGTTGAATCTGGTACCTCAACAATCTCGTGGTGACTCTTCTTCTGACCAACCTGCCTATTTCTCCCTCCCTCCTAACACAACAGCTTGTATTTCAGAGTTTGATGAGTCAGAGGAAGAAAGTGATACAGATTTGATTGAAGAAACTTCTGGAAGGTCCTGTGTGTACCGGTTTTCGTCGTCGGATGAGGAAGAGCGGTCGGACCAAAGCGCGGCGTGGTAAAGTGTTCATGTTTTACTATAGAACTAAACACTAATACAAAATAACAAGAAAATAAATTAAACCGACACAGTCCCGTAAGGTGCAAACACTAAAACAGAAAAATAACTACCCACAAAAACCCATGTGGGAAAAAACTACCTAAGTATGGTTCTCCATCAGGGACAACGATTGCCAGCTGCCTCTGATTGAGAACCACACCCGGCCAAAACAACATAGAAATACAAAAACATAGAAAATGAACATAGAACGCCCACCCTAGTCACACCCTGGCCTAACCTAAATGAGAGAATAAAAGCCTCTCTATGGCCAGGGCGTGACAGGTGACCAGAGGATTGATGTATGATTTCATTTCCCTTGGCTCACCAGAGATGATACCATGAAGATCAGTAAAAAATATTATTGATGTTTTTGTTCCTTGAGCAAAACACTTAATTTGCTCTGGATAAGAGTGTCTACTAAAATGTAAAAAATAATTTAGTATCCAGTTATAACGCATGACTTTAGTTTAGTATCCAGTTATAACACACGACTTTAGTTTAGTATCCAGTTATAACACACGACTTTAGTTTAGTATCCAGTTATAACACACGACTTTAGTTTAGTATCCAGTTATAACACACGACTTTAGTTTAGTATCCAGTTATAACACACGACTTTAGTTTAGTATCCAGTTATAACACATTACTTTAGTTTAGTATCCAGTTATAACACATGACTTTAGTTTAGTATCCAGTTATAACACATTACTTTAGTTTAGTATCCAGTTATAACACACGACTTTAGTTTAGTATCCAGTTATAACACATGACTTTAGTTTAGTATCCAGTTATAACACACGACTTTAGTTTAGTATCCAGTTATAACACATGACTTTAGTTTAGTATCCAGTTATAACACATGACTTTAGTTTAGTATCCAGTTATAACACATGTCTTTAGTTTAGTACCCAGTTATAACACATTACTTTAGTATCCAGTTATAACACATGACTTTAGTTTAGCAACTAAAGCACATGTATAGAACATGTATGGACATGTTTAAGGGGCTTCAGGAGAACAACACAACAGACAACACAGACAACGGTTCTGCAGGTAGTGGAGAACAACACAACAGACAACACAGACAACGGTTCTGCAGGCAGTGGAGAACAACACAACAGACAACACAGACAACGGTTCTGTAGGTAGTGGAGAACAACCCAACAGACAACGGTTCTGCAGGCAGTGGAGAACAACACAACAGACAACACAGACAACGGTTCTGCAGGTAGTGGAGAACAACACAACAGACAACACAGACAACGGTTCTGCAGGTAAGACATATGAGTAGACATTTTAACAGGTGTGCCTTGTTAAAAGTTCATTTGTGGGGTGTTAATTTCCTTCTTAATGTGTTTGTGCCAATCAATTGTGTTGTGACACAAGTGGTATAGAGAAGATAGCCCTATTTGGTAAAATACCAAGTCCATATCATGGCAAGAACAGCTCAAATAAGCAAAGAGAAATGACAGTCCAGCATTACTTTAAGACATGAAGGTCAGTCAACCATGAAGCGTTATGATGAAACTGGCTCTCACGAGGACCGCCACAGGAAAGGAAGACCCAGAGTTACCTCTGCTGCAAAGGTTAAGTTCATTAGAGTTACTAGCCTCAGATTCACAGAGTTCAAGTAACAGACACATCTCAACATCAACTGTTCCAGAGGAGACTGCGTGAATCAGGCCTTCATGGTCGAATTGCTACAATGAAACAACTGCTAATGGACACCAATAATAAGAAGAGACTTGCTTTGGCCAAGAAACACGACCATTGGACATTAGACCAGAGGAAATCTGTCCTTTCTTCTGATGAGTCCAAGTGTGAGATTTTTGATCCAACGCTGTGCGTTACAGGGAAGACATCCTCCTCCCTCATTTGGTACCCTTCCTGCAGGCTCATCCTGACATGATCCTCCAGCATGACAATGCCACCAGCCATATTGCTCGTTCTCTGCGTGATTTCCTGCAAGACAGGAATGTCAGTGTTCTGCCATGGCCAGCGAAGAGCCCGGATCTCAATCCCATTGAGCACGTCTGGGACCTGTTGGATCGGAGGGTGAGGGCTTGGGCCATTCCCCACAGAAATGTCTGGGAACTTGCAGATGCCTTGGTGGAAGAGTGGGGTAACATCTCACACCAAGAACCTGCAACTCTGGTGCAGTCCATGAGGAGGAGATGCACTGCAGTACTTAATGCAGCTGGTGGCCACACCAGATGCTGACTGTTACTTTTGATTTTGAACCCCCCTTTGTTCAGGGACACATTAATCCATTTCTGTTAGTCACATGTCTGTGGAACTTGTTCAGTTTATGTCTCAGTTGAGGAATCTTGTTATGTTCATACAAATATTTACACATTTTAAGTTTGCGGAAAATAAAAGCAGTTGACAGTGAGAGGACGTTTCTTTTTTTGCTGTGTTTAGATATAATGTGTTCATTTATTTAGCAATCAATCAAGCAATCAATCAACCAATCAATCAAATGTATTTATAAAGCCCTTTTTACATCAGCCGATGTCACAATGTCAAGACTTCTACAGAAGGTAACTCCTCTCCCTGTTCGGGCGGCGCTCGGCGCTCTGCGCTCGGCGCTCGGCGTCGCCGGTTTACTAGCCTCCACCGATCCCTTTTTCCTTTTCTGGTTGTTTTGTCTGTGTTCCTTTTCACACCTGGTTTCAAGTGCGTTTATTTCTGTGTGTATATAGGGCACCTGTTGCCTGCCTTAGTTCGTGCGGGATTAAGCTTGTGTGTATTTGCGCTCGATTATCTTTGATGTTTATTGTTTTCAATATTATGCAAGTGTATGTAAGTGTCGGAACTGTGGTTGTTCCTCCGTGCGTTGGCACGAGTTTCTGATTCTTCGAGAGCAGTAGTTTCGGGATTTTTGTCTGTGCCATTTTTGTATTGGTGAACTATATATATTAAACACGGTTCTCAAAAATCTCTCCTGCGCCTGACTCCTACACCTCTCACCGAGACGCACCTTATCACACACAATGTGCTGTACAGAAACCCAGCCTAAAACCCCAAACAGCGAGCAATGCAGGTGTAGAAGCACGGTGGCTAGGAAAAACTCCCTAGAAAGGCCAAAACCTAGGAAGAAACCTAGAGAGGAACCAGGCTATGAGGGGTGGCCAGTCCTCTTCTGGCTGTGCTGGGTGGAGTTAAAACAGTACATGGCCAAGATGTTCAAACGTTCATAGATGACCAGCAGGGTCAATTTGTAATCACAGTAGTTGTCGAGGGTGCTGCAGGTCAGCATCTCAGGAGTAAATGTCAGTTGGCTTTTCATAGCCGAGCATTCAGAGTTAGAGACAGCAGGTGCGATAGAGAGAGTCCAAAACAGCAGGTCTGGGACAGGTAGCACGTCCGGTGAATAGGTCAGTGTTCCATAGCCGCAGGCAGAACAGTTGAAACTGGAGCAGCAGCACGACCAGGTGGCCTGGGAACAGCAAGGAGTCATCATGCCAGGTAGCCCTGAGGCATGGTCCTATGGCTCAGGTCCTCAGAGAGAAAGAGAGAAATAGAAAGAGAGAAAAAGAGAGAGGGAGAATTAGAACGAGCAAGGCTGTGACAAGGCTGTGTATAGCCCACGAAGATTTCCTCCACGGCACAACCCAAGGGGGAGCTCCAACCCAGACAGGAAGATCACGTCTGTGACTCAACCCACTCAAGTGACGCACCCCTCCAGGGACGGCATGGAAGAGCACCAGTAAGGCAGTGACTCAGCCCCTGTAATAGGGTTAGAGGCAGAGAATCCCAGTGGAAAGAGGGAAACCGGCCAGGCAGAGACAGCAAGGGCGGTTAGTTGCTCCAGAGCCTTTCCATTCACCTTCCCACTCCTGGGCCAGACTACACTCAATCATACGACCCACTGAAGAGATGAGTCTTCAGTAAAGACTTAAAGGTTGAGACCGAGTCTGCGTCTCTCACATGGGTAGGCAGACCATTCCATAAAAATGGAGCTCTATAGGAGAAAGCCCTGCCTCCAGCTGTTTGCTTAGAAATCTAGGGACAATAAGGAGGCCTGCGTCTTGTGACCTTAGCGTACGTGTAGGTATGTATGGCAGGACCAAATTGGAAAGATAGGTAGGAGCAAGCCCATGTGTCACGCCCTGACCTTAGTTATCTTTGTTTTCTTTATTATTTTGGTTAGGTCAGGGTGTGACAAGGATGATTTACGTGTTTTGTCTGGTCTAGGTGTTATGTATGTCTATGGTTGCCTAGATTGGTTCTCAATTAGAGGCAGCTGTTTATCGTTGTCTCTGATTGGGAACGATATTCAGACAGCCATATTCCTCGGGTAATTCGTGGGTGATTGTCTATGTATTAGTTGCCTGTGTCTGCATTTTTTCTATATAGCTTCACGTTAGTTTTTGTTTTTTTTGTATAGTTTGTTCAGTGTTCTTCCTTCATTAAAGAAGATGTATTCAAATCACGCTGTGCCTCATCGCTATAACGAACGTGACACCATGTAGTGCTTTGTAGGTTAGCAGTAAAACCTTGAAATCAGCCCTTGCCTTGACAGGAAGCCAGTGTAGGGAGGCTAGCACTGGAGTAATATGATAAAATCTATTGGTTCTAGTCAGGATTCTAGCAGCCGTATTAAGCACTAACTGAAGTTTATTTAGTGCTTTATCCGGGTAGCCGGAAAGTAGAGCATTGCAGTAGTCTAACCTAGAAGTGACAAAAGTATGGATTAATTTTTCTGCATCATTTTTGGACAGAAAGTTTCAGATTTTTGCAATGTTACGTAGATGGAAAAAAAAGCTGTCCTTGAAATGGTCTTGATATGTTCTTCAAAAGAGAGATCAGGGTCCAGAGTAACGCCGAGGTCCTTCACAGTTTTATTTGAGACGACTGTACAACCATTAAGATTAATTGTCACCTTCCCATCCCTGTGTGGTGATAGAGGTAGTCTCTGTGTGGTGATAGAGGTAGTCTCTGTGTGGTGATAGAGGTAGTCTCTGTGTGGTGATAGAGGTAGTCTCTGTGTGGTGATAGAGGTAGTCTCTGTGTGGTGATAGAGGTTGTCTCTGTGTGGTGATAGAGGTTGTCTCTGTGTGGGGATAGAGGTAGTCTCCGTGTGGTGATAGAGGTACTCTCTGTGTGGTGATAGAGGTTGTCTCTGTTTGGTGATAGAGGTTGTCTAGTCTCTGTTTGGTGATAGAGGTTGTCTCTGTGTGATGATAGAGATTGTCTCTGTGTGATGATAGAGGTAGTCTCTGTGTGGTGATAGAGGTAGTCTCTGTGTGGTGATAGAGGTAGTCTCTGTGTGGTGATAGAGGTTGTATAGTCTCTGTGTGGTGGTAGAGGTAGTCTCTGTGTGGTGATAGAGGTTGTCTAGTCTCTGTGTGGTGGTAGAGGTTGTCTAGTCTCTGTGTGGTGGTAGAGGTAGTCTCTGTGTGGTGATAGAGGTAGTCTCTGTGTGATGATAGAGGTAGTTTCTGTGTGGTGGTAGAGGTAGTCTCTGTGTGGTGATAGAGGTAGTCTATGTGTGGTGATAGAGGTAGTCTCTGTGTGGGGATAGAGGTAGTCTCTGTGTGGGGATAGAGGTAGTCTCTGTGTGGTGATAGAGGTAGTCTAGTCTCTGTGCGGTTATAGAGGTAGTCTCTGTGTGGTGGTAGAGGTAGTCTCTGTGTGGTGATAGAGGTAGTCTCTGTGTGGTGATATAGGTTGTCTCTGTGTGGTGATATAGGTTGTCTAGTCTCTGTGTGGTGATATAGGTTGTCTCTGTGTGGTGATATAGGTCGTCTCTGTGTGGTGATAGAGGTAGTCTAGTCTGTGTGGTGACAGAGGTAGTCTCTGTTTGGTTATAGAGGTAATCTCTGTGTGGTTATAGAGTTAGTCTCTGTGTAGTGATAGAGGTAGTCTCTGTGTGGTGGTAGAGGTTGTCTAGTCTCTGTTTGGTGATAGAGGTGGTGTATGTGTGGTGGTAGAGGTAGTCTCTGTGTGGTGATAGAGGTAGTCTCTGTGTGGTGATATAGGTTGTCTAGTCTCTGTGTGGTGATATAGGTTGTCTAGTCTCTGTGTGGTGATATAGGTTGTCTCTGTGTGGTGATATAGGTCGTCTCTGTGTGGTGATAGAGGTAGTCTAGTCTGTGTGGTGATAGAGGTAGTCTCTGTTTGGTTATAGAGGTAATCTCTGTGTGGTTATAGAGTTAGTCTCTGTGTGGTGATAGAGGTAGTCTCTGTGTGGTGGTAGAGGTTGTCTAGTCTCTGTTTGGTGATAGAGGTGGTGTATGTGTGTTGGTAGAGGTACAATCTGTGTGGTGATAGAGGTAGTCTCTGTGTGGTGATAGAGGTAGTCTCTGTGTGGTGATAGAGGTAGTCTAAGCTCTGTGTGGTGATAGAGGTTGTCTCTGTGTGGTGGTAGAGGTAGTCTGTGTGGTGGTAGAGGTAGTCTAGTCTCTCTGTGGCGATCGTGCCATTCTTCTTTCCCTGTAATTTCCAGTTGCCTATAGAAACTCCTCTAAATCGCCCAGCGATTAAATTTGCGTTGGAAATAACAATTATGCATTGTGTTATTTGTGTCATATCTGGTTAGCAGCCTGGCTGACTCTCCCAAGACATTTAATCCATCAGGGACAACTGATGCTGTATAAGAACAAATTAACAGCATGTTATTGCTTTGCCTCAGTTCATTGCTTTGCTTCCACAGCGTAACAATGCTATTGTAATACTATTTAATCTAAACATTTTTTATAGTGTGTTGTAGTTCCATTTAACTCTCAAGTCAATTCAACACATTATTTTGTTTATTTGTGCATTTTAAACAATGGGCAATTATCAATTAGTTTATTGGAATTTATTCCTCTGAATTGAAAAGGAATGTTCCCCCACGTTGTCTTGTGGTCTTAGATCCCTGCCTCACATTCCATCTCCCATCAAACACTCTGCTAAGGGCCTACCCACTGGGGAAGCCAGGCGCAGCCAATCAGAGTGAGTTTTTCCCTCACAAAATGGCTTTATTACAGACAGAAATACTCCTCAAGTGAGATCCGATGTTCGGGTGGCTGGTCTCAGTTGATCTCACAGGTGAAGAAGAAGCTGGAATATGGAGGGTTCTGGGTTGGCGTGGTTACACGTGGTCTGATGTTGTGAGGCCGGTTGGACGTACTGACAAATTCTCTAAAACGACATTGGAGGTGGCTTATGGTAGAGAAATGAACATTGTAATATACTGAATAGAGTATAGAATAGAATAGAATGTAGAATAGAATGGAACAAATTATAGAATAGAGAATACACTATAGAATAAAGTATAGAACATAATATACACTGCTCAAAAAAATAAAGGGAACACTTAAACAACACAATGTAACTCCAAGTCAATCACACTTCTGTGAAATCAAACTGTCCACTTAGGAGGCAACACTGATTGACAATACATTTCACATGCTGTTGTGCAAATGGAATAGACAACAGGTGGAAATTATAGGCAATTAGCAAGACACCCCCAATAAAGGAGTTGGTTCTGCAGGTGATAACCACAGACCATTTCTCAGTTCCTATGCTTCCTGGCTGATGTTTTGGTCACTTTTGAATGCTGGCGGTGCTTTCTCTCTAGTGGTAGCATGAGACGGAGTCTACAACCCACACAAGTGGCTCAGGTAGTGGAGCTCATCCAGGATGGCACATCAATGCGAGCTTTGGCAAGAAGGTTTGCTGTGTCTGTCAGCGAAGTGTCCAGAGCATGGAGGCGCTACCAGGAGACAGGCCAGTACATCAGGAGACGTGGAGGAGGCCGTAGGAGGGCAACAACCCAGCAGCAGGACCGCTACCTCCGCCTTTGTGCAAGGAGGAGCAGGAGGAGCACTGCCAGAGCCCTGCAAAATGACCTCCAGCAGGCCACAGATGTGCATGTGTCTGCTCAAACGGTCAGAAACAGACTCCTACAGGAGAGTAGAATTGAATATAGAATAGAATATAGAATGGAGTATAGAATATATAATATAATATAGAATAGAGTATAAAATAGAGTATAGAATAGAGCATACATTAAAATAGAATGGAATTTAGAATATAATATAGAATATAGAATGGAATATAGACTAGAATATAGAATTGAGTATAGCATTGAATAGAATTGAATATAGAATAGAATATAGAATAGAAAATAATAGAATATGGACTAGAATATAGAACAGGATATGAAATGGAATATAAATTAGAATATAGAACAGAGTATAGAATATAATTTAGAATATAATGGAATATAAATTAGAATATAGAACAGAGTATAGAATATAATTTAGAATACAATGGAATATAAATTAGAATATAGAACAGAGTATAGAATATCATTTAGAATATAATGGAATATAAATTAGAATATAGAACAGAGTATAGAATATAATTTAGAATATAATGGAATATAAATTAGAATATAGAACAGAGTATAGAATATAATTTAGAATATAATGGAATATAAATTAGAATATAGAACAGAGTATAGAATATAATTTAGAATATAATGGAATATAAATTAGAATATAGAACAGAGTATAGAATATAATTTAGAATATAGAACAGAGTATAGAATATAATTTAGAATATAATGGAATATAAATTAGAATATAGAACAGAGTATAGAATATAATTTAGAATATAATGGAATATAAATTAGAATATAGAACATTGTATAGAATATAATTTAGAATATAATGGAATATAACATAGCATTGAATATAAATATAATATAGAATAGAATATAGGCTAGAACAGAATATAGAATACAGGATAGCATTGAATATAGTATAGAATATAGTATAGAATATAATAGAACAGAATAGAATATTGCCAGAATCACTGTATGTGAGCAACACATAAGGCATGCACATTGGCTCTGTTACCAATCCCTGGGGATCTCCATCCAGCCCTGGTTACCATGCCAACTAGTAATACATTTCAATCACATTTATTTTATGAAGCCATTTTAACATCAGCAATTATCACAAAGGGCTTATACAGATAACCAGCCTAAAAACAGCAGGTTTGGGACAAAGCACAACATCCGTTGAAACAGGTCATTGTTCCATTTTGGGGCGGCAGCGTAGTCTAGTGGTTAGAGTGTAGAGGCGGCAGGTAGCCTAGTGGTTAGAGTGTAGAGGAGGCAGGTAGCCTAGTGGTTAGAGTGTAGAGGCGGCAGGTAGCCTAGTGGTTAGAGTGTAGAGGAGGCAGGTAGCCTAGTGGTTAGAGTGTAGAGGCGGCAGGTAGCCTAGTGGTTAGAGTGTAGAGGAGGCAGGTAGCCTAGTGGTTAGAGTGTAGAGGCGGCAGGTAGCCTAGTGGTTAGAGTGTAGAGGCGGCAGGTAGCCTAGTGGATAGAGCGTAGAGGCAGCAGGTAGCCTAGTGGTTAGAGTGTAGAGGCAGCAGGTAGCCTAGTGGTTAGAGCATAGAGGTGGCAGGTAGCCTAGTGGTTGGAGTGTAGAGGCGACAAGTAGCCTAGTAGTTAGAGCGTAGAGGCGGCAGGTAGCCTAGTGGTTAGAGCGTAGAGGCGGCAGGTAGACTAGTGGTTAGAGTGTAGGGGTGGCAGGTAGCCTAGTGGTTAGAGTGTGGAGGTGGCAGGTAGCCTAGTGGTTAGAGCGTAGAGGCGGCAGGTAGTCTAGTGGTTAGAGCGTAGAGGCGGCAGGTAAACTAGTGGTTAGAGTGTTGGACCAGTAACCGAAAGGTTGCTGCATCGAATCCCCGAGCCGACAAGGTAAACATCTGTCGTTCTGCCCCTGAACAAGGCAGTTAACCCACCGTTCATCGTTGGACCGTCATAGTAAATAAGAATTTGTTCTTAACTGACTTGCCAAGATAAATAAAAATAGCCACAGGCAGAACAGCAGTACATCTGGTTTCCATGCCAACGCCAGCTGGCACTTCACTGACAACCTCATGCCCCGACTGTCATTTTGATTGGTCGAGCCCAGCCGAGTGCTCCAAACAGACTGTCATACGAAGACTCCATGCAAATCATTCAGTCATATAGGAGTAAAATACATTCAGGGTCATTTTAGCTTCTGAACGTGTCTAGAATTCAAGAGAAGATGAGGCGTGACGTTATAAAATATATTATTTATTTCAAATCCAAGCGGAAAAAACATGTCTCTACATTGTAATGGTTCTCAAAAAATGTGGAAAGATATCGCTATGAATATAAAAACATCTTTCAGACTAGAAATTATTTGGATCAAAGTTACAGAGGGTTTCAGAGATTGTAGTTGCATGGGGCGGACTAGTGGTTAGAGTGTAGAGGCGGCAGGTAGCCTTTGTGGTTAGAGTGTAGAGGCGGCAGGTAGCCTAGTGGTTAGAGTGTAGAGGCGGCAGGTAGCCTTTGTGGTTAGAGTGTAGAGGCGGCAGGTAGCCTAGTGGTTAGAGTGTAGAGGCGGCAGTTAGCCTAGTGGTTAGAGTGTAGAGGAGGCAGGTAGTCTAGTGGTTAGAGTGTAGAGGAGGCAGGTAGTCTAGTGGTTAGAGTGTAGAGGAGGCAGGTAGTCTAGTGGTTAGAGTGTAGAGGTGGCAGGTAGTCTAGTGGTTAGAGTGTAGAGGTGGCAGGTAGCCTTTGTGGTTAGAGTGTAGAGGCGGCAGGTAGCCTAGTGGTTAGAGTGTAGAGGTGGCAGGTAGTCTAGTGGTTAGAGTGTAGAGGTGGCAGGTAGCCTTTGTGGTTAGAGTGTAGAGGCGGCAGGTAGCCTAGTGGTTAGAGTGTAGAGGTGGCAGGTAGCCTTTGTGGTTAGAGTGTAGAGGCGGCAGGTAGCCTAGTGGTTAGAGTGTAGAGGTGGCAGGTAGCCTAGTGGTTAGAGTGTAGAGGCGGCAGCGTAGCCTAGTGGTTAGAGTGTAGAGGCGGCAGCGTAGCCTAGTGGTTAGAGACTAGGGGCGGCAGCGTAGCCTAGTGGTTAGAGTGTAGGGGTGGCAGCATAGCCTAGTGGTTAGAGCGTTGGACCTCGAGCGTTGAATCCTCGAGCTGACAAGGTACAAATCTGTCGTTCTGCCCCTGAACAGGCAGTTAACCCAGTGTTCCTAGGCCGACATTGAAAATAAGAATTTGTTCTTAACTGACTTGCCTAGTTAAATAAAAGTTAGATAAAGATTAAATAAAGGTATAAAAATGTAATCTCTCGTCTATGGGACAGGAAGAGGGTTGGACTGAAAACCTACAGGTTGGTAGATCTCCAGCAAGAGGGTTTGACTGAAAACCTACAGGACAGTAGATCTCCGGGAAGAGGGTTGGACTGAAAACCTACAGGACAGTAGATCTCCAGGAAGAGGGTTGGACTGAAAACCTACAGGACAGTAGATCTCCAGGAAGAGGGTTGGACTGAAAACCTACAGGACAGTAGATCTCCAGGAAGAGGGTTGGACTGTAAACCTACAGGTTGGTAGATCTACAGGAAGAGGGTTTGGATGTAAACCTATAGGACAGTAGATCTCCAGGAAGAGGGTTGGACTGAAAACCTACAGGACAGTAGATCTCAAGGAAGAGGGTTGGACTGAAAACCTACAGGACGGTAGATCTCCGGGAAGAGGGTTGGACTGAAAACCTACAGGACGGTAGATCTCCAGGAAGAGGGTTGGACTGAAAACCTACAGGACAGTAGTTCTCCAGGAAGAGGGTTGGACTGTAAACCTACAGGACGGTAGATCTCCAAGAAGAGGGTTGGACTAAAAACCTACAGGACAGTAGATCTCCAGGAAGAGGGTTGGACTGTAAACCTAGACGACAGTAGATGTCCAGGAAGAGGGTTGGACTGTAAACCTACAGGTTGGTAGATCTACAGGAAGAGGGTTTGGATGTAAACCTACAGGACAGTAGATCTCCGGGAAGAGGGTTGGACTGAAAACCTACAGGACAGTAGATCTCCAGGAAGAGGGTTGGACTGTAAACCTACAGGACGGTAGATCTCAAGGAAGAGGGTTGGACTGAAAATCTACAGGACAGTAGATCTCCAGGAAGAGGGTTGGACTGAAAACCTACAGGACAGTAAATCTCCAGGAAGAAGGTTGGACTGATAACCGACAGGACTGTAGATCTCCGGGAAGAGGGTTGGACTGAAAACCTACAGGACAGTAGATCTCCAGGAAGAGGGTTGGACTGAAAACCTACAGGACAGTAGATCTCCAGGAAGAGGGTTGGACTGTAAACCTAGACGACAGTAGATGTCCAGGAAGAGGGTTGGACTGTAAACCTACAGGTTGGTAGATCTACAGGAAGAGGGTTTGGATGTAAACCTATAGGACAGTAGATCTCCAGGAAGAGGGTTGGACTGAAAACCTACAGGACAGTAGATCTCAAGGAAGAGGGTTGGACTGAAAACCTACAGGACGGTAGATCTCCAGGAAGAGGGTTGGACTGAAAACCTACAGGACGGTAGATCTCCAGGAAGAGGGTTGGACTGAAAACCTACAGGACAGTAGATCTCCAGGAAGAGGGTTGGACTGTAAACCTACAGGTTGGTAGATCTACAGGAAGAGGGTTTGGATGTAAACCTACAGGACAATAGATCTCTGGGAAGAGGGTTGGACTGAAAACCTACAGGACAGTAGATCTCCAGGAAGAGGGTTGGACTGTAAACCTACAGGACGGTAGATCTCCAGGAAGAGGGTTGGACTGAAAACCTACAGGACAGTAGATCTCCAGGAAGAGGGTTGGACTGAAAACCTACAGGACAGTAAATCTCCAGGAAGAGGGTTGGACTGAAAACCTACAGGACAGTAGATCTCCAGGAAGAGGGTTGGACTGTAAACCTAGACGACAGTAGATGTCCAGGAAGAGGGTTGGACTGTAAACCTACAGGTTGGTAGATCTACAGGAAGAGGGTTTGGATGTAAATCTATAGGACAGTAGATCTCCAGGAAGAGGGTTGGACTGAAAACCTACAGGACAGTAGATCTCAAGGAAGAGGGTTGGACTGAAAACCTACAGGACGGTAGATCTCCAGGAAGAGGGTTGGACTGAAAACCTACAGGACAGTAGATCTCCAGGAAGAGGGTTGGACTGTAAACCTACAGGACGGTAGATCTCCAGGAAGAGGGTTGGACTGAAAAGCTACAAGACAGTAAATCTCCAGGAAGAGGGTTGGACTGATAACCGACAGGACTGTAGATCTCCGGGAAGAGGGTTGGACTGAAAACCTACAGGACAGTAGATCTCCAGGAAGAGGGTTGGACTGAAAACCTACAGGACAGTAGATCTCCAGGAAGAGGGTTGGACTGTAAACCTAGACGACAGTAGATGTCCAGGAAGAGGGTTGGACTGTAAACCTACAGGTTGGTAGATCTACAGGAAGAGGGTTTGGATGTAAACCTACAGGACAGTAGATCTCCGGGAAGAGGGTTGGACTGAAAACCTACAGGACAGTAGATCTCAAGGAAGAGGGTTGGACTGTAAACCTACAGGACAGTAGATCTCCGGGAAGAGGGTTGGACTGAAAACCTACAGGACAGTAGATCTCCAGGAAGAGGGTTGGACTGAAAACCTACAGGACAGTAGATCTCCAGGAAGAGGGTTGGACTGTAAACCTAGATGACAGTAGATGTCCAGGAAGAGGGTTGGACTGTAAACCTACAGGTTGGTAGATCTACAGGAAGAGGGTTTGGATGTAAACCTATAGGACAGTAGATGTCCAGGAAGAGGGTTGAACTGAAAACCTACAGGACAGTAGATCTCAAGGAAGAGGGTTGGACTGAAAACCTACAGGACAGTAGATCTCCAGGAAGAGGGTTGGACTGAAAACCTACAGGACGGTAGATCTCAAGGAAGAGGGTTGGACCGAAAACCTACAGGACGGTAGATCTTCGGGAAGAGGGTTGGACTGATAACCTACAGGACGGTAGATCTCCGGGAATAGGGTTGGACTGAAAACCTACAGGACAGTAGATCTCCAGGAAGAGGGTTGGACTGTAAACCTACAGGACAGTAGATCTCCAGGAAGAGGGTTGGACTGAAAACCTACAGGACAGTAGATCTCCAGGAAGAGGGCTGGACTGAAAACCTACAGGACAGTAAATCTCCAGGAAGTTGGTTGGACTGATAACCGACAGGACTGTAGATCTCCGGGAAGAGGGTTTGACTGAAAACCTACAGGACAGTAGATCTCCTGGAAGAGGGTTGGACTGAAAACCTACAGGTTGGTAGATCTCCAGGAAGAGGGTTGGACTGATAACCGACAGGACTGTAGATCTCCGGGAAGAGGGTTGGACTGAAAACCTACAGGACAGTAGATCTCCAGGAAGAGGGTTGGACTGAAAACCTAGACGACAGTAGATGTCCAGGAAGGGGGTTGGACTGTAAACCTACAGGTTGGTAGATCTACAGGAAGAGGGTTTGGCTGTAAACCTATAGGACAGTAAATCTCCAGGAAGAGGATTGGACTGATAACCGTCAGGACTGTAGATCTCCGGGAAGAGGGCTGGACTGAAAACCTACAAGACAGTAGATCTCCAGGAAGAGGGTTGGACTGAAAACCTAGACGACAGTAGATGTCCAGGAAGGGGGTTGGACTGTAAACCTACAGGTTGGTAGATCTCCAGGAAGACGGTTTGGCTGTAAACCTATAGGACAGTAGATCTCCAGGAAGAAGGTTGGACTGAAAACCTACAGGACAGTAGATCTCAAGGAAGAGGGTTGGACTGAAAACCTACAGGACGGTAAATCTCCGGGAAGAGGGTTGGACTGAAAACCTACAGGACGGTAGATCTCCAGGAAGAGGGTTGGACTGAAAACCTACAGGACAGTAGATCTCCAGGAAGAGGGTTGGACTGTAAACCTTCAGGACGGTAGATCTCCAGGAAGAGGGTTGGACTGAAAACATACAGGACAGTAGATCTCCAGGAAGAGGGTTGGACTGAAAACCTACAGGACAGTAAATCTCCAGGAAGAGGGCTGGACTGATAACCGACAGGACTGTAGATCTCCGGGAAGAGGGTTTGACTGAAAACCTACAGGACAGTAGATTTCCGGGAAGAGGGTTGGACTGAAAACCTACAGGACTGTAGATCTCCGGGAAGAGGGTTGGACTGAAAACCTACAGGACAGTAGATCTCCAGGAAGAGGGTTGGACTGAAAGTCTACAGGACAGTAGTTCTCCAGGAAGAGGGTTGGACTGAAAACCTACAGGACAGTAGATCTCCAGGAAGAGGGTTGGACTGTAAACCTACAGGACGGTAGATCTCCAGGAAGAGGGTTGGACTGAAAACCTACAGGACAGTAGATCTCCAGGAAGAGGGTTGGACTGAAAACCTACAGGACAGTAAATCTCCAGGAAGAGTGTTGGACTGATAACCGACAGGACTGTAGATCTCCGGGAAGAGGGTTGGACTGAAAACCTACAGGACAGTAGATCTAGAGGAAGAGGGTTGGACTGAAAACCTACAGGTTGGTAGATCTACAGGAAGAGGTTTTGGATGTAAACCTATAGGACAGTAGATCTCCAGGAAGAGGGTTGAACTGAAAACCTACAGGACAGTAGATCTCAAGGAAGAGGGTTGGACTGAAAACCTACAGGACGGTAGATCTCCGGGAAGAGTGTTGGACTGAAAACCTACAGGACGGTAGATCTCCAGGAAGAGGGTTGGACTGAAAACCTACAGGACAGTAGATCTCCAGGAAGAGGGTTGGACTGTAAACCTACAAGACGGTAGATCTCCAGGAAGAGGGTTGGACTGAAAACATACAAGACAGTAGATCTCCAGGAAGAGGGTTGGACTGATAACCGAAAGGACTGTAGATCTCCGGGAAGAGGGTTTGACTGAAAACCTACAGGACAGTAGATCTCCGGGAAGAGGGTTGGACTGAAAACCTACAGGACAGTAGATCTCCAGGAAGAGGGTTGGACTGTAAACCTACAGGACGGTAGATCTCCAGGAAGAGGGTTGGACTGAAAACCTACAGGACGGTAGATCTCCAGGAAGAGGGTTGGACTGAAAACCTACAGGACAGTAAATCTCCAGGAAGAGGGTTGGACTGAAAACCTACAGGACAGTAGATCTCCAGGAAGAGGGTTGGACTGAAAACCTACAGGACAGTAGATCTCCAGGAAGAGGGTTGGACTGTAAACCTACAGGTTGGTAGATCTACAGGAAGAGGGTTTGGCTGTAAACCTATAGGACAGTAGATCTCCAGGAAGAGGGTTGGACTGAAAACCTACAGGACGGTAGATCTCAAGGAAGAGGGTTGGACCGAAAACCTACAGGACGGTAGATCTCCGGGAAGAGGGTTGGACTGAAAACCTACAGGACGGTAGATCTCCAGGAAGAGGGTTGGGTCTGAAAACCTACAGGACAGTAAATCTCCAGGAAGAGGGTTGGACTGAAAACCTACAGGACAGTAGATCTCCAGGAAGAGGGTTGGACTGTAAACCTTCAGGACGGTAGATCTCCAGGAAGAGGGTTGGACTGAAAACATACAGGACAGTAGATCTCCAGGAAGAGGGTTGGACTGAAAACCTACAGGACAGTAAATCTCCAGGAAGAGGGCTGGACTGATAACCGACAGGACTGTAGATCTCCGGGAAGAGGGTTTGACTGAAAACCTACAGGACAGTAGATTTCCGGGAAGAGGGTTGGACTGAAAACCTACAGGACTGTAGATGTCCGGGAAGAGGGTTGGACTGAAAACCTACAGGACAGTAGATCTCCAGGAAGAGGGTTGGACTGAAAATCTACAGGACAGTAGATCTCCAGGAAGAGGGTTGGACTGAAAACCTACAGGACAGTAGATCTCCAGGAAGAGGGTTGGACTGTAAACCTACAGGACGATAGATCTCCAGGAAGAGGGTTGGACTGAAAACCTACAGGACAGTAGATCTCCAGGAAGAGGGTTGGACTGAAAACCTACAAGACAGTAAATCTCCAGGAAGAGTGTTGGACTGATAACCGACAGGACTGTAGATCTCCGGGAAGAGGGTTGGACTGAAAACCTACACGACAGTAGATCTCCAGGAAGAGGGTTGGACTGAAAACCTACAGGACAGTAGATCTCCAGGAAGAGGGTTGGACTGTAAACCTACAGGTTGGTAGATCTACAGGAAGAGGGTTTGGCTGTAAACCCATAGGACAGTAGATCTCCAGGAAGAGGGTTGGACTGAAAACCTACAGGACGGTAGATCTCAAGGAAGAGGGTTGGACCGAAAACCTACAGGACGGTAGATCTCCGGGAAGAGGGTTGGACTGAAAACCTACAGGACGGTAGATCTCCGGGAAGAGGGTTGGACTGAAAACCTACAGGACGGTAGATCTCCGGGAAGAGGGTTGGACTGAAAACCTACAGGACGGTAGATCTCCAGGAAGAGGGTTGGACTGAAAACCTACAGGACAGTAAATCTCCAGGAAGAGGGTTGGACTGAAAACCTACAGGACAGTAGATCTCCAGGAAGAGGGTTGGACTGAAAACCTACAGGACAGTGGATCTCCAGGAAGAGGGTTGGACTGTAAACCTACAGGTTGGTAGATCTACAGGAAGAGGGTTTGGCTGTAAACCTATAGGACAGTAGATCTCCAGGAAGAGGGTTGGACTGAAAACCTACAGGACGGTAGATCTCAAGGAAGAGGGTTGGACCGAAAACCTACAGGACGGTAGATCTCCGGGAAGAGGGTTGGACTGAAAACCTACAGGACGGTAGATCTCCGGGAAGAGGGTTGGACTGAAAACCTACAGGACGGTAGATCTCCAGGAAGAGGGTTGGACTGAAAACCTACAGGACAGTAGATCTCCAGGAAGAGGGTTGGACTGTAAACCTACAGGACAGTAGATCTCCAGGAAGAGGGTTGGACTGAAAACCTACAGGACAGTAGATCTCCAGGAAGAGGGCTGGACTGAAAACCTACAGGACAGTAAATCTCCAGGAAGAGGGTTGGACTGATAACCGACAGGACTGTAGATCTCCGGGAAGAGGGTTTGACTGAAAACCTACAGGACAGTAGATCTCCTGGAAGAGGGTTGGACTGAAAACATACAGGACAGTAGATCTCCAGGAAGAGGGTTGGACTGAAAACCTACAGGACAGTAAATCTCCAGGAAGAGGGCTGGACTGAAAACCTACAGGACAGTAGATCTCCAGGAAGAGGGTTGGACTGAAAACCTAGACGACAGTAGATGTCCAGGAAGGGGGTTGGACTGTAAACCTACAGGTTGGTAGATCTACAGGAAGAGGGTTTGGCTGTAAACCTATAGGACAGTAAATCTCCAGGAAGAGGGTTGGACTGATAACCGCCAGGACTGTAGATCTCCGGGAAGAGGGCTGGACTGAAAACCTACAAGACAGTAGATCTCCAGGAAGAGGGTTGGACTGAAAACCTAGACGACAGTAGATGTCCAGGAAGGGGGTTGGACTGTAAACCTACAGGTTGGTAGATCTCCAGGAAGACGGTTTGGCTGTAAACCTATAGGACAGTAGATCTCCAGGAAGAAGGTTGGACTGAAAACCTACAGGACAGTAGATCTCAAGGAAGAGGGTTGGACTGAAAACCTACAGGACGGTAAATCTCCGGGAAGAGGGTTGGACTGAAAACCTACAGGACGGTAGATCTCCAGGAAGAGGGTTGGACTGAAAACCTACAGGACAGTAGATCTCCAGGAAGAGGGTTGGACTGTAAACCTTCAGGACGGTAGATCTCCAGGAAGAGGGTTGGACTGAAAACATACAGGACAGTAGATCTCCAGGAAGAGGGTTGGACTGAAAACCTACAGGACAGTAAATCTCCAGGAAGAGGGTTGGACTGATAACCGACAGGACTGTAGATCTCCGGGAAGAGGGTTTGACTGAAAACCTACAGGACAGTAGATTTCCGGGAAGAGGGTTGGACTGAAAACCTACAGGACTGTAGATCTCCGGGAAGAGGGTTGGACTGAAAACCTACAGGACAGTAGATCTCCAGGAAGAGGGTTGGACTGAAAGTCTACAGGACAGTAGATCTCCAGGAAGAGGGTTGGACTGAAAACCTACAGGACAGTAGATCTCCAGGAAGAGGGTTGGACTGTAAACCTACAGGACGGTAGATCTCCAGGAAGAGGGTTGGACTGAAAACCTACAGGACAGTAGATCTCCAGGAAGAGGGTTGGACTGAAAACCTACAGGACAGTAAATCTCCAGGAAGAGTGTTGGACTGATAACCGACAGGACTGTAGATCTCCGGGAAGAGGGTTGGACTGAAAACCTACAGGACAGTAGATCTACAGGAAGAGGGTTGGACTGAAAACCTACAGGACTGTAGATCTCCAGGAAGAGGGTTGGACTGTAAACCTAGACGACTGTAGATGTCCAGGAAGAGGGTTGGACTGTAAACCTACAGGTTGGTAGATCTACAGGAAGAGGGTTTGGATGTAAACCTATAGGACAGTAGATCTCCAGGAAGAGGGTTGAACTGAAAACCTACAGGACAGTAGATCTCAAGGAAGAGGGTTGGACTGAAAACCTACAGGACGGTAGATCTCCGGGAAGAGTGTTGGACTGAAAACCTACAGGACGGTAGATCTCCAGGAAGAGGGTTGGACTGAAAACCTACAGGACAGTAGATCTCCAGGAAGAGGGTTGGACTGTAAACCTACAAGACGGTAGATCTCCAGGAAGAGGGTTGGACTGAAAACATACAAGACAGTAGATCTCCAGGAAGAGGGTTGGACTGATAACCGACAGGACTGTAGATCTCCGGGAAGAGGGTTTGACTGAAAACCTACAGGACAGTAGATCTCCGGGAAGAGGGTTGGACTGAAAACCTACAGGACAGTAGATCTCCAGGAAGAGGGTTGGACTGTAAACCTACAGGACGGTAGATCTCCAGGAAGAGGGTTGGACTGAAAACCTACAGGACGGTAGATCTCCAGGAAGAGGGTTGGACTGAAAACCTACAGGACAGTAAATCTCCAGGAAGAGGGTTGGACTGAAAACCTACAGGACAGTAGATCTCCAAGAAGAGGGTTGGACTGAAAACCTACAGGACAGTAGATCTCCAGGAAGAGGGTTGGACTGTAAACCTACAGGTTGGTAGATCTACAGGAAGAGGGTTTAGCTGTAAACCTATAGGACAGTAGATCTCCAGGAAGAGGGTTGGACTGAAAACCTACAGGACGGTAGATCTCAAGGAAGAGGGTTGGACTGAAAACCTACAGGACAGTAGATCTCCAGGAAGAGGGTTGGACTGAAAACCTACAGGACAGTAAATCTCCAGGAAGAGTGTTGGACTGATAACCGACAGGACTGTAGATCTCCGGGAAGAGGGTTGGACTGAAAACCTACAGGACAGTAGATCTACAGGAAGAGGGTTGGACTGAAAACCTACAGGACTGTAGATCTCCAGGAAGAGGGTTGGACTGTAAACCTAGACGACTGTAGATGTCCAGGAAGAGGGTTGGACTGTAAACCTACAGGTTGGTAGATCTACAGGAAGAGGGTTTGGATGTAAACCTATAGGACAGTAGATCTCCAGGAAGAGGGTTGAACTGAAAACCTACAGGACAGTAGATCTCAAGGAAGAGGGTTGGACTGAAAACCTACAGGACGGTAGATCTCCGGGAAGAGTGTTGGACTGAAAACCTACAGGACGGTAGATCTCCAGGAAGAGGGTTGGACTGAAAACCTACAGGACAGTAGATCTCCAGGAAGAGGGTTGGACTGTAAACCTACAAGACGGTAGATCTCCAGGAAGAGGGTTGGACTGAAAACATACAAGACAGTAGATCTCCAGGAAGAGGGTTGGACTGATAACCGACAGGACTGTAGATCTCCGGGAAGAGGGTTTGACTGAAAACCTACAGGACAGTAGATCTCCGGGAAGAGGGTTGGACTGAAAACCTACAGGACAGTAGATCTCCAGGAAGAGGGTTGGACTGTAAACCTACAGGACGGTAGATCTCCAGGAAGAGGGTTGGACTGAAAACCTACAGGACGGTAGATCTCCAGGAAGAGGGTTGGACTGTAAACCTACAGGACAGTAGATCTCCAGGAAGAGGGTTGGACTGAAAACCTACAGGACAGTAGATCTCCAGGAAGAGGGCTGGACTGAAAACCTACAGGACAGTAAATCTCCAGGAAGACCTACAGGACAGTATATCTCCTGGAAGAGGGTTGGACTGAAAACCTACAGGTTGGTAGATCTCCAGGAAGAGGGTTGGACTGATAACCGACAGGACTGTAGATCTCCGGGAAGAGGGTTGGACTGAAAACCTACAGGACAGTAGATCTCCAGGAAGAGGGTTGGACTGAAAACCTAGACGACAGTAGATGTCCAGGAAGGGGGTTGGACTGTAAACCTACAGGTTGGTAGATCTACAGGAAGAGGGTTTGGCTGTAAACCTATAGGACAGTAAATCTCCAGGAAGAGGGTTGGACTGATAACCGTCAGGACTGTAGATCTCCGGGAAGAGGGCTGGACTGAAAACCTACAAGACAGTAGATCTCCAGGAAGGCGGGTTGGACTGAAAACCTAGACGACAGTAGATGTCCAGGAAGGGGGTTGGACTGTAAACCTACAGGTTGGTAGATCTCCAGGAAGACGGTTTGGCTGTAAACCTATAGGACAGTAGATCTCCAGGAAGAAGGTTGGACTGAAAACCTACAGGACAGTAGATCTCAAGGAAGAGGGTTGGACTGAAAACCTACAGGACGGTAAATCTCCGGGAAGAGGGTTGGACTGAAAACCTACAGGACGGTAGATCTCCAGGAAGAGGGTTGGACTGAAAACCTACAGGACAGTAGATCTCCAGGAAGAGGGTTGGACTGTAAACCTTCAGGACGGTAGATCTCCAGGAAGAGGGTTGGACTGAAAACATACAGGACAGTAGATCTCCAGGAAGAGGGTTGGACTGTAAACCTACAAGACGGTAGATCTCCAGGAAGAGGGTTGGACTGAAAACATACAAGACAGTAGATCTCCAGGAAGAGGGTTGGACTGATAAACAACAGGACTGTAGATCTCCGGGAAGAGGGTTTGACTGAAAACCTACAGGACAGTAGATCTCCGGGAAGAGGGTTGGACTGAAAACCTACAGGACAGTAGATCTCCAGGAAGAGGGTTGGACTGTAAACCTACAGGACGGTAGATCTCCAGGAAGAGGGTTGGACTGAAAACCTACAGGACGGTAGATCTCCAGGAAGAGGGTTGGACTGTAAACCTACAGGACAGTAGATCTCCAGGAAGAGGGTGGACTGAAAACCTACAGGACAGTAGATCTCCAGGAAGAGGGCTGGACTGAAAACCTACAGGACAGTAAATCTCCAGGAAGAGGGTTGGACTGATAACCGACAGGACTGTAGATCTCCGGGAAGAGGGTTTGACTGAAAACCTACAGGACAGTAGATCTCCTGGAAGAGGGTTGGACTGAAAACCTACAGGTTGGTAGATCTCCAGGAAGAGGGTTGGACTGATAACCGACAGGACTGTAGATCTCCGGGAAGAGGGTTGGACTGAAAACCTACAGGACAGTAGATCTCCAGGAAGAGGGTTGGACTGAAAACCTAGACGACAGTAGATGTCCAGGAAGGGGGTTGGACTGTAAACCTACAGGTTGGTAGATCTACAGGAAGAGGGTTTGGCTGTAAACCTATAGGACAGTAAATCTCCAGGAAGAGGGTTGGACTGATAACCGTCAGGACTGTAGATCTCCGGGAAGAGGGCTGGACTGAAAACCTACAAGACAGTAGATCTCCAGGAAGGCGGGTTGGACTGAAAACCTAGACGACAGTAGATGTCCAGGAAGGGGGTTGGACTGTAAACCTACAGGTTGGTAGATCTCCAGGAAGACGGTTTGGCTGTAAACCTATAGGACAGTAGATCTCCAGGAAGAAGGTTGGACTGAAAACCTACAGGACAGTAGATCTCAAGGAAGAGGGTTGGACTGAAAACCTACAGGACGGTAAATCTCCGGGAAGAGGGTTGGACTGAAAACCTACAGGACGGTAGATCTCCAGGAAGAGGGTTGGACTGAAAACCTACAGGACAGTAAATCTCCAGGAAGAGGGTTGGACTGTAAACCTTCAGGACGGTAGATCTCCAGGAAGAGGGTTGGACTGAAAACATACAGGACAGTAGATCTCCAGGAAGAGGGTTGGACTGAAAACCTACAGGACAGTAAATCTCCAGGAAGAGGGCTGGACTGATAACCGACAGGACTGTAGATCTCCGGGAAGAGGGTTTGACTGAAAACCTACAGGACAGTAGATTTCCGGGAAGAGGGTTGGACTGAAAACCTACAGGACTGTAGATCTCCGGGAAGAGGGTTGTACTGAAAACCTACAGGACAGTAGATCTCCAGGAAGAGGGTTGGACTGAAATTCTACAGGACAGTAGATCTCCAGGAAGAGGGTTGGACTGAAAACCTACAGGACAGTAGATCTCCAGGAAGAGGGTTGGACTGTAAACCTACAGGACGGTAGATCTCCAGGAAGAGGGTTGGACTGAAAACCTACAGGACAGTAGATCTCCAGGAAGAGGGTTGGACTGAAAACCTACAGGACAGTAAATCTCCAGGAAGAGTGTTGGACTGATAACCGACAGGACTGTAGATCTCCGGGAAGAGGGTTGGACTGAAAACCTACAGGACAGTAGATCTACAGGAAGAGGGTTGGACTGAAAACCTACAGGACTGTAGATCTCCAGGAAGAGGGTTGGACTGTAAACCTAGACGACTGTAGATGTCCAGGAAGAGGGTTGGACTGTAAACCTACAGGTTGGTAGATCTACAGGAAGAGGGTTTGGATGTAAACCTATAGGACAGTAGATCTCCAGGAAGAGGGTTGAACTGAAAACCTACAGGACAGTAGATCTCAAGGAAGAGGGTTGGACTGAAAACCTACAGGACGGTAGATCTCCGGGAAGAGTGTTGGACTGAAAACCTACAGGACGGTAGATCTCCAGGAAGAGGGTTGGACTGAAAACCTACAGGACAGTAGATCTCCAGGAAGAGGGTTGGACTGTAAACCTACAAGACGGTAGATCTCCAGGAAGAGGGTTGGACTGAAAACATACAAGACAGTAGATCTCCAGGAAGAGGGTTGGACTGATAACCGACAGGACTGTAGATCTCCGGGAAGAGGGTTTGACTGAAAACCTACAGGACAGTAGATCTCCGGGAAGAGGGTTGGACTGAAAACCTACAGGACAGTAGATCTCCAGGAAGAGGGTTGGACTGTAAACCTACAGGACGGTAGATCTCCAGGAAGAGGGTTGGACTGAAAACCTACAGGACGGTAGATCTCCAGGAAGAGGGTTGGACTGAAAACCTACAGGACAGTAAATCTCCAGGAAGAGGGTTGGACTGAAAACCTACAGGACAGTAGATCTCCAAGAAGAGGGTTGGACTGAAAACCTACAGGACAGTAGATCTCCAGGAAGAGGGTTGGACTGTAAACCTACAGGTTGGTAGATCTACAGGAAGAGGGTTTGGCTGTAAACCTATAGGACGGTAGATCTCCAGGAAGAGGGTTGGACTGAAAACCTACAGGACGATAGATCTCAAGGAAGAGGGTTGGACCGAAAACCTACAGGACGGTAGATCTCCGGGAAGAGGGTTGGACTGAAAACCTACAGGACAGTAGATCTCCAGGAAGAGGGTTGGACTGTAAACCTACAAGACGGTAGATTTCCAGGAAGAGGGTTGGACTGAAAACATACAAGACAGTAGATCTCCAGGAAGAGGGTTGGACTGATAACCGACAGGACTGTAGATCTCCGGGAAGAGGGTTTGACTGAAAACCTACAGGACAGTAGATCTCCGGGAAGAGGGTTGGACTGAAAACCTACAGGACAGTAGATCTCCAGGAAGAGGGTTGGACTGTAAACCTACAGGACGGTAGATCTCCAGGAAGAGGGTTGGACTGAAAACCTACAGGACGGTAGATCTCCAGGAAGAGGGTTGGACTGAAAACCTACAGGACAGTAGATCTCCAGGAAGAGGGTTGGACTGTAAACCTTCAGGACGGTAGATCTCCAGGAAGAGGGTTGGACTGAAAACATACAGGACAGTAGATCTCCAGGAAGAGGGTTGGACTGAAAACCTACAGGACAGTAAATCTCCAGGAAGAGGGCTGGACTGATAACCGACAGGACTGTAGATCTCCGGGAAGAGGGTTTGACTGAAAACCTACAGGACAGTAGATCTCCGGGAAGAGGGTTGGACTGAAAACCTACAGGACGGTAGATCTCCGGGAAGAGGGTTGGACTGAAAACCTACAGGACAGTAGATCTCCAGGAAGAGGGTTGGACTGAAAACCTACAGGACAGTAAATCTCCAGGAAGAGTGTTGGACTGATAACCGACAGGACTGTAGATCTCCGGGAAGAGGGTTGGACTGAAAACCTACAGGACAGTAGATCTACAGGAAGAGGGTTGGACTGAAAACCTACAGGACTGTAGATCTCCAGGAAGAGGGTTGGACTGTAAACCTAGACGACTGTAGATGTCCAGGAAGAGGGTTGGACTGTAAACCTACAGGTTGGTAGATCTACAGGAAGAGGGTTTGGATGTAAACCTATAGGACAGTAGATCTCCAGGAAGAGGGTTGAACTGAAAACCTACAGGACAGTAGATCTCAAGGAAGAGGGTTGGACTGAAAACCTACAGGACGGTAGATCTCCGGGAAGAGTGTTGGACTGAAAACCTACAGGACGGTAGATCTCCAGGAAGAGGGTTGGACTGAAAACCTACAGGACAGTAGATCTCCAGGAAGAGGGTTGGACTGTAAACCTACAAGACGGTAGATCTCCAGGAAGAGGGTTGGACTGAAAACATACAAGACAGTAGATCTCCAGGAAGAGGGTTGGACTGATAACCGACAGGACTGTAGATCTCCGGGAAGAGGGTTTGACTGAAAACCTACAGGACAGTAGATCTCCGGGAAGAGGGTTGGACTGAAAACCTACAGGACAGTAGATCTCCAGGAAGAGGGTTGGACTGTAAACCTACAGGACGGTAGATCTCCAGGAAGAGGGTTGGACTGAAAACCTACAGGACGGTAGATCTCCAGGAAGAGGGTTGGACTGAAAACCTACAGGACAGTAAATCTCCAGGAAGAGGGTTGGACTGAAAACCTACAGGACAGTAGATCTCCAAGAAGAGGGTTGGACTGAAAACCTACAGGACAGTAGATCTCCAGGAAGAGGGTTGGACTGTAAACCTACAGGTTGGTAGATCTACAGGAAGAGGGTTTGGCTGTAAACCTATAGGACGGTAGATCTCCAGGAAGAGGGTTGGACTGAAAACCTACAGGACGATAGATCTCAAGGAAGAGGGTTGGACCGAAAACCTACAGGACGGTAGATCTCCGGGAAGAGGGTTGGACTGAAAACCTACAGGACAGTAGATCTCCAGGAAGAGGGTTGGACTGTAAACCTACAAGACGGTAGATTTCCAGGAAGAGGGTTGGACTGAAAACATACAAGACAGTAGATCTCCAGGAAGAGGGTTGGACTGATAACCGACAGGACTGTAGATCTCCGGGAAGAGGGTTTGACTGAAAACCTACAGGACAGTAGATCTCCGGGAAGAGGGTTGGACTGAAAACCTACAGGACAGTAGATCTCCAGGAAGAGGGTTGGACTGTAAACCTACAGGACGGTAGATCTCCAGGAAGAGGGTTGGACTGAAAACCTACAGGACGGTAGATCTCCAGGAAGAGGGTTGGACTGAAAACCTACAGGACAGTAGATCTCCAGGAAGAGGGTTGGACTGTAAACCTTCAGGACGGTAGATCTCCAGGAAGAGGGTTGGACTGAAAACATACAGGACAGTAGATCTCCAGGAAGAGGGTTGGACTGAAAACCTACAGGACAGTAAATCTCCAGGAAGAGGGCTGGACTGATAACCGACAGGACTGTAGATCTCCGGGAAGAGGGTTTGACTGAAAACCTACAGGACAGTAGATCTCCGGGAAGAGGGTTGGACTGAAAACCTACAGGACGGTAGATCTCCGGGAAGAGGGTTGGACTGAAAACCTACAGGACAGTAGATCTCCAGGAAGAGGGTTGGACTGAAAACCTACAGGACAGTAAATCTCCAGGAAGAGTGTTGGACTGATAACCGACAGGACTGTAGATCTCCGGGAAGAGGGTTGGACTGAAAACCTACAGGACAGTAGATCTACAGGAAGAGGGTTGGACTGAAAACCTACAGGACTGTAGATCTCCAGGAAGAGGGTTGGACTGTAAACCTAGACGACTGTAGATGTCCAGGAAGAGGGTTGGACTGTAAACCTACAGGTTGGTAGATCTACAGGAAGAGGGTTTGGATGTAAACCTATAGGACAGTAGATCTCCAGGAAGAGGGTTGAACTGAAAACCTACAGGACAGTAGATCTCAAGGAAGAGGGTTGGACTGAAAACCTACAGGACGGTAGATCTCCGGGAAGAGTGTTGGACTGAAAACCTACAGGACGGTAGATCTCCAGGAAGAGGGTTGGACTGAAAACCTACAGGACAGTAGATCTCCAGGAAGAGGGTTGGACTGTAAACCTACAAGACGGTAGATCTCCAGGAAGAGGGTTGGACTGAAAACATACAAGACAGTAGATCTCCAGGAAGAGGGTTGGACTGATAACCGACAGGACTGTAGATCTCCGGGAAGAGGGTTTGACTGAAAACCTACAGGACAGTAGATCTCCGGGAAGAGGGTTGGACTGAAAACCTACAGGACAGTAGATCTCCAGGAAGAGGGTTGGACTGTAAACCTACAGGACGGTAGATCTCCAGGAAGAGGGTTGGACTGAAAACCTACAGGACGGTAGATCTCCAGGAAGAGGGTTGGACTGAAAACCTACAGGACAGTAAATCTCCAGGAAGAGGGTTGGACTGAAAACCTACAGGACAGTAGATCTCCAAGAAGAGGGTTGGACTGAAAACCTACAGGACAGTAGATCTCCAGGAAGAGGGTTGGACTGTAAACCTACAGGTTGGTAGATCTACAGGAAGAGGGTTTGGCTGTAAACCTATAGGACGGTAGATCTCCAGGAAGAGGGTTGGACTGAAAACCTACAGGACGATAGATCTCAAGGAAGAGGGTTGGACCGAAAACCTACAGGACGGTAGATCTCCGGGAAGAGGGTTGGACTGAAAACCTACAGGACAGTAGATCTCCAGGAAGAGGGTTGGACTGTAAACCTACAAGACGGTAGATTTCCAGGAAGAGGGTTGGACTGAAAACATACAAGACAGTAGATCTCCAGGAAGAGGGTTGGACTGATAACCGACAGGACTGTAGATCTCCGGGAAGAGGGTTTGACTGAAAACCTACAGGACAGTAGATCTCCGGGAAGAGGGTTGGACTGAAAACCTACAGGACAGTAGATCTCCAGGAAGAGGGTTGGACTGTAAACCTACAGGACGGTAGATCTCCAGGAAGAGGGTTGGACTGAAAACCTACAGGACGGTAGATCTCCAGGAAGAGGGTTGGACTGAAAACCTACAGGACAGTAGATCTCCAGGAAGAGGGTTGGACTGTAAACCTTCAGGACGGTAGATCTCCAGGAAGAGGGTTGGACTGAAAACATACAGGACAGTAGATCTCCAGGAAGAGGGTTGGACTGAAAACCTACAGGACAGTAAATCTCCAGGAAGAGGGCTGGACTGATAACCGACAGGACTGTAGATCTCCGGGAAGAGGGTTTGACTGAAAACCTACAGGACAGTAGATCTCCGGGAAGAGGGTTGGACTGAAAACCTACAGGACAGTAGATCTCCAGGAAGAGGGTTGGACTGAAAGTCTACAGGACAGTAGATCTCCAGGAAGAGGGTTGGACTGAAAACCTACAGGACAGTAGATCTCCAGGAAGAGGGTTGGACTGTAAACCTACAGGACGGTAGATCTCCAGGAAGAGGGTTGGACTGAAAACCTACAGGACAGTAGATCTCCAGGAAGAGGGTTGGACTGAAAACCTACAGGACAGTAAATCTCCAGGAAGAGTGTTGGACTGATAACCGACAGGACTGTAGATCTCCGGGAAGAGGGTTGGACTGAAACCTACAGGACAGTAGATCTACAGGAAGAGGGTTGGACTGAAAACCTACAGGACTGTAGATCTCCAGGAAGAGGGTTGGACTGTAAACCTAGACGACTGTAGATGTCCAGGAAGAGGGTTGGACTGTAAACCTACAGGTTGGTAGATCTACAGGAAGAGGGTTTGGATGTAAACCTATAGGACAGTAGATCTCCAGGAAGAGGGTTGAACTGAAAACCTACAGGACAGTAGATCTCAAGGAAGAGGGTTGGACTGAAAACCTACAGGACGGTAGATCTCCGGGAAGAGTGTTGGACTGAAAACCTACAGGACGGTAAATCTCCAGGAAGAGTGTTGGACTGATAACCGACAGGACTGTAGATCTCCGGGAAGAGGGTTGGACTGAAAACCTACAGGACAGTAGATCTACAGGAAGAGGGTTGGACTGAAAACCTACAGGACTGTAGATCTCCAGGAAGAGGGTTGGACTGTAAACCTAGACGACTGTAGATGTCCAGGAAGAGGGTTGGACTGTAAACCTACAGGTTGGTAGATCTACAGGAAGAGGGTTTGGATGTAAACCTATAGGACAGTAGATCTCCAGGAAGAGGGTTGAACTGAAAACCTACAGGACAGTAGATCTCAAGGAAGAGGGTTGGACTGAAAACCTACAGGACGGTAGATCTCCGGGAAGAGTGTTGGACTGAAAACCTACAGGACGGTAGATCTCCAGGAAGAGGGTTGGACTGAAAACCTACAGGACAGTAGATCTCCAGGAAGAGGGTTGGACTGTAAACCTACAAGACGGTAGATCTCCAGGAAGAGGGTTGGACTGAAAACATACAAGACAGTAGATCTCCAGGAAGAGGGTTGGACTGATAACCGACAGGACTGTAGATCTCCGGGAAGAGGGTTTGACTGAAAACCTACAGGACAGTAGATCTCCGGGAAGAGGGTTGGACTGAAAACCTACAGGACAGTAGATCTCCAGGAAGAGGGTTGGACTGTAAACCTACAGGACGGTAGATCTCCAGGAAGAGGGTTGGACTGAAAACCTACAGGACGGTAGATCTCCAGGAAGAGGGTTGGACTGAAAACCTACAGGACAGTAAATCTCCAGGAAGAGGGTTGGACTGAAAACCTACAGGACAGTAGATCTCCAAGAAGAGGGTTGGACTGAAAACCTACAGGACAGTAGATCTCCAGGAAGAGGGTTGGACTGTAAACCTACAGGTTGGTAGATCTACAGGAAGAGGGTTTGGCTGTAAACCTATAGGACAGTAGATCTCCAGGAAGAGGGTTGGACTGAAAACCTACAGGACGGTAGATCTCAAGGAAGAGGGTTGGACCGAAAACCTACAGGACGGTAGATCTCCGGGAAGAGGGTTGGACTGAAAACCTACAGGACGGTAGATCTCCGGGAAGAGGGTTGGACTGAAAACCTACAGGACGGTAGATCTCCAGGAAGAGGGTTGGACTGAAAACCTACAGGACGATAGATCTCAAGGAAGAGGGTTGGACCGAAAACCTACAGGACGGTAGATCTCCGGGAAGAGGGTTGGACTGAAAACCTACAGGACAGTAGATCTCCAGGAAGAGGGTTGGACTGTAGACCTACAAGACGGTAGATTTCCAGGAAGAGGGTTGGACTGAAAACATACAAGACAGTAGATCTCCAGGAAGAGGGTTGGACTGATAACCGACAGGACTGTAGATCTCCGGGAAGAGGGTTTGACTGAAAACCTACAGGACAGTAGATCTCCGGGAAGAGGGTTGGACTGAAAACCTACAGGACAGTAGATCTCCAGGAAGAGGGTTGGACTGTAAACCTACAGGACGGTAGATCTCCAGGAAGAGGGTTGGACTGAAAACCTACAGGACGGTAGATCTCCAGGAAGAGGGTTGGACTGAAAACCTACAGGACAGTAGATCTCCAGGAAGAGGGTTGGACTGTAAACCTTCAGGACGGTAGATCTCCAGGAAGAGGGTTGGACTGAAAACATACAGGACAGTAGATCTCCAGGAAGAGGGTTGGACTGAAAACCTACAGGACAGTAAATCTCCAGGAAGAGGGCTGGACTGATAACCGACAGGACTGTAGATCTCCGGGAAGAGGGTTTGACTGAAAACCTACAGGACAGTAGATCTCCGGGAAGAGGGTTGGACTGAAAACCTACAGGACAGTAGATCTCCAGGAAGAGGGTTGGACTGAAAGTCTACAGGACAGTAGATCTCCAGGAAGAGGGTTGGACTGAAAACCTACAGGACAGTAGATCTCCAGGAAGAGGGTTGGACTGTAAACCTACAGGACGGTAGATCTCCAGGAAGAGGGTTGGACTGAAAACCTACAGGACAGTAGATCTCCAGGAAGAGGGTTGGACTGAAAACCTACAGGACAGTAAATCTCCAGGAAGAGTGTTGGACTGATAACCGACAGGACTGTAGATCTCCGGGAAGAGGGTTGGACTGAAAACCTACAGGACAGTAGATCTACAGGAAGAGGGTTGGACTGAAAACCTACAGGACTGTAGATCTCCAGGAAGAGGGTTGGACTGTAAACCTAGACGACTGTAGATGTCCAGGAAGAGGGTTGGACTGTAAACCTACAGGTTGGTAGATCTACAGGAAGAGGGTTTGGATGTAAACCTATAGGACAGTAGATCTCCAGGAAGAGGGTTGAACTGAAAACCTACAGGACAGTAGATCTCAAGGAAGAGGGTTGGACTGAAAACCTACAGGACGGTAGATCTCCGGGAAGAGTGTTGGACTGAAAACCTACAGGACGGTAGATCTCCAGGAAGAGGGTTGGACTGAAAACCTACAGGACAGTAGATCTCCAGGAAGAGGGTTGGACTGTAAACCTACAAGACGGTAGATCTCCAGGAAGAGGGTTGGACTGAAAACATACAAGACAGTAGATCTCCAGGAAGAGGGTTGGACTGATAACCGACAGGACTGTAGATCTCCGGGAAGAGGGTTTGACTGAAAACCTACAGGACAGTAGATCTCCGGGAAGAGGGTTGGACTGAAAACCTACAGGACAGTAGATCTCCAGGAAGAGGGTTGGACTGTAAACCTACAGGACGGTAGATCTCCAGGAAGAGGGTTGGACTGAAAACCTACAGGACGGTAGATCTCCAGGAAGAGGGTTGGACTGAAAACCTACAGGACAGTAGATCTCCAGGAAGAGGGTTGGACTGAAAACCTACAGGACAGTAGATCTCCAGGAAGAGGGTTGGACTGTAAACCTACAGGTTGGTAGATCTACAGGAAGAGGGTTTGGCTGTAAACCTATAGGACAGTAGATCTCCAGGAAGAGGGTTGGACTGAAAACCTACAGGACGGTAGATCTCAAGGAAGAGGGTTGGACCGAAAACCTACAGGACGGTAGATCTCCGGGAAGAGGGTTGGACTGAAAACCTACAGGACGGTAGATCTCCGGGAAGAGGGTTGGACTGAAAACCTACAGGACGGTAGATCTCCAGGAAGAGGGTTGGACTGAAAACCTACAGGACGGTAGATCTCAAGGAAGAGGGTTGGACCGAAAACCTACAGGACGGTAGATCTCCGGGAAGAGGGTTGGACTGAAAACCTACAGGACAGTAGATCTCCAGGAAGAGGGTTGGACTGTAAACCTACAAGACGGTAGATTTCCAGGAAGAGGGTTGGACTGAAAACATACAAGACAGTAGATCTCCAGGAAGAGGGTTGGACTGATAACCGACAGGACTGTAGATCTCCGGGAAGAGGGTTTGACTGAAAACCTACAGGACAGTAGATCTCCGGGAAGAGGGTTGGACTGAAAACCTACAGGACAGTAGATCTCCAGGAAGAGGGTTGGACTGTAAACCTACAGGACGGTAGATCTCCAGGAAGAGGGTTGGACTGAAAACCTACAGGACGGTAGATCTCCAGGAAGAGGGTTGGACTGAAAACCTACAGGACAGTAAATCTCCAGGAAGAGGGTTGGACTGAAAACCTACAGGACAGTAGATCTCCAGGAAGAGGGTTGGACTGAAAACCTACAGGACAGTAGATCTCCAGGAAGAGGGTTGGACTGTAAACCTACAGGTTGGTAGATCTACAGGAAGAGGGTTTGGCTGTAAACCTATAGGACAGTAGATCTCCAGGAAGAGGGTTGGACTGAAAACCTACAGGACGGTAGATCTCAAGGAAGAGGGTTGGACCGAAAACCTACAGGACGGTAGATCTCCGGGAAGAGGGTTGGACTGAAAACCTACAGGACGGTAGATCTCCAGGAAGAGGGTTGGACTGAAAACCTACAGGACAGTAAATCTCCAGGAAGAGGGTTGGACTGAAAACCTACAGGACAGTAGATCTCCAGGAAGAGGGTTGGACTGAAAACCTACAGAACAGTAGATCTCCAGGAAGAGGGTTGGACTGTAAACCTACAGGTTGGTAGATCTACATGAAGAGGGTTTGGCTGTAAACCTATAGGACAGTAGATCTCCAGGAAGAGGGTTGGACTGAAAACCTACAGGACGGTAGATCTCAAGGAAGAGGGTTGGACCGAAAACCTACAGGACGGTAGATCTCCGGGAAGAGGGTTGGACTGAAAACCTACAGGACGGTAGATCTCCGGGAAGAGGGTTGGACTGAAAACCTACAGGACGGTAGATCTCCAGGAAGAGGGTTGGACTGAAAACCTACAGGACAGTAAATCTCCAGGAAGAGGGTTGGACTGAAAACCTACAGGACAGTAGATCTCCAGGAAGAGGGTTGGACTGAAAACCTACAGGACAGTAGATCTCCAGGAAGATGGTTGGACTGTAAACCTACAGGTTGGTAGATCTACAGGAAGAGGGTTTGGCTGTAAACCTATAGGACAGTAGATCTCCAGGAAGAGGGTTGGACTGAAAACCTACAGGACGGTAGATCTCCGGGAAGAGGGTTGGACTGAAAACCTACAGGACGGTAGATCTCCGGGAAGAGGGTTGGACTGAAAACCTACAGGACGGTAGATCTCCAGGAAGAGGGTTGGACTGTAAACCTACAGGACAGTAGATCTCCAGGAAGAGGGTTGGACTGAAAACCTACAGGACAGTAGATCTCCAGGAAGAGGGCTGGACTGAAAACCTACAGGACAGTAAATCTCCAGGAAGAGGGTTGGACTGATAACCGACAGGACTGTAGATCTCCAGGAAGAGGGTTTGACTGAAAACCTACAGGACAGTAGATCTCCTGGAAGAGGGTTGGACTGAAAACCTACAGGTTGGTAGATCTCCAGGAAGAGGGTTGGACTGATAACCGACAGGACTGTAGATCTCCGGGAAGAGGGTTGGACTGAAAACCTACAGGACAGTAGATCTCCAGGCAGAGGGTTGGACTGAAAACCTAGACGACAGTAGATGTCCAGGAAGGGGGTTGGACTGTAAACCTACAGGTTGGTAGATCTACAGGAAGAGGGTTTGGCTGTAAACCTATAGGACAGTAAATCTCCAGGAAGAGGGTTGGACTGATAACCGTCAGGACTGTAGATCTCCGGGAAGAGGGCTGGACTGAAAACCTACAAGACAGTAGATCTCCAGGAAGAGGGTTGGACTGAAAACCTAGACGACAGTAGATGTCCAGGAAGGTGGTTGGACTGTAAACCTACAGGTTGGTAGATCTCCAGGAAGACGGTTTGGCTGTAAACCTATAGGACAGTAGATCTCCAGGAAGAAGGTTGGACTGAAAACCTACAGGACAGTAGATCTCAAGGAAGAGGGTTGGACTGAAAACCTACAGGACAGTAGATCTCCAGGAAGAGGGCTGGACTGAAAACCTACAGGACAGTAAGTCTCCAGGAAGAGGGTTGGACTGATAACCGACAGGACTGTAGATCTCCGGGAAGAGGGTTTGACTGAAAACCTACAGGACAGTAGATCTCCTGGAAGAGGGTTGGACTGAAAACCTACAGGTTGGTAGATCTCCAGGAAGAGGGTTGGACCGAAAACCTACAGGACGGTAGATCTCCGGGAAGAGGGTTGGACTGAAAACCTACAGGACGGTAGATCTCCGGGAAGAGGGTTGGACTGAAAACCTACAGGACGGTAGATCTCCAGGAAGAGGGTTGGACTGAAAACCTACAGGACAGTAAATCTCCAGGAAGAGGGTTGGACTGAAAACCTACAGGACAGTAGATCTCCAGGAAGAGGGTTGGACTGAAAACCTACAGGACAGTAGATCTCCAGGAAGATGGTTGGACTGTAAACCTACAGGTTGGTAGATCTACAGGAAGAGGGTTTGGCTGTAAACCTATAGGACAGTAGATCTCCAGGAAGAGGGTTGGACTGAAAACCTACAGGACGGTAGATCTCCGGGAAGAGGGTTGGACTGAAAACCTACAGGACGGTAGATCTCCGGGAAGAGGGTTGGACTGAAAACCTACAGGACGGTAGATCTCCAGGAAGAGGGTTGGACTGTAAACCTACAGGACAGTAGATCTCCAGGAAGAGGGTTGGACTGAAAACCTACAGGACAGTAGATCTCCAGGAAGAGGGCTGGACTGAAAACCTACAGGACAGTAAATCTCCAGGAAGAGGGTTGGACTGATAACCGACAGGACTGTAGATCTCCAGGAAGAGGGTTTGACTGAAAACCTACAGGACAGTAGATCTCCTGGAAGAGGGTTGGACTGAAAACCTACAGGTTGGTAGATCTCCAGGAAGAGGGTTGGACTGATAACCGACAGGACTGTAGATCTCCGGGAAGAGGGTTGGACTGAAAACCTACAGGACAGTAGATCTCCAGGCAGAGGGTTGGACTGAAAACCTAGACGACAGTAGATGTCCAGGAAGGGGGTTGGACTGTAAACCTACAGGTTGGTAGATCTACAGGAAGAGGGTTTGGCTGTAAACCTATAGGACAGTAAATCTCCAGGAAGAGGGTTGGACTGATAACCGTCAGGACTGTAGATCTCCGGGAAGAGGGCTGGACTGAAAACCTACAAGACAGTAGATCTCCAGGAAGAGGGTTGGACTGAAAACCTAGACGACAGTAGATGTCCAGGAAGGGGGTTGGACTGTAAACCTACAGGTTGGTAGATCTCCAGGAAGACGGTTTGGCTGTAAACCTATAGGACAGTAGATCTCCAGGAAGAAGGTTGGACTGAAAACCTACAGGACAGTAGATCTCAAGGAAGAGGGTTGGACTGAAAACCTACAGGACAGTAGATCTCCAGGAAGAGGGCTGGACTGAAAACCTACAGGACAGTAAGTCTCCAGGAAGAGGGTTGGACTGATAACCGACAGGACTGTAGATCTCCGGGAAGAGGGTTTGACTGAAAACCTACAGGACAGTAGATCTCCTGGAAGAGGGTTGGACTGAAAACCTACAGGTTGGTAGATCTCCAGGAAGAGGGTTGGACTGATAACCGACAGGACTGTAGATCTCCGGGAAGAGGGTTGGGCTGAAAACCTACAGGACAGTAGATCTCCAGGAAGAGGGTTGGACTGAAAACCTAGACGACAGTAGATGTCCAGGAAGGGGTTGGACTGTAAACCTACAGGTTGGTAGATCTCAAGGAAGAGGGTTGGACCGAAAACCTACAGGACGGTAGATCTCCGGGAAGAGGGTTGGACTGAAAACCTACAGGACGGTAGATCTCCAGGAAGAGGGTTGGACTGAAAACCTACAGGACAGTAAATCTCCAGGAAGAGGGTTGGACTGAAAACCTACAGGACAGTAGATCTCCAGGAAGAGGGTTGGACTGAAAACCTACAGAACAGTAGATCTCCAGGAAGAGGGTTGGACTGTAAACCTACAGGTTGGTAGATCTACATGAAGAGGGTTTGGCTGTAAACCTATAGGACAGTAGATCTCCAGGAAGAGGGTTGGACTGAAAACCTACAGGACGGTAGATCTCCAGGAAGAGGGTTGGACCGAAAACCTACAGGACGGTAGATCTCCGGGAAGAGGGTTGGACTGAAAACCTACAGGACGGTAGATCTCCGGGAAGAGGGTTGGACTGAAAACCTACAGGACGGTAGATCTCCAGGAAGAGGGTTGGACTGAAAACCTACAGGACAGTAAATCTCCAGGAAGAGGGTTGGACTGAAAACCTACAGGACAGTAGATCTCCAGGAAGAGGGTTGGACTGAAAACCTACAGGACAGTAGATCTCCAGGAAGATGGTTGGACTGTAAACCTACAGGTTGGTAGATCTACAGGAAGAGGGTTTGGCTGTAAACCTATAGGACAGTAGATCTCCAGGAAGAGGGTTGGACTGAAAACCTACAGGACGGTAGATCTCCGGGAAGAGGGTTGGACTGAAAACCTACAGGACGGTAGATCTCCGGGAAGAGGGTTGGACTGAAAACCTACAGGACGGTAGATCTCCAGGAAGAGGGTTGGACTGTAAACCTACAGGACAGTAGATCTCCAGGAAGAGGGTTGGACTGAAAACCTACAGGACAGTAAATCTCCAGGAAGAGGGTTGGACTGATAACCGACAGGACTGTAGATCTCCAGGAAGAGGGTTTGACTGAAAACCTACAGGACAGTAGATCTCCTGGAAGAGGGTTGGACTGAAAACCTACAGGTTGGTAGATCTCCAGGAAGAGGGTTGGACTGATAACCGACAGGACTGTAGATCTCCGGGAAGAGGGTTGGACTGAAAACCTACAGGACAGTAGATCTCCAGGCAGAGGGTTGGACTGAAAACCTAGACGACAGTAGATGTCCAGGAAGGGGGTTGGACTGTAAACCTACAGGTTGGTAGATCTACAGGAAGAGGGTTTGGCTGTAAACCTATAGGACAGTAAATCTCCAGGAAGAGGGTTGGACTGATAACCGTCAGGACTGTAGATCTCCGGGAAGAGGGCTGGACTGAAAACCTACAAGACAGTAGATCTCCAGGAAGAGGGTTGGACTGAAAACCTAGACGACAGTAGATGTCCAGGAAGGGGGTTGGACTGTAAACCTACAGGTTGGTAGATCTCCAGGAAGACGGTTTGGCTGTAAACCTATAGGACAGTAGATCTCCAGGAAGAAGGTTGGACTGAAAACCTACAGGACAGTAGATCTCAAGGAAGAGGGTTGGACTGAAAACCTACAGGACAGTAGATCTCCAGGAAGAGGGCTGGACTGAAAACCTACAGGACAGTAAGTCTCCAGGAAGAGGGTTGGACTGATAACCGACAGGACTGTAGATCTCCGGGAAGAGGGTTTGACTGAAAACCTACAGGACAGTAGATCTCCTGGAAGAGGGTTGGACTGAAAACCTACAGGTTGGTAGATCTCCAGGAAGAGGGTTGGACTGATAACCGACAGGACTGTAGATCTCCGGGAAGAGGGTTGGGCTGAAAACCTACAGGACAGTAGATCTCCAGGAAGAGGGTTGGACTGAAAACCTAGACGACAGTAGATGTCCAGGAAGGGGTTGGACTGTAAACCTACAGGTTGGTAGATCTACAGGAAGAGGGTTTGGCTGTAAACCTATAGGACAGTAAATCTCCAGGAAGAGGGTTGGACTGATAACCGTCAGGACTGTAGATCTCCGGGAAGAGGGCTGGACTGAAAACCTACAAGACAGTAGATCTCCAGGAAGAGGGTTGGACTGAAAACCTAGACGACAGTAGATGTCCAGGAAGGGGGTTGGACTGTAAACCTACAGGTTGGTAGATCTCCAGGAAGACGGTTTGGCTGTAAACCTATAGGACAGTAGATCTCCAGGAAGAGGGTTGGACTGAAAACCTACAGGACAGTAGATCTCCAGGAAGAGGGTTGGACTGAAAACCTACAGGACAGTAGATCTCCAGGAAGAGGGTTGGACTGTAAACCTACAGGTTGGTAGATCTACAGGAAGAGGGTTTGGCTGTAAACCTATAGGACAGTAGATCTCCAGGAAGAGGGTTGGACTGAAAACCTACAGGACGGTAGATCTCAAGGAAGAGGGTTGGACCGAAAACCTACAGGACGGTAGATCTCCGGGAAGAGGGTTGGACTGAAAACCTACAGGACGGTAGATCTCCGGGAAGAGGGTTGGACTGAAAACCTACAGGACGGTAGATCTCCAGGAAGAGGGTTGGACTGAAAACCTACAGGACAGTAAATCTCCAGGAAGAGGGTTGGACTGAAAACCTACAGGACAGTAGATCTCCAGGAAGAGGGTTGGACTGAAAACCTACAGGACAGTAGATCTCCAGGAAGAGGGTTGGACTGTAAACCTACAGGTTGGTAGATCTACAGGAAGAGGGTTTGGCTGTAAACCTATAGGACAGTAGATCTCCAGGAAGAGGGTTGGACTGAAAACCTACAGGACGGTAGATCTCAAGGAAGAGGGTTGGACCGAAAACCTACAGGACGGTAGATCTCCGGGAAGAGGGTTGGACTGAAAACCTACAGGACGGTAGATCTCCGGGAAGAGGGTTGGACTGAAAACCTACAGGACGGTAGATCTCCAGGAAGAGGGTTGGACTGAAAACCTACAGGACAGTAAATCTCCAGGAAGAGGGTTGGACTGAAAACCTACAGGACAGTAGATCTCCAGGAAGAGGGTTGGACTGAAAACCTACAGGACAGTAGATCTCCAGGAAGAGGGTTGGACTGAAAACCTACAGGACGGTAGATCTCAAGGAAGAGGGTTGGACCGAAAACCTACAGGACGGTAGATCTCCGGGAAGAGGGTTGGACTGAAAACCTACAGGACGGTAGATCTCCGGGAAGAGGGTTGGGCTGAAAACCTACAGGACGGTAGATCTCCAGGAAGAGGGTTGGACTGAAAACCTACAGGACAGTAGATCTCCAGGAAGAGGGTTGGACTGTAAACCTACAGGACAGTAGATCTCCAGGAAGAGGGTTGGACTGAAAACCTACAGGACAGTAAATCTCCAGGAAGAGGGTTGGACTGATAACCGACAGGACTGTAGATCTCCGGGAAGAGGGTTTGACTGAAAACCTACAGGACAGTAGATCTCCTGGAAGAGGGTTGGACTGAAAACCTACAGGTTGGTAGATCTCCAGGAAGAGGGTTGGACTGATAACCGACAGGACTGTAGATCTCCGGGAAGAGGGTTGGACTGAAAACCTACAGGACAGTAGATCTCCAGGAAGAGGGTTGGACTGAAAACCTAGACGACAGTAGATGTCCAGGAAGGGGGTTGGACTGTAAACCTACAGGTTGGTAGATCTACAGGAAGAGGGTTTGGCTGTAAACCTATAGGACAGTAAATCTCCAGGAAGAGGGTTGGACTGATAACCGTCAGGACTGTAGATCTCCGGGAAGAGGGCTGGACTGAAAACCTACAAGACAGTAGATCTCCAGGAAGAGGGTTGGACTGAAAACCTAGACGACAGTAGATGTCCAGGAAGGGGGTTGGACTGTAAACCTACAGGTTGGTAGATCTCCAGGAAGATGGTTTGGCTGTAAACCTATAGGACAGTAGATCTCCAGGAAGAAGGTTGGACTGAAAACCTACAGGACAGTAGATCTCAAGGAAGAGGGTTGGACTGAAAACCTACAGGACAGTAGATCTCCAGGAAGAGGGCTGGACTGAAAACCTACAGGACAGTAAATCTCCAGGAAGAGGGTTGGACTGATAACCGACAGGACTGTAGATCTCCAGGAAGAGGGTTTGACTGAAAACCTACAGGACAGTAGATCTCCTGGAAGAGGGTTGGACTGAAAACCTACAGGTTGGTAGATCTCCAGGAAGAGGGTTGGACTGATAACCGACAGGACTGTAGATCTCCGGGAAGAGGGTTGGACTGAAAACCTACAGGACAGTAGATCTCCAGGCAGAGGGTTGGACTGAAAACCTAGACGACAGTAGATGTCCAGGAAGGGGGTTGGACTGTAAACCTACAGGTTGGTAGATCTACAGGAAGAGGGTTTGGCTGTAAACCTATAGGACAGTAAATCTCCAGGAAGAGGGTTGGACTGATAACCGTCAGGACTGTAGATCTCCGGGAAGAGGGCTGGACTGAAAACCTACAAGACAGTAGATCTCCAGGAAGAGGGTTGGACTGAAAACCTAGACGACAGTAGATGTCCAGGAAGGGGGTTGGACTGTAAACCTACAGGTTGGTAGATCTCCAGGAAGACGGTTTGGCTGTAAACCTATAGGACAGTAGATCTCCAGGAAGAAGGTTGGACTGAAAACCTACAGGACAGTAGATCTCAAGGAAGAGGGTTGGACTGAAAACCTACAGGACAGTAGATCTCCAGGAAGAGGGCTGGACTGAAAACCTACAGGACAGTAAGTCTCCAGGAAGAGGGTTGGACTGATAACCGACAGGACTGTAGATCTCCGGGAAGAGGGTTTGACTGAAAACCTACAGGACAGTAGATCTCCTGGAAGAGGGTTGGACTGAAAACCTACAGGTTGGTAGATCTCCAGGAAGAGGGTTGGACTGATAACCGACAGGACTGTAGATCTCCGGGAAGAGGGTTGGGCTGAAAACCTACAGGACAGTAGATCTCCAGGAAGAGGGTTGGACTGAAAACCTAGACGACAGTAGATGTCCAGGAAGGGGTTGGACTGTAAACCTACAGGTTGGTAGATCTACAGGAAGAGGGTTTGGCTGTAAACCTATAGGACAGTAAATCTCCAGGAAGAGGGTTGGACTGAAAACCGTCAGGACTGTAGATCTCCGGGAAGAGGGCTGGACTGAAAACCTACAAGACAGTAGATCTCCAGGAAGAGGGTTGGACTGAAAACCTAGACGACAGTAGATGTCCAGGAAGGGGGTTGGACTGTAAACCTACAGGTTGGTAGATCTCCAGGAAGACGGTTTGGCTGTAAACCTATAGGACAGTAGATCTCCAGGAAGAGGGTTGGACTGAAAACCTACAGGACAGTAGATCTCCAGGAAGAGGGTTGGACTGAAAACCTACAGGACAGTAGATCTCCAGGAAGAGGGTTGGACTGTAAACCTACAGGTTGGTAGATCTACAGGAAGAGGGTTTGGCTGTAAACCTATAGGACAGTAGATCTCCAGGAAGAGGGTTGGACTGAAAACCTACAGGACGGTAGATCTCCTGGAAGAGGGTTGGACTGAAAACCTACAGGTTGGTAGATCTCCAGGAAGAGGGTTGGACTGATAACCGACAGGACTGTAGATCTCCGGGAAGAGGGTTGGGCTGAAAACCTACAGGACAGTAGATCTCCAGGAAGAGGGTTGGACTGAAAACCTAGACGACAGTAGATGTCCAGGAAGGGGTTGGACTGTAAACCTACAGGTTGGTAGATCTACAGGAAGAGGGTTTGGCTGTAAACCTATAGGACAGTAAATCTCCAGGAAGAGGGTTGGACTGATAACCGTCAGGACTGTAGATCTCCGGGAAGAGGGCTGGACTGAAAACCTACAAGACAGTAGATCTCCAGGAAGAGGGTTGGACTGAAAACCTAGACGACAGTAGATGTCCAGGAAGGGGGTTGGACTGTAAACCTACAGGTTGGTAGATCTCCAGGAAGACGGTTTGGCTGTAAACCTATAGGACAGTAGATCTCCAGGAAGAGGGTTGGACTGAAAACCTACAGGACAGTAGATCTCCAGGAAGAGGGTTGGACTGAAAACCTACAGGACAGTAGATCTCCAGGAAGAGGGTTGGACTGTAAACCTACAGGTTGGTAGATCTACAGGAAGAGGGTTTGGCTGTAAACCTATAGGACAGTAGATCTCCAGGAAGAGGGTTGGACTGAAAACCTACAGGACGGTAGATCTCAAGGAAGAGGGTTGGACCGAAAACCTACAGGACGGTAGATCTCCGGGAAGAGGGTTGGACTGAAAACCTACACGACGGTAGATCTCCGGGAAGAGGGTTGGACTGAAAACCTACAGGACGGTAGATCTCCAGGAAGAGGGTTGGACTGAAAACCTACAGGACAGTAAATCTCCAGGAAGAGGGTTGGACTGAAAACCTACAGGACAGTAGATCTCCAGGAAGAGGGTTGGACTGAAAACCTACAGGACAGTAGATCTCCAGGAAGAGGGTTGGACTGTAAACCTACAGGTTGGTAGATCTACAGGAAGAGGGTTTGGCTGTAAACCTATAGGACAGTAGATCTCCAGGAAGAGGGTTGGACTGAAAACCTACAGGACGGTAGATCTCAAGGAAGAGGGTTGGACCGAAAACCTACAGGACGGTAGATCTCCGGGAAGAGGGTTGGACTGAAAACCTACAGGACGGTAGATCTCCGGGAAGAGGGTTGGACTGAAAACCTACAGGACGGTAGATCTCCAGGAAGAGGGTTGGACTGAAAACCTACAGGACAGTAGATCTCCAGGAAGAGGGTTGGACTGTAAACCTACAGGACAGTAGATCTCCAGGAAGAGGGTTGGACTGAAAACCTACAGGACAGTAAATCTCCAGGAAGAGGGTTGGACTGATAACCGACAGGACTGTAGATCTCCGGGAAGAGGGTTTGACTGAAAACCTACAGGACAGTAGATCTCCTGGAAGAGGGTTGGACTGAAAACCTACAGGTTGGTAGATCTCCAGGAAGAGGGTTGGACTGATAACCGACAGGACTGTAGATCTCCGGGAAGAGGGTTGGACTGAAAACCTACAGGACAGTAGATCTCCAGGAAGAGGGTTGGACTGAAAACCTAGACGACAGTAGATGTCCAGGAAGGGGGTTGGACTGTAAACCTACAGGTTGGTAGATCTACAGGAAGAGGGTTTGGCTGTAAACCTATAGGACAGTAAATCTCCAGGAAGAGGGTTGGACTGATAACCGTCAGGACTGTAGATCTCCGGGAAGAGGGCTGGACTGAAAACCTACAAGACAGTAGATCTCCAGGAAGAGGGTTGGACTGAAAACCTAGACGACAGTAGATGTCCAGGAAGGGGGTTGGACTGTAAACCTACAGGTTGGTAGATCTCCAGGAAGACGGTTTGGCTGTAAACCTATAGGACAGTAGATCTCCAGGAAGAAGGTTGGACTGAAAACCTACAGGACAGTAGATCTCAAGGAAGAGGGTTGGACTGAAAACCTACAGGACAGTAGATCTCCAGGAAGAGGGCTGGACTGAAAACCTACAGGACAGTAAGTCTCCAGGAAGAGGGTTGGACTGATAACCGACAGGACTGTAGATCTCCGGGAAGAGGGTTTGACTGAAAACCTACAGGACAGTAGATCTCCTGGAAGAGGGTTGGACTGAAAACCTACAGGTTGGTAGATCTCCAGGAAGAGGGTTGGACTGATAACCGACAGGACTGTAGATCTCCGGGAAGAGGGTTGGGCTGAAAACCTACAGGACAGTAGATCTCCAGGAAGAGGGTTGGACTGAAAACCTAGACGACAGTAGATGTCCAGGAAGGGGTTGGACTGTAAACCTACAGGTTGGTAGATCTACAGGAAGAGGGTTTGGCTGTAAACCTATAGGACAGTAAATCTCCAGGAAGAGGGTTGGACTGATAACCGTCAGGACTGTAGATCTCCGGGAAGAGGGCTGGACTGAAAACCTACAAGACAGTAGATCTCCAGGAAGAGGGTTGGACTGAAAACCTAGACGACAGTAGATGTCCAGGAAGGGGGTTGGACTGTAAACCTACAGGTTGGTAGATCTCCAGGAAGACGGTTTGGCTGTAAACCTATAGGACAGTAGATCTCCAGGAAGAGGGTTGGACTGAAAACCTACAGGACAGTAGATCTCCAGGAAGAGGGTTGGACTGAAAACCTACAGGACAGTAGATCTCCAGGAAGAGGGTTGGACTGTAAACCTACAGGTTGGTAGATCTACAGGAAGAGGGTTTGGCTGTAAACCTATAGGACAGTAGATCTCCAGGAAGAGGGTTGGACTGAAAACCTACAGGACGGTAGATCTCAAGGAAGAGGGTTGGACCGAAAACCTACAGGACGGTAGATCTCCGGGAAGAGGGTTGGACTGAAAACCTACAGGACGGTAGATCTCCGGGAAGAGGGTTGGACTGAAAACCTACAGGACGGTAGATCTCCAGGAAGAGGGTTGGACTGAAAACCTACAGGACAGTAAATCTCCAGGAAGAGGGTTGGACTGAAAACCTACAGGACAGTAGATCTCCAGGAAGAGGGTTGGACTGAAAACCTACAGGACAGTAGATCTCCAGGAAGAGGGTTGGACTGTAAACCTACAGGTTGGTAGATCTACAGGAAGAGGGTTTGGCTGTAAACCTATAGGACAGTAGATCTCCAGGAAGAGGGTTGGACTGAAAACCTACAGGACGGTAGATCTCAAGGAAGAGGGTTGGACCGAAAACCTACAGGACGGTAGATCTCCGGGAAGAGGGTTGGACTGAAAACCTACAGGACGGTAGATCTCCGGGAAGAGGGTTGGACTGAAAACCTACAGGACGGTAGATCTCCAGGAAGAGGGTTGGACTGAAAACCTACAGGACAGTAGATCTCCAGGAAGAGGGTTGGACTGTAAACCTACAGGACAGTAGATCTCCAGGAAGAGGGTTGGACTGAAAACCTACAGGACAGTAAATCTCCAGGAAGAGGGTTGGACTGATAACCGACAGGACTGTAGATCTCCGGGAAGAGGGTTTGACTGAAAACCTACAGGACAGTAGATCTCCTGGAAGAGGGTTGGACTGAAAACCTACAGGTTGGTAGATCTCCAGGAAGAGGGTTGGACTGATAACCGACAGGACTGTAGATCTCCGGGAAGAGGGTTGGACTGAAAACCTACAGGACAGTAGATCTCCAGGAAGAGGGTTGGACTGAAAACCTAGACGACAGTAGATGTCCAGGAAGGGGGTTGGACTGTAAACCTACAGGTTGGTAGATCTACAGGAAGAGGGTTTGGCTGTAAACCTATAGGACAGTAAATCTCCAGGAAGAGGGTTGGACTGATAACCGTCAGGACTGTAGATCTCCGGGAAGAGGGCTGGACTGAAAACCTACAAGACAGTAGATCTCCAGGAAGAGGGTTGGACTGAAAACCTAGACGTCAGTAGATGTCCAGGAAGGGGGTTGGACTGTAAACCTACAGGTTGGTAGATCTCCAGGAAGACGGTTTGGCTGTAAACCTATAGGACAGTAGATCTCCAGGAAGAAGGTTGGACTGAAAACCTACAGGACAGTAGATCTCAAGGAAGAGGGTTGGACTGAAAACCTACAGGACGGTAAATCTCCGGGAAGAGGGTTGGACTGAAAACCTACAGGACGGTATATCTCCAGGAAGAGGGTTGGACTGAAAACCTACAGGACAGTAGATCTCCAGGAAGAGGGTTGGACTGTAAACCTTCAGGACGGTAGATCTCCAGGAAGAGGGTTGGACTGAAAACATACAGGACAGTAGATCTCCAGGAAGAGGGTTGGACTGAAAACCTACAGGACAGTAAATCTCCAGGAAGAGGGTTGGACTGATAACCGACAGGACTGTAGATCTCCGGGAAGAGGGTTTGACTGAAAACCTACAGGACAGTAGATTTCCGGGAAGAGGGTTGGACTGAAAACCTACAGGACTGTAGATCTCCGGGAAGAGGGTTGGACTGAAAACCTACAGGACAGTAGATCTCCAGGAAGAGGGTTGGACTGAAAGTCTACAGGACAGTAGATCTCCAGGAAGAGGGTTGGACTGAAAATCTAGACGACAGTAGATCTCCAGGAAGAGGGTTGGACTGAAAACCTACAGGACGGTAGATCTCCGGGAAGAGGGTTGGACTGAAAACCTACAGGACGGTAGATCTCCAGGAAGAGGGTTGGACTGAAAACCTACAGGACAGTAGTTCTCCAGGAAGAGGGTTGGACTCTAAACCTACAGGACAGTAGATCTCCAGGAAGAGGGTTGGACTGAAAACCTACAGGACAGTAGATCTCCAGGAAGAGGGTTGGACTGAAAACCTACAGGACAGTAAATCTCCAGGAAGAGGGTTGGACTGATAACCGACAGGACTGTAGATCTCCGAGAAGAGGGTTGGACTGAAGACCTACAGGACAGTAGATCTCCAGGAAGAGGGTTGGACTGAAAACCTACAGGACAGTAGATCTCCAGGAAGAGGGTTGGACTGAAAACCTACAAGACAGTAGATGTCCAGGAAGAGGGTTGGACTGAAAACCTACAGGACAGTAGATCTCCGGGAAGAGGGTTGGACTGAAGACCTACAGGACAGTAGATCTCCAGGAAGAGGGTTGGACTGAAAACCTACAGGACAGTAGATCTCCGGAAAGAGGGTTGGACTGAAGACCTACAGGACAGTAGATCTCCAGGAAGAGGGTTGGACTGAAAACCTACAGGACAGTAGATCTCCGGGAAGAGGGTTGGACTGATAACCGACAGTACTGTAGATCTCCGGGAAGAGGGTTTGACTGAAAACCTACAGGACAGTAGATCTCCTGGAAGAGGGTTGGACTGAAAACCTACAGGTTGGTAGATCTCCAGGAAGAGGGTTGGACTGATAACCGACAGGACTGTAGATCTCCAGGAAGAGGGTTGGACTGAAAACCTACAGGACAGTAGATCTCCAGGAAGAGGGCTGGACTGAAAACCTACAGGACAGTAAGTCTCCAGGAAGAGGGTTGGACTGATAACCGACAGGACTGTAGATCTCCGGGAAGAGGGTTTGACTGAAAACCTACAGGACAGTAGATCTCCTGGAAGAGGGTTGGACTGAAAACCTACAGGTTGGTAGATCTCCAGGAAGAGGGTTGGACTGATAACCGACAGGACTGTAGATCTCCGGGAAGAGGGTTGGGCTGAAAACCTACAGGACAGTAGATCTCCAGGAAGAGGGTTGGACTGAAAACCTAGACGACAGTAGATGTCCAGGAAGGGGTTGGACTGTAAACCTACAGGTTGGTAGATCTACAGGAAGAGGGTTTGGCTGTAAACCTATAGGACAGTAAATCTCCAGGAAGAGGGTTGGACTGATAACCGTCAGGACTGTAGATCTCCGGGAAGAGGGCTGGACTGAAAACCTACAAGACAGTAGATCTCCAGGAAGAGGGTTGGACTGAAAACCTAGACGACAGTAGATGTCCAGGAAGGGGGTTGGACTGTAAACCTACAGGTTGGTAGATCTCCAGGAAGACGGTTTGGCTGTAAACCTATAGGACAGTAGATCTCCAGGAAGAGGGTTGGACTGAAAACCTACAGGACAGTAGATCTCCAGGAAGAGGGTTGGACTGAAAACCTACAGGACAGTAGATCTCCAGGAAGAGGGTTGGACTGTAAACCTACAGGTTGGTAGATCTACAGGAAGAGGGTTTGGCTGTAAACCTATAGGACAGTAGATCTCCAGGAAGAGGGTTGGACTGAAAACCTACAGGACGGTAGATCTCAAGGAAGAGGGTTGGACCGAAAACCTACAGGACGGTAGATCTCCGGGAAGAGGGTTGGACTGAAAACCTACAGGACGGTAGATCTCCGGGAAGAGGGTTGGACTGAAAACCTACAGGACGGTAGATCTCCAGGAAGAGGGTTGGACTGAAAACCTACAGGACAGTAAATCTCCAGGAAGAGGGTTGGACTGAAAACCTACAGGACAGTAGATCTCCAGGAAGAGGGTTGGACTGAAAACCTACAGGACAGTAGATCTCCAGGAAGAGGGTTGGACTGTAAACCTACAGGTTGGTAGATCTACAGGAAGAGGGTTTGGCTGTAAACCTATAGGACAGTAGATCTCCAGGAAGAGGGTTGGACTGAAAACCTACAGGACGGTAGATCTCAAGGAAGAGGGTTGGACCGAAAACCTACAGGACGGTAGATCTCCGGGAAGAGGGTTGGACTGAAAACCTACAGGACGGTAGATCTCCGGGAAGAGGGTTGGACTGAAAACCTACAGGACGGTAGATCTCCAGGAAGAGGGTTGGACTGAAAACCTACAGGACAGTAGATCTCCAGGAAGAGGGTTGGACTGTAAACCTACAGGACAGTAGATCTCCAGGAAGAGGGTTGGACTGAAAACCTACAGGACAGTAAATCTCCAGGAAGAGGGTTGGACTGATAACCGACAGGACTGTAGATCTCCGGGAAGAGGGTTTGACTGAAAACCTACAGGACAGTAGATCTCCTGGAAGAGGGTTGGACTGAAAACCTACAGGTTGGTAGATCTCCAGGAAGAGGGTTGGACTGATAACCGACAGGACTGTAGATCTCCGGGAAGAGGGTTGGACTGAAAACCTACAGGACAGTAGATCTCCAGGAAGAGGGTTGGACTGAAAACCTAGACGACAGTAGATGTCCAGGAAGGGGGTTGGACTGTAAACCTACAGGTTGGTAGATCTACAGGAAGAGGGTTTGGCTGTAAACCTATAGGACAGTAAATCTCCAGGAAGAGGGTTGGACTGATAACCGTCAGGACTGTAGATCTCCGGGAAGAGGGCTGGACTGAAAACCTACAAGACAGTAGATCTCCAGGAAGAGGGTTGGACTGAAAACCTAGACGACAGTAGATGTCCAGGAAGGGGGTTGGACTGTAAACCTACAGGTTGGTAGATCTCCAGGAAGACGGTTTGGCTGTAAACCTATAGGACAGTAGATCTCCAGGAAGAAGGTTGGACTGAAAACCTACAGGACAGTAGATCTCAAGGAAGAGGGTTGGACTGAAAACCTACAGGACAGTAGATCTCCAGGAAGAGGGCTGGACTGAAAACCTACAGGACAGTAAGTCTCCAGGAAGAGGGTTGGACTGATAACCGACAGGACTGTAGATCTCCGGGAAGAGGGTTTGACTGAAAACCTACAGGACAGTAGATCTCCTGGAAGAGGGTTGGACTGAAAACCTACAGGTTGGTAGATCTCCAGGAAGAGGGTTGGACTGATAACCGACAGGACTGTAGATCTCCGGGAAGAGGGTTGGGCTGAAAACCTACAGGACAGTAGATCTCCAGGAAGAGGGTTGGACTGAAAACCTAGACGACAGTAGATGTCCAGGAAGGGGTTGGACTGTAAACCTACAGGTTGGTAGATCTACAGGAAGAGGGTTTGGCTGTAAACCTATAGGACAGTAAATCTCCAGGAAGAGGGTTGGACTGATAACCGTCAGGACTGTAGATCTCCGGGAAGAGGGCTGGACTGAAAACCTACAAGACAGTAGATCTCCAGGAAGAGGGTTGGACTGAAAACCTAGACGACAGTAGATGTCCAGGAAGGGGGTTGGACTGTAAACCTACAGGTTGGTAGATCTCCAGGAAGACGGTTTGGCTGTAAACCTATAGGACAGTAGATCTCCAGGAAGAGGGTTGGACTGAAAACCTACAGGACAGTAGATCTCCAGGAAGAGGGTTGGACTGAAAACCTACAGGACAGTAGATCTCCAGGAAGAGGGTTGGACTGTAAACCTACAGGTTGGTAGATCTACAGGAAGAGGGTTTGGCTGTAAACCTATAGGACAGTAGATCTCCAGGAAGAGGGTTGGACTGAAAACCTACAGGACGGTAGATCTCAAGGAAGAGGGTTGGACCGAAAACCTACAGGACGGTAGATCTCCGGGAAGAGGGTTGGACTGAAAACCTACAGGACGGTAGATCTCCGGGAAGAGGGTTGGACTGAAAACCTACAGGACGGTAGATCTCCAGGAAGAGGGTTGGACTGAAAACCTACAGGACAGTAAATCTCCAGGAAGAGGGTTGGACTGAAAACCTACAAGACAGTAGATCTCCAGGAAGAGGGTTGGACTGAAAACCTAGACGACAGTAGATGTCCAGGAAGGGGGTTGGACTGTAAACCTACAGGTTGGTAGATCTCCAGGAAGACGGTTTGGCTGTAAACCTATAGGACAGTAGATCTCCAGGAAGAGGGTTGGACTGAAAACCTACAGGACAGTAGATCTCCAGGAAGAGGGTTGGACTGAAAACCTACAGGACAGTAGATCTCCAGGAAGAGGGTTGGACTGTAAACCTACAGGTTGGTAGATCTACAGGAAGAGGGTTTGGCTGTAAACCTATAGGACAGTAGATCTCCAGGAAGAGGGTTGGACTGAAAACCTACAGGACGGTAGATCTCAAGGAAGAGGGTTGGACCGAAAACCTACAGGACGGTAGATCTCCGGGAAGAGGGTTGGACTGAAAACCTACAGGACGGTAGATCTCCGGGAAGAGGGTTGGACTGAAAACCTACAGGACGGTAGATCTCCAGGAAGAGGGTTGGACTGAAAACCTACAGGACAGTAAATCTCCAGGAAGAGGGTTGGACTGAAAACCTACAGGACAGTAGATCTCCAGGAAGAGGGTTGGACTGAAAACCTACAGGACAGTAGATCTCCAGGAAGAGGGTTGGACTGTAAACCTACAGGTTGGTAGATCTACAGGAAGAGGGTTTGGCTGTAAACCTATAGGACAGTAGATCTCCAGGAAGAGGGTTGGACTGAAAACCTACAGGACGGTAGATCTCAAGGAAGAGGGTTGGACCGAAAACCTACAGGACGGTAGATCTCCGGGAAGAGGGTTGGACTGAAAACCTACAGGACGGTAGATCTCCGGGAAGAGGGTTGGACTGAAAACCTACAGGACGGTAGATCTCCAGGAAGAGGGTTGGACTGAAAACCTACAGGACAGTAGATCTCCAGGAAGAGGGTTGGACTGTAAACCTACAGGACAGTAGATCTCCAGGAAGAGGGTTGGACTGAAAACCTACAGGACAGTAAATCTCCAGGAAGAGGGTTGGACTGATAACCGACAGGACTGTAGATCTCCGGGAAGAGGGTTTGACTGAAAACCTACAGGACAGTAGATCTCCTGGAAGAGGGTTGGACTGAAAACCTACAGGTTGGTAGATCTCCAGGAAGAGGGTTGGACTGATAACCGACAGGACTGTAGATCTCCGGGAAGAGGGTTGGACTGAAAACCTACAGGACAGTAGATCTCCAGGAAGAGGGTTGGACTGAAAACCTAGACGACAGTAGATGTCCAGGAAGGGGGTTGGACTGTAAACCTACAGGTTGGTAGATCTACAGGAAGAGGGTTTGGCTGTAAACCTATAGGACAGTAAATCTCCAGGAAGAGGGTTGGACTGATAACCGTCAGGACTGTAGATCTCCGGGAAGAGGGCTGGACTGAAAACCTACAAGACAGTAGATCTCCAGGAAGAGGGTTGGACTGAAAACCTAGACGTCAGTAGATGTCCAGGAAGGGGGTTGGACTGTAAACCTACAGGTTGGTAGATCTCCAGGAAAACGGTTTGGCTGTAAACCTATAGGACAGTAGATCTCCAGGAAGAAGGTTGGACTGAAAACCTACAGGATAGTAGATCTCAAGGAAGAGGGTTGGACTGAAAACCTACAGGACGGTAAATCTCCGGGAAGAGGGTTGGACTGAAAACCTACAGGACGGTATATCTCCAGGAAGAGGGTTGGACTGAAAACCTACAGGACAGTAGATCTCCAGGAAGAGGGTTGGACTGTAAACCTTCAGGACGGTAGATCTCCAGGAAGAGGGTTGGACTGAAAACATACAGGACAGTAGATCTCCAGGAAGAGGGTTGGACTGAAAACCTACAGGACAGTAAATCTCCAGGAAGAGGGTTGGACTGATAACCGACAGGACTGTAGATCTCCGGGAAGAGGGTTTGACTGAAAACCTACAGGACAGTAGATTTCCGGGAAGAGGGTTGGACTGAAAACCTACAGGACTGTAGATCTCCGGGAAGAGGGTTGGACTGAAAACCTACAGGACAGTAGATCTCCAGGAAGAGGGTTGGACTGAAAGTCTACAGGACAGTAGATCTCCAGGAAGAGGGTTGGACTGAAAATCTAGACGACAGTAGATCTCCAGGAAGAGGGTTGGACTGAAAACCTACAGGACGGTAGATCTCCGGGAAGAGGGTTGGACTGAAAACCTACAGGACGGTAGATCTCCAGGAAGAGGGTTGGACTGAAAACCTACAGGACAGTAGTTCTCCAGGAAGAGGGTTGGACTCTAAACCTACAGGACAGTAGATCTCCAGGAAGAGGGTTGGACTGAAAACCTACAGGACAGTAGATCTCCAGGAAGAGGGTTGGACTGAAAACCTACAGGACAGTAAATCTCCAGGAAGAGGGTTGGACTGATAACCGACAGGACTGTAGATCTCCGAGAAGAGGGTTGGACTGAAGACCTACAGGACAGTAGATCTCCAGGAAGAGGGTTGGACTGAAAACCTACAGGACAGTAGATCTCCAGGAAGAGGGTTGGACTGAAAACCTACAAGACAGTAGATGTCCAGGAAAAGGGTTGGACTGAAAACCTACAGGACAGTAGATCTCCGGGAAGAGGGTTGGACTGAAGACCTACAGGACAGTAGATCTCCAGGAAGAGGGTTGGACTGAAAACCTACAGGACAGTAGATCTCCGGAAAGAGGGTTGGACTGAAGACCTACAGGACAGTAGATCTCCAGGAAGAGGGTTGGACTGAAAACCTACAGGACAGTAGATCTCCGGGAAGAGGGTTGGACTGATAACCGACAGTACTGTAGATCTCCGGGAAGAGGGTTTGACTGAAAACCTACAGGACAGTAGATCTCCTGGAAGAGGGTTGGACTGAAAACCTACAGGTTGGTAGATCTCCAGGAAGAGGGTTGGACTGATAACCGACAGGACTGTAGATCTCCAGGAAGAGGGTTGGACTGAAAACCTACAGGACAGTAGATCTCCAGGAAGAGGGCTGGACTGAAAACCTACAGGACAGTAAATCTCCAGGAAGAGGGTTGGACTGATAACCGACAGGACTGTAGATCTCCGGGAAGAGGGTTTGACTGAAAACCTACAGGACAGTAGATCTCCTGGAAGAGGGTTGGACTGAAAACCTACAGGTTGGTAGATCTCCAGGAAGAGGGTTGGACTGATAACCGACAGGACTGTAGATCTCCGGGAAGAGGGTTGGGCTGAAAACCTACAGGACAGTAGATCTCCAGGAAGAGGGTTGGACTGAAAACCTAGACGACAGTAGATGTCCAGGAAGGGGGTTGGACTGTAAACCTACAGGTTGGTAGATCTACAGGAAGAGGGTTTGGCTGTAAACCTATAGGACAGTAAATCTCCAGGAAGAGGGTTGGACTGATAACCGTCAGGACTGTAGATCTCCGGGAAGAGGGCTGGACTGAAAACCTACAAGACAGTAGATCTCCAGGAAGAGGGTTGGACTGAAAACCTAGACGACAGTAGATGTCCAGGAAGGGGGTTGGACTGTAAACCTACAGGTTGGTAGATCTCCAGGAAGACGGTTTGGCTGTAAACCTATAGGACAGTAGATCTCCAGGAAGAGGGTTGGACTGAAAACCTACAGGACAGTAGATCTCCAGGAAGAGGGTTGGACTGAAAACCTACAGGACAGTAGATCTCCAGGAAGAGGGTTGGACTGTAAACCTACAGGTTGGTAGATCTACAGGAAGAGGGTTTGGCTGTAAACCTATAGGACAGTAGATCTCCAGGAAGAGGGTTGGACTGAAAACCTACAGGACGGTAGATCTCAAGGAAGAGGGTTGGACCGAAAACCTAAAGGACGGTAGATCTCCGGGAAGAGGGTTGGACTGAAAACCTACAGGACGGTAGATCTCCAGGAAGAGGGTTGGACTGAAAACCTACAGGACAGTAAATCTCCAGGAAGAGGGTTGGACTGAAAACCTACAGGACAGTAGATCTCCAGGAAGAGGGTTGGACTGAAAACCTACAGGACAGTAGATCTCCAGGAAGAGGGTTGGACTGTAAACCTACAGGTTGGTAGATCTACAGGAAGAGGGTTTGGCTGTAAACCTATAGGACAGTAGATCTCCAGGAAGAGGGTTGGACTGAAAACCTACAGGACGGTAGATCTCAAGGAAGAGGGTTGGACCGAAAACCTACAGGACGATAGATCTCCGGGAAGAGGGTTGGACTGAAAACCTACAGGACGGTAGATCTCCGGGAAGAGGGTTGGACTGAAAACCTACAGGACGGTAGATCTCCAGGAAGAGGGTTGGACTGAAAACCTACAGGACAGTAGATCTCCAGGAAGAGGGTTGGACTGAAAACCTACAGGACAGTAAATCTCCAGGAAGAGGGTTGGACTGATAACCGAAAGGACTGTAGATCTCCTGGAAGAGGGTTTGACTGAAAACCTACACGACAGTAGATCTCCTGGAAGAGGGTTGGACTGAAAACCTACAGGTTGGTAGATCTCCAGGAAGAGGGTTGGACTGATAACCGACAGGACTGTAGATCTCCGGGAAGAGGGTTGGACTGAAAACCTACAGGACAGTAGATCTCCAGGAAGAGGGTTGGACTGAAAACCTACAGGACAGTAAATCTCCAGGAAGAGGGTTGGACTGATAACCGACAGGACTGTAGATCTCCGGGAAGAGGGTTTGACTGAAAACCTACAGGACAGTAGATTTCCGGGAAGAGGGTTGGACTGAAAACCTACAGGACTGTAGATCTCCGGGAAGAGGGTTGGACTGAAAACCTACAGGACAGTAGATCTCCAGGAAGAGGGTTGGACTGAAAGTCTACAGGACAGTAGATCTCCAGGAAGAGGGTTGGACTGAAAATCTAGACGACAGTAGATCTCCAGGAAGAGGGTTGGACTGAAAACCTACAGGACGGTAGATCTCCGGGAAAAGGGTTGGACTGAAAACCTACAGGACGGTAGATCTCCAGGAAGAGGGTTGGACTGAAAACCTACAGGACAGTAGTTCTCCAGGAAGAGGGTTGGACTCTAAACCTACAGGACAGTAGATCTCCAGGAAGAGGGTTGGACTGAAAACCTACAGGACAGTAGATCTCCAGGAAGAGGGTTGGACTGAAAACCTACAGGACAGTAAATCTCCAGGAAGAGGGTTGGACTGATAACCGACAGGACTGTAGATCTCCGAGAAGAGGGTTGGACTGAAGACCTACAGGACAGTAGATCTCCAGGAAGAGGGTTGGACTGAAAACCTACAGGACAGTAGATCTCCGGAAAGAGGGTTGGACTGAAGACCTACAGGACAGTAGATCTCCGGGAAGAGGGTTGGACTGAAAACCTACAGGACAGTAGATCTCCGGGAAGAGGGTTGGACTGATAACCGACAGTACTGTAGATCTCCGGGAAGAGGGTTTGACTGAAAACCTACAGGACAGTAGATCTCCTGGAAGAGGGTTGGACTGAAAACCTACAGGTTGGTAGATCTCCAGGAAGAGGGTTGGACTGATAACCGACAGGACTGTAGATCTCCAGGAAGAGGGTTGGACTGAAAACCTACAGGACAGTAGATCTCCAGGAAGAGGGTTGGACTGAAAACCTAGACGACAGTAGATGTCCAGGAAGGGGGTTGGACTGTAAACCTACAGGTTGGTAGATCTACAGGAAGAGGGTTTGGCTGTAAACCTATAGGACAGTAAATCTCCAGGAATAGGGTTGGACTGATAACCGTCAGGACTGTAGATCTCCGGGAAGAGGGCTGGACTGAAAACCTACAAGACAGTAGATCTCTAGGAAGAGGGTTGGACTGAAAACCTAGACGACAGTAGATCTCCGGGAAGAGGGTTGGACTGAAGACCTACAGGACAGTAGATGTCCAGGAAGAGGGTTGGACTGATAACCGACAGGACTGTAGATTTCCGGGAAGAGGGTTGAACTGAAGACCTACAGGACAGTAGATCTCCAGGAAGAGGGTTGGACTGAAAACCTACAGGACAGTAGATCTCCAGGAAGAGGGTTGGACTGAAAACCTAGACGACAGTAGATGTCCAGGAAGGGGGTTGGACTGTAAACCTACAGGTTGGTAGATCTACAGGAAGAGGGTTTGGCTGTAAACCTATAGGACAGTAGATCTCCAGGAAGAAGGTTGGACTGAAAACCTACAGGACAGTAGATCTCAAGGAAGAGGGTTGGACTGAAAACCTACAGGACGGTAAATCTCCGGGAAGAGGGTTGGACTGAAAACCTACAGGACGGTAGATCTCCAGGAAGAGGGTTGGACTGAAAACCTACAGGACAGTAGATCTCCAGGAAGAGGGTTGGACTGTAAACCTTCAGGACGGTAGATCTCCAGGAAGAGGGTTGGACTGAAAACATACAGGACAGTAGATCTCCAGGAAGAGGGTTGGACTGAAAACCTACAGGACAGTAAATCTCCAGGAAGAGGGTTGGACTGATAACCGACAGGACTGTAGATCTCCGGGAAGAGGGTTTGATTGAAAACCTACAGGACAGTAGATTTCCGGGAAGAGGGTTGGACTGAAAACCTACAGGACTGTAGATCTCCGGGAAGAGGGTTGGACTGAAAACCTACAGGACAGTAGATCTCCAGGAAGAGGGTTGGACTGAAAACCTACAGGACAGTAGATCTCCAGGAAGAGGGTTGGACTGAAAACCTAGACGACAGTAGATGTCCAGGATGAGGGTTGGACTGTAAACCTACAGGTTGGTAGATCTACAGGAAGAGTGTTTGGCTGTAAACCTATAGGACAGTAGATCTCCAGGAAGAGGGTTGGACTGAAAACCTACAGGACGGTAGATCTCCAGGAAGAGGGTTGGACTGAAAACCTACAGGACGGTAGATCTCCGGGAAGAGGGTTGGACTGAAAACCTACAGGACGTTAGATCTCCAGGAAGAGGGTTGGACTGAAAACCTACAGGACAGTAGTTCTCCAGGAAGAGGGTTGGACTGTAAACCTACAGGACAGTAGATCTCCAGGAAGATGGTTGGACTGAAAACCTACAGGACAGTAGATCTCCAGGAAGAGGGTTGGACTGAAAACCTACAGGACAGTAAATCTCCAGGAAGAGGGTTGGACTGATAACCGACAGGACTGTAGATCTCCGGGAAGAGGGTTGGACTGAAGACCTACAGGACAGTAGATCTCCAGGAAGAGGGTTGGACTGAAAACCTACAGGACAGTAGATCTCCGGAAAGAGGGTTGGACTGAAGACCTACAGGACAGTAGATCTCCAGGAAGAGGGTTGGACTGAAAACCTACAGGACAGTAGATCTCCGGGAAGAGGGTTGGACTGATAACCGACAGTACTGTAGATCTCCGGGAAGAGGGTTTGACTGAAAACCTACAGGACAGTAGATCTCCTGGAAGAGGGTTGGACTGAAAACCTACAGGTTGGTAGATCTCCGGGAAGAGGGTTGGACTGATAACCGACAGGACTGTAGATCTCCGGGAAGAGGGTTGGACTGAAAACCTACAGGACAGTAGATCTCCAGGAAGAGGGTTGGACTGAAAACCTACAGGACAGTAAATCTCCAGGAAGAGGGTTGGACTGATAACCGACAGGACTGTAGATCTCCGGGAAGAGGGTTTGACTGAAAACCTACAGGACAGTAGATTTCCGGGAAGAGGGTTGGACTGAAAACCTACAGGACTGTAGATCTCCGGGAAGAGGGTTGGACTGAAAACCTACAGGACAGTAGATCTCCAGGAAGAGGGTTGGACTGAAAGTCTACAGGACAGTAGATCTCCAGGAAGAGGGTTGGACTGAAAATCTAGACGACAGTAGATCTCCAGGAAGAGGGTTGGACTGAAAACCTACAGGACGGTAGATCTCCGGGAAAAGGGTTGGACTGAAAACCTACAGGACGGTAGATCTCCAGGAAGAGGGTTGGACTGAAAACCTACAGGACAGTAGTTCTCCAGGAAGAGGGTTGGACTCTAAACCTACAGGACAGTAGATCTCCAGGAAGAGGGTTGGACTGAAAACCTACAGGACAGTAGATCTCCAGGAAGAGGGTTGGACTGAAAACCTACAGGACAGTAAATCTCCAGGAAGAGGGTTGGACTGATAACCGACAGGACTGTAGATCTCCGAGAAGAGGGTTGGACTGAAGACCTACAGGACAGTAGATCTCCAGGAAGAGGGTTGGACTGAAAACCTACAGGACAGTAGATCTCCGGAAAGAGGGTTGGACTGAAGACCTACAGGACAGTAGATCTCCGGGAAGAGGGTTGGACTGAAAACCTACAGGACAGTAGATCTCCGGGAAGAGGGTTGGACTGATAACCGACAGTACTGTAGATCTCCGGGAAGAGGGTTTGACTGAAAACCTACAGGACAGTAGATCTCCTGGAAGAGGGTTGGACTGAAAACCTACAGGTTGGTAGATCTCCAGGAAGAGGGTTGGACTGATAACCGACAGGACTGTAGATCTCCAGGAAGAGGGTTGGACTGAAAACCTACAGGACAGTAGATCTCCAGGAAGAGGGTTGGACTGAAAACCTAGACGACAGTAGATGTCCAGGAAGGGGGTTGGACTGTAAACCTACAGGTTGGTAGATCTACAGGAAGAGGGTTTGGCTGTAAACCTATAGGACAGTAAATCTCCAGGAATAGGGTTGGACTGATAACCGTCAGGACTGTAGATCTCCGGGAAGAGGGCTGGACTGAAAACCTACAAGACAGTAGATCTCCAGGAAGAGGGTTGGACTGAAAACCTAGACGACAGTAGATCTCCGGGAAGAGGGTTGGACTGAAGACCTACAGGACAGTAGATGTCCAGGAAGAGGGTTGGACTGATAACCGACAGGACTGTAGATTTCCGGGAAGAGGGTTGAACTGAAGACCTACAGGACAGTAGATCTCCAGGAAGAGGGTTGGACTGAAAACCTACAGGACAGTAGATCTCCAGGAAGAGGGTTGGACTGAAAACCTAGACGACAGTAGATGTCCAGGAAGGGGGTTGGACTGTAAACCTACAGGTTGGTAGATCTACAGGAAGAGGGTTTGGCTGTAAACCTATAGGACAGTAGATCTCCAGGAAGAAGGTTGGACTGAAAACCTACAGGACAGTAGATCTCAAGGAAGAGGGTTGGACTGAAAACCTACAGGACGGTAAATCTCCGGGAAGAGGGTTGGACTGAAAACCTACAGGACGGTAGATCTCCAGGAAGAGGGTTGGACTGAAAACCTACAGGACAGTAGATCTCCAGGAAGAGGGTTGGACTGTAAACCTTCAGGACGGTAGATCTCCAGGAAGAGGGTTGGACTGAAAACATACAGGACAGTAGATCTCCAGGAAGAGGGTTGGACTGAAAACCTACAGGACAGTAAATCTCCAGGAAGAGGGTTGGACTGATAACCGACAGGACTGTAGATCTCCGGGAAGAGGGTTTGATTGAAAACCTACAGGACAGTAGATTTCCGGGAAGAGGGTTGGACTGAAAACCTACAGGACTGTAGATCTCCGGGAAGAGGGTTGGACTGAAAACCTACAGGACAGTAGATCTCCAGGAAGAGGGTTGGACTGAAAACCTACAGGACAGTAGATCTCCAGGAAGAGGGTTGGACTGAAAACCTAGACGACAGTAGATGTCCAGGATGAGGGTTGGACTGTAAACCTACAGGATGGTAGATCTACAGGAAGAGTGTTTGGCTGTAAACCTATAGGACAGTAGATCTCCAGGAAGAGGGTTGGACTGAAAACCTACAGGACGGTAGATCTCCAGGAAGAGGGTTGGACTGAAAACCTACAGGACGGTAGATCTCCGGGAAGAGGGTTGGACTGAAAACCTACAGGACGTTAGATCTCCAGGAAGAGGGTTGGACTGAAAACCTACAGGACAGTAGTTCTCCAGGAAGAGGGTTGGACTGTAAACCTACAGGACAGTAGATCTCCAGGAAGATGGTTGGACTGAAAACCTACAGGACAGTAGATCTCCAGGAAGAGGGTTGGACTGAAAACCTACAGGACAGTAAATCTCCAGGAAGAGGGTTGGACTGATAACCGACAGGACTGTAGATCTCCGGGAAGAGGGTTGGACTGAAGACCTACAGGACAGTAGATCTCCAGGAAGAGGGTTGGACTGAAAACCTACAGGACAGTAGATCTCCGGAAAGAGGGTTGGACTGAAGACCTACAGGACAGTAGATCTCCAGGAAGAGGGTTGGACTGAAAACCTACAGGACAGTAGATCTCCGGGAAGAGGGTTGGACTGATAACCGACAGTACTGTAGATCTCCGGGAAGAGGGTTTGACTGAAAACCTACAGGACAGTAGATCTCCTGGAAGAGGGTTGGACTGAAAACCTACAGGTTGGTAGATCTCCGGGAAGAGGGTTGGACTGATAACCGACAGGACTGTAGATCTCCGGGAAGAGGGTTGGACTGAAAACCTACAGGACAGTAGATCTCCAGGAAGAGGGTTGGACTGAAAACCTATACGACAGAAGATGTCCAGGAAGGGGGTTGGACTGTAAACCTACAGGTTGGTAGATCTACAGGAAGAGGGTTTGGCTGTAAACCTATAGGACAGTAAATCTCCAGGAAGAGGGTTGGACTGATAACCGTCAGGACTGTAGATCTCCGGGAAGAGGGCTGGACTGAAAACCTACAAGACAGTAGATCTCCAGGAAGAGAGTTGGACTGAAAACCTAGACGACAGTAGAGCTCCGGGAAGAGGGTTGGACTGAAGACCTACAGGACAGTAGATGTCCAGGAAGAGGGTTGGACTGATAACCGACAGGACTGTAGATTTCCGGGAAGAGGGTTGAACTGAAGACCTACAGGACAGTAGATCTCCAGGAAGAGGGTTGGACTGAAAACCTACAGGACAGTAGATCTCCAGGAAGAGGGTTGGACTGAAAACCTAGACGACAGTAGATGTCCAGGAAGGGGGTTGGACTGTAAACCTACAGGTTGGTAGATCTACAGGAAGAGGGTTTGGCTGTAAACCTATAGGACAGTAGATCTCCAGGAAGAAGGTTGGACTGAAAACCTACAGGACAGTAGATCTCAAGGAAGAGGGTTGGACTGAAAACCTACAGGACGGTAAATCCCAGGGAAGAGGGTTGGACTGAAAACCTACAGGACGGTAGATCTCCAGGAAGAGGGTTGGACTGAAAACCTACAGGACAGTAGATCTCCAGGAAGAGGGTTGGACTGTAAACCTTCAGGACGGTAGATCTCCAGGAAGAGGGTTGGACTGAAAACATACAGGACAGTAGATCTCCAGGAAGAGGGTTGGACTGAAAACCTACAGGACAGTAAATCTCCAGGAAGAGGGTTGGACTGATAACCGACAGGACTGTAGATCTCCGGGAAGAGGGTTTGATTGAAAACCTACAGGACAGTAGATTTCCGGGAAGAGGGTTGGACTGAAAACCTACAGGACTGTAGATCTCCGGGAAGAGGGTTGGACTGAAAACCTACAGGACAGTAGATCTCCAGGAAGAGGGTTGGACTGAAAACCTAGACGACAGTAGATGTCCAGGATGAGGGTTGGACTGTAAACCTACAGGTTGGTAGATCTACAGGAAGAGTGTTTGGCTGTAAACCTATAGGACAGTAGATCTCCAGGAAGAGGGTTGGACTGAAAACCTACAGGACGGTAGATCTCCAGGAAGAGGGTTGGACTGAAAACCTACAGGACGGTAGATCTCCGGGAAGAGGGTTGGACTGAAAACCTACAGGACGTTAGATCTCCAGGAAGAGGGTTGGACTGAAAATCTACAGGACAGTAGTTCTCCAGGAAGAGGGTTGGACTGTAAACCTACAGGACAGTAGATCTCCAGGAAGATGGTTGGACTGAAAACCTACAGGACAGTAGATCTCCAGGAAGAGGGTTGGACTGAAAACCTACAGGACAGTAAATCTCCAGGAAGAGGGTTGGACTGAAAACCAACAGGACAGTAGATCTCCGGAAAGAGGGTTGGACTGAAGAACTACAGGACAGTAGATCTCCAGGAAGAGGGTTGGACTGAAAACCTACAGGACAGTAGATCTCCAGGAAGAGGGTTGGACTGAAGACCTACAGGACAGTAGATGTCCAGGAAGAGGGTTGGACTGATAACCGACAGGACTGTAGATTTCCGGGAAGAGGGTTGAACTGAAGACCTACAGGACAGTAGATCTCCAGGAAGAGGGTTGGACTGAAAACCTACAGGACAGTAGATCTCCAGGAAGAGGGTTGGACTGTAAACCTAGACGACAGTAGATCTCCAGGAAGAGGGTTGGACTGAAAACCTACAGGACGGTAGATGTCCAGGAAGAGGGTTGGACTGAAAACCAACAGGACAGTAGATCTCCAGGAAGAGTGTTGGACTGAAAACCTACAGGACGGTAGATGTCCAGGAAGAGGGTTGGACTGAAAACCTACAGGACAGTAGATCTCCAGGAAGAGGGTTGGACTGAAAACCTACAGGACGGTAGATCTCCGGAAAGAGGGTTGGACTGAAAACCTACAGGACGGTAGATCTCCAGGAAGAGGGTTGGACTGAAAACCTACAGGACAGTAGTTCTCCAGGAAGAGGGTTGGACTGTTAACCTACAGGACAGTAGATCTCCAGGAAGAGGGTTGGACTGAAAACCTACAGGACAGTAGATCTCCAGGAAGAGGGTTGGACTGAAAACCTACAGGACAGTAAATCTCCAGGAAGAGGGTTGGACTGATAACCTACAGGACTCTAGATCTCCGGGAAGAGGGTTGGACTGAAGACCTACAGGGCAGTCGATCTCCAGGAAGAGGGTTGGACTGAAAACCTACAGGACAGTAGATCTCCAGGAAGAGGGTTGGACTGTAAACCTAGACGACAGTAGATGTCCAGGAAGAGGGTTGGACTGGAAACCTACAGGACTGTAGATCTCCGGGAAGAGGGTTGGACTGAAGACCTACAGTACAGTAGATCTCCAGGAAGAGGGTTGGACTGAAAACCTACAGGACAGTAGATCTCCGGGAAGAGGGTTGGACTGAAGACCTACAGGACAGTAGATCTCCAGGAAGAGGGTTGGACTGAAAACCTACAGGACAGTAGATCTCCGGGAAGAGGGTTGGACTGAAGACCTACAGGACAGTAGATGTCCAGGAAGAGGGTTGGACTGATAACCGACAGGACTGTAGATCTCCGGGCAGAGGGTTGGACTGAAGACCTACAGGACAGTAGACCTCCAGGAAGAGGGTTGGACTGAACACCTACAGGACAGTAGATCTCCAGGAAGAGGGTTGGACTGTAAACCTAGACGACAGTAGATCTCCAGGAAGAGGTTTGGACTGAAAACCTACAGGACGGTAGATGTCCAGGAAGAGGGTTGGACTGAAAACCTACAGGACAGTAGATCTCCAGGAAAAGGGTTGGACTGTAAACCTACAGGACGGTAGATCTCCAGGAAGAGGGTTGGACTGAAAACCTACAAGACAGTAGATCTCCAGGAAGAGGGTTGGACTGAAAACCTACAGGACTGTAGATCTCCGGGAAGAGGGTTTGACTGAAAACCTACAGGACAGTAGATCTCCGGGAAGAGGGTTGGACTGAAAACCTACAGGACAGTAGATCTCCAGGAAGAGGGTTGGACTGTAAACCTAGACGACAGTAGATCTCCAGGAAGAGGGTTGGACTGAAAACCTACAGGACGGTAGATGTCCAGGAAGAGGGTTGGACTGAAAACCAACAGGACAGTAGATCTCCAGGAAGAGTGTTGGACTGAAAACCTACAGGACGGTAGATGTCCAGGAAGAGGGTTGGACTGAAAACCTACAGGACAGTAGATCTCCAGGAAGAGGGTTGGACTGAAAACCTACAGGACGGTAGATCTCCGGAAAGAGGGTTGGACTGAAAACCTACAGGACGGTAGATCTCCAGGAAGAGGGTTGGACTGAAAACCTACAGGACAGTAGTTCTCCAGGAAGAGGGTTGGACTGTTAACCTACAGGACAGTAGATCTCCAGGAAGAGGGTTGGACTGAAAACCTACAGGACAGTAGATCTCCAGGAAGAGGGTTGGACTGAAAACCTACAGGACAGTAAATCTCCAGGAAGAGGGTTGGACTGATAACCTACAGGACTCTAGATCTCCGGGAAGAGGGTTGGACTGAAGACCTACAGGGCAGTCGATCTCCAGGAAGAGGGTTGGACTGAAAACCTACAGGACAGTAGATCTCCAGGAAGAGGGTTGGACTGTAAACCTAGACGACAGTAGATGTCCAGGAAGAGGGTTGGACTGGAAACCTACAGGACTGTAGATCTCCGGGAAGAGGGTTGGACTGAAGACCTACAGTACAGTAGATCTCCGGGAAGAGGGTTGGACTGAAGACCTACAGGACAGTAGATCTCCAGGAAGAGGGTTGGACTGAAAACCTACAGGACAGTAGATCTCCGGGAAGAGGGTTGGACTGAAGACCTACAGGACAGTAGATGTCCAGGAAGAGGGTTGGACTGATAACCGACAGGACTGTAGATCTCCGGGCAGAGGGTTGGACTGAAGACCTACAGGACAGTAGATCTCCAGGAAGAGGGTTGGACTGAACACCTACAGGACAGTAGATCTCCAGGAAGAGGGTTGGACTGTAAACCTAGACGACAGTAGATCTCCAGGAAGAGGTTTGGACTGAAAACCTACAGGACGGTAGATGTCCAGGAAGAGGGTTGGACTGAAAACCTACAGGACAGTAGATCTCCAGGAAAAGGGTTGGACTGTAAACCTACAGGACGGTAGATCTCCAGGAAGAGGGTTGGACTGAAAACCTACAAGACAGTAGATCTCCAGGAAGAGGGTTGGACTGAAAACCTACAGGACTGTAGATCTCCGGGAAGAGGGTTTGACTGAAAACCTACAGGACAGTAGATCTCCGGGAAGAGGGTTGGACTGAAAACCTACAGGACAGTAGATCTCCAGGAAGAGGGTTGGACTGTAAACCTACAGGACGGTAGATCTCCAGGAAGAGGGTTGGACTGAAAACCTACAGGACGGTAGATCTCCAGGAAGAGGGTTGGAATGAAAACCTACAGGACAGTAAATCTCCAGGAAGAGGGTTGGACTGATAACCGACAGGACTGTAGATCTCCGGGAAGAGGGTTGGACTGAAAACCTACAGGACAGTAGATCTCCAGGAAGAGGGTTGGACTGAAAACCTACAGGACAGTAGATCTGCAGGAAGAGGGTTGGACTGTAAACCTACAGGACGGTAGATCTCCAGGAAGAGGGTTGGACTGAAAACCTACAGGACAGTAGATCTCCAGGAAGAGGGTTGGACTGTAAACCTAGACGACAGTAGATGTCCAGGAAGAGGGTTGGACTGTAAACCTACAGGTTGGTAGATGTACAGGAAGAGGGTTTGGATGTAAACCTACAGGACAGTAGATCTCCGGGAAGAGGGTTGGACTGAAAACCTACAGGACAGTAGATCTCCAGGAAGAGGGTTGGACTGTAAACCTACAGGACGGTAGATCTCCAGGAAGAGGGTTGGACTGAAAACCTACAGGACAGTAGATCTCCAGGAAGAGGGTTGGACTGAAAACCTACAGGACAGTAAATCTCCAGGATAGGGTTGGACTGATAACCGACAGGACGGTAGATCTCCGGGAAGAGGGTTGGACTGAAAACCTACAGGACAGTAGATCTCCAGGAAGAGGGTTGGACTGAAAACCTACAGGTTGGTAGATGTACAGGAAGAGGGTTGGACTGAAAACCTACAGGTTGGTAGATCTCCAGGAAGAGGGTTGGACTGATAACCGACAGGACTGTAGATCTCCGGGAAGAGGGTTTGACTGAAAACCTATAGGACAGTAGATCTCCGGGAAGAGGGTTGGACTGAAAACCTACAGGACAGTCGATCTCCAGGAAGAGGGTTGGACTGTAAACCTACAGGACGGTAGATCTCCAGGAAGAGGGTTGGACTGAAAACCTACAGGACAGTAGATCTCCAGGAAGAGGGTTGGACTGAAAACCTACAGGACAGTAAATCTCCAGGAAGAGGGTTGGACTGATAACCTACAGGACTCTAGATCTCCGGGAAGAGGGTTGGACTGAAGACCTACAGGGCAGTCGATCTCCAGGAAGAGGGTTGGACTGAAAACCTACAGGACAGTAGATCTCCAGGAAGAGGGTTGGACTGAAAACCTAGACGACAGTAGATGTCCAGGAAGAGGGTTGGACTGGAAACCTACAGGACTGTAGATCTCCGGGAAGAGGGTTGGACTGAAGACCTACAGTACAGTAGATCTCCAGGAAGAGGGTTGGACTGAAAACCTACAGGACAGTAGATCTCCGGGAAGAGGGTTGGACTGAAGACCTACAGGACAGTAGATCTCCAGGAAGAGGGTTGGACTGAAAACCTACAGGACAGTAGATCTCCGGGAAGAGGGTTGGACTGAAGACCTACAGGACAGTAGATGTCCAGGAAGAGGGTTGGACTGATAACCGACAGGACTGTAGATCTCCGGGAAGAGGGTTGGACTGAAGACCTACAGGACAGTAGATCTCCAGGAAGAGGGTTGGACTGAACACCTACAGGACAGTAGATCTCCAGGAAGAGGGTTGGACTGTAAACCTAGACGACAGTAGATCTCCAGGAAGAGGTTTGGACTGAAAACCTACAGGACGGTAGATGTCCAGGAAGAGGGTTGGACTGAAAACCTACAGGACAGTAGATCTCCAGGAAGAGGGTTGGACTGTAAACCTACAGGACGGTAGATCTCCAGGAAGAGGGTTGGAGTGAAAACCTACAAGACAGTAGATCTCCAGGAAGAGGGTTGGACTGATAACCGACAGGACTGTAGATCTCCGGGAAGAGGGTTTGACTGAAAACCTACAGGACAGTAGATCTCCGGGAAGAGGGTTGGACTGAAAACCTACAGGACAGTAGATCTCCAGGAAGAGGGTTGGACTGTAAACCTACAGGACGGTAGATCTCCAGGAAGAGGGTTGGACTGAAAACCTACAGGACGGTAGATCTCCAGGAAGAGGGTTGGAATGAAAACCTACAGGACAGTAAATCTCCAGGAAGAGGGTTGGACTGATAACCGACAGGACTGTAGATCTCCGGGAAAAGGGTTGGACTGAAAACCTACAGGACAGTAGATCTCCAGGAAGAGGGTTGGACTGAAAACCTACAGGACAGTAGATCTGCAGGAAGAGGGTTGGACTGTAAACCTACAGGACGGTAGATCTCCAGGAAGAGGGTTGGACTGAAAACCTACAGGACAGTAGATCTCCAGGAAGAGGGTTGGACTGTAAACCTAGACGACAGTAGATGTCCAGGAAGAGGGTTGGACTGTAAACCTACAGGTTGGTAGATCTACAGGAAGAGGGTTTGGATGTAAACCTACAGGACAGTAGATCTCCGGGAAGAGGGTTGGACTGAAAACCTACAGGACAGTAGATCTCCAGGAAGAGGGTTGGACTGTAAACCTACAGGACGGTAGATCTCCAGGAAGAGGGTTGGACTGAAAACCTACAGGACAGTAGATCTCCAGGAAGAGGGTTGGACTGAAAACCTACAGGACAGTAAATCTCCAGGATAGGGTTGGACTGATAACCGACTAGACGGTAGATCTCCGGGAAGAGGGTTGGACTGAAAACCTACAGGACAGTAGATCTCCAGGAAGAGGGTTGGACTGAAAACCTACAGGACGGTAGATCTCCAGGAAGAGGGTTGGACTGAAAACCTACAGGACAGTAGATCTCCAGGAAGAGGGTTGGACTGATAACCGACAGGACTGTAGATCTCCGGGAAGAGGGTTTGACTGAAAACCTATAGGACAGTAGATCTCCGGGAAGAGGGTTGGACTGAAAACCTACAGGACAGTCGATCTCCAGGAAGAGGGTTGGACTGTAAACCTACAGGACGGTAGATCTCCAGGAAGAGGGTTGGACTGAAAACCTACAGGACGGTAGATCTCCAGGATGAGGGTTGGACTGAAGACCTACAGGACAGTAGATCTCCAGGAAGAGGGTTGGACTGAAAACCTACAGGACAGTAGATCTCCGGGAAGAGGGTTGGACTGAATACCTACAGGACAGTAGATCTCCAGGAAGAGGGTTGGACTGAAAACCTACAGGACAGTAGATCTCCGGGAAGAGGGTTGGACTGAAGACCTACAGGACAGTGGATGTCCAGGAAGAGGGTTGGACTGATAACCGACAGGACTGTAGATCTCCAGCAAGAGGGTTGGACTGAAGACCTACAGGACAGTAGATCTCCAGGAAGAGGGTTGGACTGAAAACCTACAGGACAGTAGATCTCCAGGAAGAGGGTTGGACTGTAAACCTAGACGACAGTAGATCTCCAGGAAGAGGGTTGGACTGAAAACCTACAGGACGGTAGATCTCCAGGAAGAGGGTTGGACTGAAAACCTACAGGACAGTAAATCTCCAGGATAGGGTTGGACTGATAACCGACAGGACGGTAGATCTCCGGGAAGAGGGTTGGACTGAAAACCTACAGGACAGTAGATCTCCAGGAAGAGGATTGGACTGAAAACCTACAGGACGGTAGATCTCCAGGAAGAGGGTTGGACTGAAAACCTACAGGACAGTAGATCTCCAGGAAGAGGGTTGGACTGATAACCGACAGGACTGTAGATCTCCGGGAAGAGGGTTTGACTGAAAACCTATAGGACAGTAGATCTCCGGGAAGAGGGTTGGACTGAAAACCTACAGGACAGTCGATCTCCAGGAAGAGGGTTGGACTGTAAACCTACAGGACGGTAGATCTCCAGGAAGAGGGTTGGACTGAAAACCTACAGGACGGTAGATCTCCAGGATGAGGGTTGGACTGAAGACCTACAGGACAGTAGATCTCCAGGAAGAGGGTTGGACTGAAAACCTACAGGACAGTAGATCTCCGGGAAGAGGGTTGGACTGAAGACCTACAGGACAGTAGATCTCCAGGAAGAGGGTTGGACTGAAAACCTACAGGACAGTAGATCTCCGGGAAGAGGGTTGGACTGAAGACCTACAGGACAGTGGATGTCCAGGAAGAGGGTTGGACTGATAACCGACAGGACTGTAGATCTCCAGCAAGAGGGTTGGACTGAAGACCTACAGGACAGTAGATCTCCAGGAAGAGGGTTGGACTGAAAACCTACAGGACAGTAGATCTCCAGGAAGAGGGTTGGACTGTAAACCTAGACGACAGTAGATCTCCAGGAAGAGGGTTGGACTGAAAACCTACAGGACAGTAGATCTCCAGGAAGAGGGTTGGACTGTAAACCTACAGGTTGGTAGATCTCCAGGAAGAGGGTTGGACTGTAAACCTAGACGACAGTAGATGTCCAGGAAGAGGGTTGGACTGTAAACCTACAGGTTGGTAGATGTACAGGAAGAGGGTTTGGATGTAAACCTACAGGACAGTAGATCTCCGGGAAGAGGGTTGGACTGAAAACCTACAGGACAGTAGATCTCCAGGAAGAGGGTTGGACTGTAAACCTACAGGACGGTAGATCTCCAGGAAGAGGGTTGGACTGAAAACCTACAGGACAGTAGATCTCCAGGAAGAGGGTTGGACTGAAAACCTACAGGACAGTAAATCTCCAGGATAGGGTTGGACTGATAACCGACAGGACGGTAGATCTCCGGGAAGAGGGTTGGACTGAAAACCTACAGGACAGTAGATCTCCAGGAAGAGGGTTGGACTGAAAACCTACAGGACGGTAGATCTCCAGGAAGAGGGTTGGACTGAAAACCTACAGGTTGGTAGATCTCCAGGAAGAGGGTTGGACTGATAACCGACAGGACTGTAGATCTCCGGGAAGAGGGTTTGACTGAAAACCTATAGGACAGTAGATCTCCGGGAAGAGGGTTGGACTGAAAACCTACAGGACAGTCGATCTCCAGGAAGAGGGTTGGACTGTAAACCTACAGGACGGTAGATCTCCAGGAAGAGGGTTGGACTGAAAACCTACAGGACAGTAGATCTCCAGGAAGAGGGTTGGACTGAAAACCTACAGGACAGTAAATCTCCAGGAAGAGGGTTGGACTGATAACCTACAGGACTCTAGATCTCCGGGAAGAGGGTTGGACTGAAGACCTACAGGGCAGTCGATCTCCAGGAAGAGGGTTGGACTGAAAACCTACAGGACAGTAGATCTCCAGGAAGAGGGTTGGACTGTAAACCTAGACGACAGTAGATGTCCAGGAAGAGGGTTGGACTGGAAACCTACAGGACTGTAGATCTCCGGGAAGAGGGTTGGACTGAAGACCTACAGTACAGTAGATCTCCAGGAAGAGGGTTGGACTGAAAACCTACAGGACAGTAGATCTCCGGGAAGAGGGTTGGACTGAAGACCTACAGGACAGTAGATCTCCAGGAAGAGGGTTGGACTGAAAACCTACAGGACAGTAGATCTCCGGGAAGAGGGTTGGACTGAAGACCTACAGGACAGTAGATGTCCAGGAAGAGGGTTGGACTGATAACCGACAGGACTGTAGATCTCCGGGAAGAGGGTTGGACTGAAGACCTACAGGACAGTAGATCTCCAGGAAGAGGGTTGGACTGAACACCTACAGGACAGTAGATCTCCAGGAAGAGGGTTGGACTGTAAACCTAGACGACAGTAGATCTCCAGGAAGAGGTTTGGACTGAAAACCTACAGGACGGTAGATGTCCAGGAAGAGGGTTGGACTGAAAACCTACAGGACAGTAGATCTCCAGGAAGAGGGTTGGACTGTAAACCTACAGGACGGTAGATCTCCAGGAAGAGGGTTGGAGTGAAAACCTACAAGACAGTAGATCTCCAGGAAGAGGGTTGGACTGATAACCGACAGGACTGTAGATCTCCGGGAAGAGGGTTTGACTGAAAACCTACAGGACAGTAGATCTCCGGGAAGAGGGTTGGACTGAAAACCTACAGGACAGTAGATCTCCAGGAACAGGGTTGGACTGTAAACCTACAGGACGGTAGATCTCCAGGAAGAGGGTTGGACTGAAAACCTACAGGACGGTAGATCTCCAGGAAGAGGGTTGGAATGAAAACCTACAGGACAGTAAATCTCCAGGAAGAGGGTTGGACTGATAACCGACAGGACTGTAGATCTCCGGGAAGAGGGTTGGACTGAAAACCTACAGGACAGTAGATCTCCAGGAAGAGGGTTGGACTGAAAACCTACAGGACAGTAGATCTGCAGGAAGAGGGTTGGACTGTAAACCTACAGGACGGTAGATCTCCAGGAAGAGGGTTGGACTGAAAACCTACAGGACAGTAGATCTCCAGGAAGAGGGTTGGACTGTAAACCTAGACGACAGTAGATGTCCAGGAAGAGGGTTGGACTGTAAACCTACAGGTTGGTAGATCTACAGGAAGAGGGTTTGGATGTAAACCTACAGGACAGTAGATCTCCGGGAAGAGGGTTGGACTGAAAACCTACAGGACAGTAGATCTCCAGGAAGAGGGTTGGACTGTAAACCTACAGGACGGTAGATCTCCAGGAAGAGGGTTGGACTGAAAACCTACAGGACAGTAGATCTCCAGGAAGAGGGTTGGACTGAAAACCTACAGGACAGTAAATCTCCAGGATAGGGTTGGACTGATAACCGACAAGACGGTAGATCTCCGGGAAGAGGGTTGGACTGAAAACCTACAGGACAGTAGATCTCCAGGAAGAGGGTTGGACTGAAAACCTACAGGACGGTAGATCTCCAGGAAGAGGGTTGGACTGAAAACCTACAGGACAGTAGATCTCCAGGAAGAGGGTTGGACTGATAACCGACAGGACTGTAGATCTCCGGGAAGAGGGTTTGACTGAAAACCTATAGGACAGTAGATCTCCGGGAAGAGGGTTGGACTGAAAACCTACAGGACAGTCGATCTCCAGGAAGAGGGTTGGACTGTAAACCTACAGGACGGTAGATCTCCAGGAAGAGGGTTGGACTGAAAACCTACAGGACGGTAGATCTCCAGGATGAGGGTTGGACTGAAGACCTACAGGACAGTAGATCTCCAGGAAGAGGGTTGGACTGAAAACCTACAGGACAGTAGATCTCCGGGAAGAGGGTTGGACTGAAGACCTACAGGACAGTAGATCTCCAGGAAGAGGGTTGGACTGAAAACCTACAGGACAGTAGATCTCCGGGAAGAGGGTTGGACTGAAGACCTACAGGACAGTGGATGTCCAGGAAGAGGGTTGGACTGATAACCGACAGGACTGTAGATCTCCAGCAAGAGGGTTGGACTGAAGACCTACAGGACAGTAGATCTCCAGGAAGAGGGTTGGACTGAAAACCTACAGGACAGTAGATCTCCAGGAAGAGGGTTGGACTGTAAACCTAGACGACAGTAGATCTCCAGGAAGAGGGTTGGACTGAAAACCTACAGGACGGTAGATCTCCAGGAAGAGGGTTGGACTGAAAACCTACAGGACAGTAAATCTCCAGGATAGGGTTGGACTGATAACCGACAGGACGGTAGATCTCCGGGAAGAGGGTTGGACTGAAAACCTACAGGACAGTAGATCTCCAGGAAGAGGATTGGACTGAAAACCTACAGGACGGTAGATCTCCAGGAAGAGGGTTGGACTGAAAACCTACAGGACAGTAGATCTCCAGGAAGCGGGTTGGACTGATAACCGACAGGACTGTAGATCTCCGGGAAGAGGGTTTGACTGAAAACCTATAGGACAGTAGATCTCCGGGAAGAGGGTTGGACTGAAAACCTACAGGACAGTCGATCTCCAGGAAGAGGGTTGGACTGTAAACCTACAGGACGGTAGATCTCCAGGAAGAGGGTTGGACTGAAAACCTACAGGACGGTAGATCTCCAGGATGAGGGTTGGACTGAAGACCTACAGGACAGTAGATCTCCAGGAAGAGGGTTGGACTGAAAACCTACAGGACAGTAGATCTCCGGGAAGAGGGTTGGACTGAAGACCTACAGGACAGTAGATCTCCAGGAAGAGGGTTGGACTGAAAACCTACAGGACAGTAGATCTCCGGGAAGAGGGTTGGACTGAAGACCTACAGGACAGTGGATGTCCAGGAAGAGGGTTGGACTGATAACCGACAGGACTGTAGATCTCCAGCAAGAGGGTTGGACTGAAGACCTACAGGACAGTAGATCTCCAGGAAGAGGGTTGGACTGAAAACCTACAGGACAGTAGATCTCCAGGAAGAGGGTTGGACTGTAAACCTAGACGACAGTAGATCTCCAGGAAGAGGGTTGGACTGAAAACCTACAGGACGGTAGATCTCCAGGAAGAGGGTTGGACTGAAAACCTACAGGACAGTAAATCTCCAGGATAGGGTTGGACTGATAACCGACAGGACGGTAGATCTCCGGGAAGAGGGTTGGACTGAAAACCTACAGGACAGTAGATCTCCAGGAAGAGGATTGGACTGAAAACCTACAGGACGGTAGATCTCCAGGAAGAGGGTTGGACTGAAAACCTACAGGACAGTAGATCTCCAGGAAGAGGGTTGGACTGATAACCGACAGGACTGTAGATCTCCGGGAAGAGGGTTTGACTGAAAACCTATAGGACAGTAGATCTCCGGGAAGAGGGTTGGACTGAAAACCTACAGGACAGTCGATCTCCAGGAAGAGGGTTGGACTGTAAACCTACAGGACGGTAGATCTCCAGGAAGAGGGTTGGACTGAAAACCTACAGGACGGTAGATCTCCAGGATGAGGGTTGGACTGAAGACCTACAGGACAGTAGATCTCCAGGAAGAGGGTTGGACTGAAAACCTACAGGACAGTAGATCTCCGGGAAGAGGGTTGGACTGAAGACCTACAGGACAGTAGATCTCCAGGAAGAGGGTTGGACTGAAAACCTACAGGACAGTAGATCTCCGGGAAGAGGGTTGGACTGAAGACCTACAGGACAGTGGATGTCCAGGAAGAGGGTTGGACTGATAACCGACAGGACTGTAGATCTCCAGCAAGAGGGTTGGACTGAAGACCTACAGGACAGTAGATCTCCAGGAAGAGGGTTGGACTGAAAACCTACAGGACAGTAGATCTCCAGGAAGAGGGTTGGACTGTAAACCTAGACGACAGTAGATCTCCAGGAAGAGGGTTGGACTGAAAACCTACAGGACGGTAGATGTCCAGGAAGAGGGTTGGACTGAAAACCTACAGGACAGTAGATCTCCAGGAAGAGGGTTGGACTGTAAACCTACAGGACGGTAGATCTCCAGGAAAAGGGTTGGACTGAAAACCTACAAGACAGTAGATCTCCAGGAAGAGGGTTGGACTGATAACCGACAGGACTGTAGATCTCCGGGAAGAGGGTTTGACTGAAAACCTACAGGACAGTAGATCTCCGGGAAGAGGGTTGGACTGAAAACCTACAGGACAGTAGATCTCCAGGAAGAGGGTTGGACTGTAAACCTACAGGACGGTAGATTTCCAGGATGAGGGTTGGACTGAAAACCTACAGGACGGTAGATCTCCAGGAAGAGTGTTGGAATGAAAACCTACAGGACAGTAAATCTCCAGGAAGAGGGTTGGACTGATAACCGACAGGACTGTAGATCTCCGGGAAGAGGGTTGGACTGAAAACCTACAGGACAGTAGATCTCCAGGAAGAGGGTTGGACTGAAAACCTACAGGACAGTAGATCTGCAGGAAGAGGGTTGGACTGTAAACCTACATGACGGTAGATCTCCAGGAAGAGGGTTGGACTGAAAGCCTACAGGACAGTAGATCTCCAGGAAGAGGGTTGGACTGTAAACCTAGACGACAGTAGATGTCCAGGAAGAGGGTTGGACTGTAAACCTACAGGTTGGTAGATCTACAGGAAGAGGGTTTGGATGTAAACCTACAGGACAGTAGATTTCCAGGATGAGGGTTGGACTGAAAACCTACAGGACGGTAGATCTCCAGGAAGAGTGTTGGAATGAAAACCTACAGGACAGTAAATCTCCAGGAAGAGGGTTGGACTGATAACCGACAGGACTGTAGATCTCCGGGAAGAGGGTTGGACTGAAAACCTACAGGACAGTAGATCTCCAGGAAGAGGGTTGGACTGAAAACCTACAGGACAGTAGATCTGCAGGAAGAGGGTTGGACTGTAAACCTACATGACGGTAGATCTCCAGGAAGAGGGTTGGACTGAAAGCCTACAGGACAGTAGATCTCCAGGAAGAGGGTTGGACTGTAAACCTAGACGACAGTAGATGTCCAGGAAGAGGGTTGGACTGTAAACCTACAGGTTGGTAGATCTACAGGAAGAGGGTTTGGATGTAAACCTACAGGACAGTAGATATCCGGGAAGAGGGTTGGACTGAAAACCTACAGGACAGTAGATCTCCAGGAAGAGGGTTGGACTGTAAACCTACAGGACGGTAGATCTCCAGGAAGAGGGTTCGACTGAAAACCTACAGTACAGTAGATCTCCAGGAAGAGGGTTGGACTGAAAACCTACAGGACAGTAAATCTCCAGGAAGAGGGTTGGACTGATAACCGACAGGACGGTAGATCTCCGGGAAGAGGGTTGGACTGAAAACCTACAGGACAGTAGATCTCCAGGAAGAGGGTTGGACTGAAAACCTACAGGACGGTAGATCTCCAAGAAGAGGGTTGGACTGAAAACCTACAGGACAGTAGATCTCCAGGAAGAGGGTTGGACTGATAACCGACAGGACTGTAGATCTCCGGGAAGAGGGTTTGACTGAAAACCTACAGGACAGTAGATCTCCGGGAAGAGGGTTGGACTGAAAACCTACAGGACAGTCGATCTCCAGGAAGAGGGTTGGACTGTAAACCTACAGGACAGTAGATCTCCATGAAGAGGGTTGGACTGTAAACCTACAGGACAGTAGATCTCCAGGAAGAGGGTTGGACTGAAAACCTACAGGACAGTAGATCTCCAGGAAGAGGGTTGGACTGATAACCGACTGGACTGTAGATCTCCGGGAAGAGGGTTGGACTGAAAACCTACAAGACAGTAGATCTCCAGGAAGAGGGTTGGACTGAAAACCTAGACGACAGTAGATGTCCAGGAAGGGGGTTGGACTGTAAACCTACAGGTTGGTAGATCTCCAGGAAGAGGGTTTGGCTGTAAACCTATAGGACAGTAGATCTCCAGGAAGAAGGTTGGACTGAAAACCTACAGGACAGTAGATCTCAAGGAAGAGGGTTGGACTGAAAACCTACAGGACAGTAGATCTCCAGGAAGAGGGTTGGACTGAAAACATACAGGACAGTAGATCTCCAGGAAGAGGGTTGGACTGAAAACCTACAGGACAGTAAATCTCCAGGAAGAGGGTTGGACTGATGACCGACAGGACTGTAGATCTCCGGGAAGAGGGTTTGACTGAAAACCTACAGGACAGTAGATTTCCGGGAAGAGGGTTTTACTGAAAACCTACAGGACTGTAGATCTCCGGGAAGAGGGTTGGACTGAAAACCTACAGGACAGTAGATTTCCAGGAAGATGGTTGGAATGAAATCCTACAGGACAGTAGATCTCCAGGAAGAGGGTTGGACTGAAAACCTAGACGACAGTAGATGTCCAGGAAGAGGGTTGGACTGTAAACCTACAGGTTGGTAGATCTACAGGAAGAGTGTTTGGCTGTAAACCTATAGGACAGTAGATCTCCAGGAAGAGGGTTGGACTGAAAACCTACAGGACGGTAGATCTCCAGGAAGAAGGTTGGACTGAAAACCTACAGGACGGTAGATATCCGGGAAGAGGGTTGGACTGAAAACCTACAGGACGGTAGATCTCCAGGAAGAGGGTTGGACTGAAAACCTACAGGACAGTAGTTCTCCAGGAAGAGGGTTGGAGTGTAAACCTACAGGACAGTAGATCTCCAGGAAGAGGGTTGGACTGAAAACATACAGGACAGTAGATTTCCAGGAAGAGGGTTGGACTGAAAACTACAGGACAGTAAATCTCCAGGAAGAGGGTTGGACTGATAACCGACAGGACTGTAGATCTCCGGAAAGAGGGTTGGACTGAAAACCTACAGGACGGTAGATCTCCAGGAAGAGGGTTGGACTGAAAACCTACAGGACAGTAGTTCTCCAGGAAGAGGGTTGGACTGTTAACCTACAGGACAGTAGATCTCCAGGAAGAGGGTTGGACTGAAAACCTACAGGACAGTAGATCTCCAGGAAGAGGGTTGGACTGAAAACCTACAGGACAGTAAATCTCCAGGAAGAGGGTTGGACTGATAACCTACAGGACTCTAGATCTCCGGGAAGAGGGTTGGACTGAAGACCTACAGGGCAGTCGATCTCCAGGAAGAGGGTTGGACTGAAAACCTACAGGACAGTAGATCTCCAGGAAGAGGGTTGGACTGTAAACCTAGACGACAGTAGATGTCCAGGAAGAGGGTTGGACTGAAAACCTACAGGACTGTAGATCTCCGGGAAGAGGGTTGGACTGAACACCTACAGTACAGTAGATCTCCAGGAAGAGGGTTGGACTGAAAACCTACAGGACAGTAGATCTCCGGGAAGAGGGTTGGACTGAAGACCTACAGGACAGTAGATCTCCAGGAAGAGGGTTGGACTGAAAACCTACAGGACAGTAGATCTCCGGGAAGAGGGTTGGACTGAAGACCTACAGGACAGTAGATGTCCAGGAAGAGGGTTGGACTGATAACCGACAGGACTGTAGATCTCCGGGCAGAGGGTTGGACTGAAGACCTACAGGACAGTAGATCTCCAGGAAGAGGGTTGGACTGAACACCTACAGGACAGTAGATCTCCAGGAAGAGGGTTGGACTGTAAACCTAGACGACAGTAGATCTCCAGGAAGAGGTTTGGACTGAAAACCTACAGGACGGTAGATGTCCAGGAAGAGGGTTGGACTGAAAACCTACAGGACAGTAGATCTCCAGGAAAAGGGTTGGACTGTAAACCTACAGGACGGTAGATCTCCAGGAAGAGGGTTGGACTGAAAACCTACAAGACAGTAGATCTCCAGGAAGAGGGTTGGACTGAAAACCTACAGGACTGTAGATCTCCGGGAAGAGGGTTTGACTGAAAACCTACAGGACAGTAGATCTCCGGGAAGAGGGTTGGACTGAAAACCTACAGGACAGTAGATCTCCAGGAAGAGGGTTGGACTGTAAACCTACAGGACGGTAGATCTCCAGGAAGAGGGTTGGACTGAAAACCTACAGGACGGTAGATCTCCAGGAAGAGGGTTGGAATGAAAACCTACAGGACAGTAGATCTCCGGGAAGAGGGTTGGACTGAAAACCTACAGGACAGTAGATCTCCAGGAAGAGGGTTGGACTGAAAACCTACAGGACAGTAGATCTGCAGGAAGAGGGTTGGACTGTAAACCTACAGGACGGTAGATCTCCAGGAAGAGGGTTGGACTGAAAACCTACAGGACAGTAGATCTCCAGGAAGAGGGTTGGACTGTAAACCTAGACGACAGTAGATGTCCAGGAAGAGGGTTGGACTGTAAACCTACAGGTTGGTAGATCTACAGGAAGAGGGTTTGGATGTAAACCTACAGGACAGTAGATCTCCGGGAAGAGGGTTGGACTGAAAACCTACAGGACAGTAGATCTCCAGGAAGAGGGTTGGACTGTAAACCTACAGGACGGTAGATCTCCAGGAAGAGGGTTGGACTGAAAACCTACAGGACAGTAAATCTCCAGGATAGGGTTGGACTGATAACCGACAGGACGGTAGATCTCCGGGAAGAGGGTTGGACTGAAAACCTACAGGACAGTAGATCTCCAGGAAGAGGGTTGGACTGAAAACCTACAGGACGGTAGATCTCCAGGAAGAGGGTTGGACTGAAAACCTACAGGACAGTAGATCTCCAGGAAGAGGGTTGGACTGATAACCGACAGGACTGTAGATCTCCGGGAAGAGGGTTTGACTGAAAACCTATAGGACAGTAGATCTCCGGGAAGAGGGTTGGACTGAAAACCTACAGGACAGTCGATCTCCAGGAAGAGGGTTGGACTGTAAACCTACAGGACGGTAGATCTCCAGGAAGAGGGTTGGACTGAAAACCTACAGGACAGTAGATCTCCAGGAAGAGGGTTGGACTGAAAACCTACAGGACAGTAAATCTCCAGGAAGAGGGTTGGACTGATAACCTACAGGACTCTAGATCTCCGGGAAGAGGGTTGGACTGAAGACCTACAGGGCAGTCGATCTCCAGGAAGAGGGTTGGACTGAAAACCTACAGGACAGTAGATCTCCAGGAAGAGGGTTGGACTGTAAACCTAGACGACAGTAGATGTCCAGGAAGAGGGTTGGACTGGAAACCTACAGGACTGTAGATCTCCGGGAAGAGGGTTGGACTGAAGACCTACAGTACAGTAGATCTCCAGGAAGAGGGTTGGACTGAAAACCTACAGGACAGTAGATCTCCGGGAAGAGGGTTGGACTGAAGACCTACAGGACAGTAGATCTCCAGGAAGAGGGTTGGACTGAAAACCTACAGGACAGTAGATCTCCGGGAAGAGGGTTGGACTGAAGACCTACAGGACAGTAGATGTCCAGGAAGAGGGTTGGACTGATAACCGACAGGACTGTAGATCTCCGGGAAGAGGGTTGGACTGAAGACCTACAGGACAGTAGATCTCCAGGAAGAGGGTTGGACTGAACACCTACAGGACAGTAGATCTCCAGGAAGAGGGTTGGACTGTAAACCTAGACGACAGTAGATCTCCAGGAAGAGGTTTGGACTGAAAACCTACAGGACGGTAGATGTCCAGGAAGAGGGTTGGACTGTAAACCTAGACGACAGTAGATGTCCAGGAAGAGGGTTGGACTGTAAACCTACAGGTTGGTAGATCTACAGGAAGAGGGTTTGGATGTAAACCTACAGGACAGTAGATCTCCGGGAAGAGGGTTGGACTGAAAACCTACAGGACAGTAGATCTCCAGGAAGAGGGTTGGACTGTAAACCTACAGGACGGTAGATCTCCAGGAAGAGGGTTGGACTGAAAACCTACAGGACAGTAGATCTCCAGGAAGAGGGTTGGACTGAAAACCTACAGGACAGTAAATCTCCAGGATAGGGTTGGACTGATAACCGACAGGACGGTAGATCTCCGGGAAGAGGGTTGGACTGAAAACCTACAGGACAGTAGATCTCCAGGAAGAGGGTTGGACTGAAAACCTACAGGACGGTAGATCTCCAGGAAGAGGGTTGGACTGAAAACCTACAGGACAGTAGATCTCCAGGAAGAGGGTTGGACTGATAACCGACAGGACTGTAGATCTCCGGGAAGAGGGTTTGACTGAAAACCTATAGGACAGTAGATCTCCGGGAAGAGGGTTGGACTGAAAACCTACAGGACAGTCGATCTCCAGGAAGAGGGTTGGACTGTAAACCTACAGGACGGTAGATCTCCAGGAAGAGGGTTGGACTGAAAACCTACAGGACGGTAGATCTCCAGGATGAGGGTTGGACTGAAGACCTACAGGACAGTAGATCTCCAGGAAGAGGGTTGGACTGAAAACCTACAGGACAGTAGATCTCCGGGAAGAGGGTTGGACTGAAGACCTACAGGACAGTAGATCTCCAGGAAGAGGGTTGGACTGAAAACCTACAGGACAGTAGATCTCCGGGAAGAGGGTTGGACTGAAGACCTACAGGACAGTGGATGTCCAGGAAGAGGGTTGGACTGATAACCGACAGGACTGTAGATCTCCAGCAAGAGGGTTGGACTGAAGACCTACAGGACAGTAGATCTCCAGGAAGAGGGTTGGACTGAAAACCTACAGGACAGTAAATCTCCAGGATAGGGTTGGACTGATAACCGACAGGACGGTAGATCTCCGGGAAGAGGGTTGGACTGAAAACCTACAGGACAGTAGATCTCCAGGAAGAGGGTTGGACTGAAAACCTACAGGACGGTAGATCTCCAGGAAGAGGGTTGGACTGAAAACCTACAGGACAGTAGATCTCCAGGAAGAGGGTTGGACTGATAACCGACAGGACTGTAGATCTCCGGGAAGAGGGTTTGACTGAAAACCTATAGGACAGTAGATCTCCGGGAAGAGGGTTGGACTGAAAACCTACAGGACAGTCGATCTCCAGGAAGAGGGTTGGACTGTAAACCTACAGGACGGTAGATCTCCAGGAAGAGGGTTGGACTGAAAACCTACAGGACGGTAGATCTCCAGGATGAGGGTTGGACTGAAGACCTACAGGACAGTAGATCTCCAGGAAGAGGGTTGGACTGAAAACCTACAGGACAGTAGATCTCCGGGAAGAGGGTTGGACTGAAGACCTACAGGACAGTAGATCTCCAGGAAGAGGGTTGGACTGAAAACCTACAGGACAGTAGATCTCCGGGAAGAGGGTTGGACTGAAGACCTACAGGACAGTGGATGTCCAGGAAGAGGGTTGGACTGATAACCGACAGGACTGTAGATCTCCAGCAAGAGGGTTGGACTGAAGACCTACAGGACAGTAGATCTCCAGGAAGAGGGTTGGACTGAAAACCTACAGGACAGTAGATCTCCAGGAAGAGGGTTGGACTGAAAACCTACAGGACGGTAGATCTCCAGGAAGAGGGTTGGACTGAAAACCTACAGGACAGTAAATCTCCAGGATAGGGTTGGACTGATAACCGACAGGACGGTAGATCTCCGGGAAGAGGGTTGGACTGAAAACCTACAGGACAGTAGATCTCCAGGAAGAGGATTGGACTGAAAACCTACAGGACGGTAGATCTCCAGGAAGAGGGTTGGACTGAAAACCTACAGGACAGTAGATCTCCAGGAAGAGGGTTGGACTGATAACCGACAGGACTGTAGATCTCCGGGAAGAGGGTTTGACTGAAAACCTATAGGACAGTAGATCTCCGGGAAGAGGGTTGGACTGAAAACCTACAGGACAGTCGATCTCCAGGAAGAGGGTAGGACTGTAAACCTACAGGACGGTAGATCTCCAGGAAGAGGGTTGGACTGAAAACCTACAGGACGGTAGATCTCCAGGATGAGGGTTGGACTGAAGACCTACAGGACAGTAGATCTCCAGGAAGAGGGTTGGACTGAAAACCTACAGGACAGTAGATCTCCGGGAAGAGGGTTGGACTGAAGACCTACAGGACAGTAGATCTCCAGGAAGAGGGTTGGACTGAAAACCTACAGGACAGTAGATCTCCGGGAAGAGGGTTGGACTGAAGACCTACAGGACAGTGGATGTCCAGGAAGAGGGTTGGACTGATAACCGACAGGACTGTAGATCTCCAGCAAGAGGGTTGGACTGAAGACCTACAGGACAGTAGATCTCCAGGAAGAGGGTTGGACTGAAAACCTACAGGACAGTAGATCTCCAGGAAGAGGGTTGGACTGTAAACCTAGACGACAGTAGATCTCCAGGAAGAGGGTTGGACTGAAAACCTACAGGACGGTAGATCTCCAGGAAGAGGGTTGGACTGAAAACCTACAGGACAGTAAATCTCCAGGATAGGGTTGGACTGATAACCGACAGGACGGTAGATCTCCGGGAAGAGGGTTGGACTGAAAACCTACAGGACAGTAGATCTCCAGGAAGAGGATTGGACTGAAAACCTACAGGACGGTAGATCTCCAGGAAGAGGGTTGGACTGAAAACCTACAGGACAGTAGATCTCCAGGAAGAGGGTTGGACTGATAACCGACAGGACTGTAGATCTCCGGGAAGAGGGTTTGACTGAAAACCTATAGGACAGTAGATCTCCGGGAAGAGGGTTGGACTGAAAACCTACAGGACAGTCGATCTCCAGGAAGAGGGTTGGACTGTAAACCTACAGGACGGTAGATCTCCAGGAAGAGGGTTGGACTGAAAACCTACAGGACGGTAGATCTCCAGGATGAGGGTTGGACTGAAGACCTACAGGACAGTAGATCTCCAGGAAGAGGGTTGGACTGAAAACCTACAGGACAGTAGATCTCCGGGAAGAGGGTTGGACTGAAGACCTACAGGACAGTAGATCTCCAGGAAGAGGGTTGGACTGAAAACCTACAGGACAGTAGATCTCCGGGAAGAGGGTTGGACTGAAGACCTACAGGACAGTGGATGTCCAGGAAGAGGGTTGGACTGATAACCGACAGGACTGTAGATCTCCAGCAAGAGGGTTGGACTGAAGACCTACAGGACAGTAGATCTCCAGGAAGAGGGTTGGACTGAAAACCTACAGGACAGTAGATCTCCAGGAAGAGGGTTGGACTGTAAACCTAGACGACAGTAGATCTCCAGGAAGAGGGTTGGACTGAAAACCTACAGGACGGTAGATCTCCAGGAAGAGGGTTGGACTGAAAACCTACAGGACAGTAAATCTCCAGGATAGGGTTGGACTGATAACCGACAGGACGGTAGATCTCCGGGAAGAGGGTTGGACTGAAAACCTACAGGACAGTAGATCTCCAGGAAGAGGATTGGACTGAAAACCTACAGGACGGTAGATCTCCAGGAAGAGGGTTGGACTGAAAACCTACAGGACAGTAGATCTCCAGGAAGAGGGTTGGACTGATAACCGACAGGACTGTAGATCTCCGGGAAGAGGGTTTGACTGAAAACCTATAGGACAGTAGATCTCCGGGAAGAGGGTTGGACTGAAAACCTACAGGACAGTCGATCTCCAGGAAGAGGGTTGGACTGTAAACCTACAGGACGGTAGATCTCCAGGAAGAGGGTTGGACTGAAAACCTACAGGACGGTAGATCTCCAGGATGAGGGTTGGACTGAAGACCTACAGGACAGTAGATCTCCAGGAAGAGGGTTGGACTGAAAACCTACAGGACAGTAGATCTCCGGGAAGAGGGTTGGACTGAAGACCTACAGGACAGTAGATCTCCAGGAAGAGGGTTGGACTGAAAACCTACAGGACAGTAGATCTCCGGGAAGAGGGTTGGACTGAAGACCTACAGGACAGTGGATGTCCAGGAAGAGGGTTGGACTGATAACCGACAGGACTGTAGATCTCCAGCAAGAGGGTTGGACTGAAGACCTACAGGACAGTAGATCTCCAGGAAGAGGGTTGGACTGAAAACCTACAGGACAGTAGATCTCCAGGAAGAGGGTTGGACTGTAAACCTAGACGACAGTAGATCTCCAGGAAGAGGGTTGGACTGAAAACCTACAGGACGGTAGATCTCCAGGAAGAGGGTTGGACTGAAAACCTACAGGACAGTAAATCTCCAGGATAGGGTTGGACTGATAACCGACAGGACGGTAGATCTCCGGGAAGAGGGTTGGACTGAAAACCTACAGGACAGTAGATCTCCAGGAAGAGGATTGGACTGAAAACCTACAGGACGGTAGATCTCCAGGAAGAGGGTTGGACTGAAAACCTACAGGACAGTAGATCTCCAGGAAGAGGGTTGGACTGATAACCGACAGGACTGTAGATCTCCGGGAAGAGGGTTTGACTGAAAACCTATAGGACAGTAGATCTCCGGGAAGAGGGTTGGACTGAAAACCTACAGGACAGTCGATCTCCAGGAAGAGGGTTGGACTGTAAACCTACAGGACGGTAGATCTCCAGGAAGAGGGTTGGACTGAAAACCTACAGGACGGTAGATCTCCAGGATGAGGGTTGGACTGAAGACCTACAGGACAGTAGATCTCCAGGAAGAGGGTTGGACTGAAAACCTACAGGACAGTAGATCTCCGGGAAGAGGGTTGGACTGAAGACCTACAGGACAGTAGATCTCCAGGAAGAGGGTTGGACTGAAAACCTACAGGACAGTAGATCTCCGGGAAGAGGGTTGGACTGAAGACCTACAGGACAGTGGATGTCCAGGAAGAGGGTTGGACTGATAACCGACAGGACTGTAGATCTCCAGCAAGAGGGTTGGACTGAAGACCTACAGGACAGTAGATCTCCAGGAAGAGGGTTGGACTGAAAACCTACAGGACAGTAGATCTCCAGGAAGAGGGTTGGACTGTAAACCTAGACGACAGTAGATCTCCAGGAAGAGGGTTGGACTGAAAACCTACAGGACGGTAGATGTCCAGGAAGAGGGTTGGACTGAAAACCTACAGGACAGTAGATCTCCAGGAAGAGGGTTGGACTGTAAACCTACAGGACGGTAGATCTCCAGGAAGAGGGTTGGACTGAAAACCTACAAGACAGTAGATCTCCAGGAAGAGGGTTGGACTGATAACCGACAGGACTGTAGATCTCCGGGAAGAGGGTTTGACTGAAAACCTACAGGACAGTAGATCTCCGGGAAGAGGGTTGGACTGAAAACCTACAGGACAGTAGATCTCCAGGAAGAGGGTTGGACTGTAAACCTACAGGACGGTAGATTTCCAGGATGAGGGTTGGACTGAAAACCTACAGGACGGTAGATCTCCAGGAAGAGTGTTGGAATGAAAACCTACAGGACAGTAAATCTCCAGGAAGAGGGTTGGACTGATAACCGACAGGACTGTAGATCTCCGGGAAGAGGGTTGGACTGAAAACCTACAGGACAGTAGATCTCCAGGAAGAGGGTTGGACTGAAAACCTACAGGACAGTAGATCTGCAGGAAGAGGGTTGGACTGTAAACCTACATGACGGTAGATCTCCAGGAAGAGGGTTGGACTGAAAACCTACAGGACAGTAGATCTCCAGGAAGAGGGTTGGACTGTAAACCTAGACGACAGTAGATGTCCAGGAAGAGGGTTGGACTGTAAACCTACAGGTTGGTAGATCTACAGGAAGAGGGTTTGGATGTAAACCTACAGGACAGTAGCTATCCGGGAAGAGGGTTGGACTGAAAACCTACAGGACAGTAGATCTCCAGGAAGAGGGTTGGACTGTAAACCTACAGGACGGTAGATCTCCAGGAAGAGGGTTGGACTGAAAACCTACAGTACAGTAGATCTCCAGGAAGAGGGTTGGACTGAAAACCTACAGGACAGTAAATCTCCAGGAAGAGGGTTGGACTGATAACCGACAGGACGGTAGATCTCCGGGAAGAGGGTTGGACTGAAAACCTACAGGACAGTAGATCTCCAGGAAGAGGGTTGGACTGAAAACCTACAGGACGGTAGATCTCCAAGAAGAGGGTTGGACTGAAAACCTACAGGACAGTAGATCTCCAGGAAGAGGGTTGGACTGATAACCGACAGGACTGTAGATCTCCGGGAAGAGGGTTTGACTGAAAACCTACAGGACAGTAGATCTCCGGGAAGAGGGTTGGACTGAAAACCTACAGGACAGTCGATCTCCAGGAAGAGGGTTGGACTGTAAACCTACAGGACGGTAGATCTCCAGGAAGAGGGTTGGACTGAAAACCTACAGGACGGTAGATCTCCAGGAAGAGGGTTGGACTGAAAACCTACAGGACAGTAGATCTCCAGGAAGAGGGTTGGACTGTAAACCTACAGGACAGTAGATCTCCAGGAAGAGGGTTGGACTGAAAACCTACAGGACAGTAGATCTCCAGGAAGAGGGTTGGACTGAAAACCTACAGGTTGGTAGATCTCCAGGAAGAGGGTTGGACTGATAACCGACAGGACTGTAGATCTCCAGGAAGAGGGTTGGACTGAAAACCTACAGTACAGTAGATCTCCAGGAAGAGGGTTGGACTGAAAACCTACAGGACAGTAAATCTCCAGGAAGAGGGTTGGACTGATAACCGACAGGACGGTAGATCTCCGGGAAGAGGGTTGGACTGAAAACCTACAGGACAGTAGATCTCCAGGAAGAGGGTTGGACTGAAAACCTACAGGACGGTAGATCTCCAAGAAGAGGGTTGGACTGAAAACCTACAGGACAGTAGATCTCCAGGAAGAGGGTTGGACTGATAACCGACAGGACTGTAGATCTCCGGGAAGAGGGTTTGACTGAAAACCTACAGGACAGTAGATCTCCGGGAAGAGGGTTGGACTGAAAACCTACAGGACAGTCGATCTCCAGGAAGAGGGTTGGACTGTAAACCTACAGGACGGTAGATCTCCAGGAAGAGGGTTGGACTGAAAACCTACAGGACGGTAGATCTCCAGGAAGAGGGTTGGACTGAAAACCTACAGGACAGTAGATCTCCAGGAAGAGGGTTGGACTGTAAACCTACAGGACAGTAGATCTCCAGGAAGAGGGTTGGACTGAAAACCTAGAGGACAGTAGATCTCCAGGAAGAGGGTTGGACTGAAAACCTACAGGTTGGTAGATCTCCAGGAAGAGGGTTGGACTGATAACCGACAGGACTGTAGATCTCCGGGAAGAGGGTTGGACTGAAAACCTACAAGACAGTAGATCTCCAGGAAGAGGGTTGGACTGAAAACCTAGACGACAGTAGATGTCCAGGAAGGGGGTTGGACTGTAAACCTACAGGTTGGTAGATCTCCAGGAAGAGGGTTTGGCTGTAAACCTATAGGACAGTAGATCTCCAGGAAGAAGGTTGGACTGAAAACCTACAGGACAGTAGATCTCAAGGAAGAGGGTTGGACTGAAAACCTACAGGACAGTAGATCTCCAGGAAGAGGGTTGGACTGAAAACATACAGGACAGTAGATCTCCAGGAAGAGGGTTGGACTGAAAACCTACAGGACAGTAAATCTCCAGGAAGAGGGTTGGACTGATGACCGACAGGACTGTAGATCTCCGGGAAGAGGGTTTGACTGAAAACCTACAGGACAGTAGATTTCCGGGAAGAGGGTTTTACTGAAAACCTACAGGACTGTAGATCTCCGGGAAGAGGGTTGGACTGAAAACCTACAGGACAGTAGATTTCCAGGAAGATGGTTGGAATGAAATCCTACAGGACAGTAGATCTCCAGGAAGAGGGTTGGACTGAAAACCTAGACGACAGTAGATGTCCAGGAAGAGGGTTGGACTGTAAACCTACAGGTTGGTAGATCTACAGGAAGAGTGTTTGGCTGTAAACCTATAGGACAGTAGATCTCCAGGAGAGGGTTGGACTGAAAACCTACGGGACAGTAGATCTCCAGGAAGAAGGTTGGACTGAAAACCTACAGGACGGTAGATATCCGGGAAGAGGGTTGGACTGAAAACCTACAGGACGGTAGATCTCCAGGAAGAGGGTTGGACTGAAAACCTACAGGACAGTAGTTCTCCAGGAAGAGGGTTGGAGTGTAAACCTACAGGACAGTAGATCTCCAGGAAGAGGGTTGGACTGAAAACATACAGGACAGTAGATTTCCAGGAAGAGGGTTGGACTGAAAAACTACAGGACAGTAAATCTCCAGGAAGAGGGTTGGACTGATAACCGACAGGACTGTAGATCTCCGGGAAGAGGGTTTGACTGAAAACCTACAGGACCGAAGATTTCCGGGAAGAGGGTTGGACTGAAAACCTACAGGACTGTAGATCTCCGGGAAGAGGGTTGGACTGAAAACCTACAGGACAGTAGATCTCCAGGAAGAGGGTTTGACTGAAAACCTACAGGACAGTAGATCTCCTGGAAGAGGGTTGGACTGAAAACCTACAGGTTGGTAGATCTCCAGGAAGAGGGTTGGACTGATAACCGACAGGACTGTAGATCTCCGGGAAGAGGGTTGGACTGAAAACCTACAAGACAGTAGATCTCCAGGAAGAGGGTTGGACTGAAAACCTAGACGACAGTAGATGTCCAGGAAGGGGGTTGGACTGTAAACCTACAGGTTGGTAGATCTCCAGGAAGAGGGTTTGGCTGTAAACCTATAGGACAGTAGATCTCCAGGAAGAAGGTTGGACTGAAAACCTACAGGACAGTAGATCTCAAGGAAGAGGGTTGGACTGAAAACCTACAGGACGGTAAATCTCCGGGAAGAGGGTTGGACTGAAAACCTACAGGACGGTAGATCTCCAGGAAGAGGGTTGGACTGAAAACCTACAGGACAGTAGATCTCCAGGAAGAGGGTTGGACTGAAAACATACAGGACAGTAGATCTCCAGGAAGAGGGTTGGACTGAAAACCTACAGGACAGTAAATCTCCAGGAAGAGGGTTGGACTGATGACCGACAGGACTGTAGATCTCCGGGAAGAGGGTTTGACTGAAAACCTACAGGACAGTAGATTTCCGGGAAGAGGGTTGGACTGAAAACCTACAGGACTGTAGATCTCCGGGAAGAGGGTTGGACTGAAAACCTACAGGACAGTAGATTTCCAGGAAGATGGTTGGAATGAAATCCTACAGGACAGTAGATCTCCAGGAAGAGGGTTGGACTGAAAACCTAGACGACAGTAGATGTCCAGGAAGAGGGTTGGACTGTAAACCTACAGGTTGGTAGATCTACAGGAAGAGTGTTTGGCTGTAAACCTATAGGACAGTAGATCTCCAGGAAGAGGGTTGGACTGAAAACCTACAGGACGGTAGATCTCCAGGAAGAGGGTTGGACTGAAAACCTACAGGACGGTAGATCTCCGGGAAGAGGGTTGGACTGAAAACCTACAGGACGGTAGATCTCCAGGAAGAGGGTTGGACTGAAAACCTACAGGACAGTAGTTCTCCAGGAAGAGGGTTGGAGTGTAAACCTACAGGACAGTAGATCTCCAGGAAGAGGGTTGGACTGAAAACATACAGGACAGTAGATTTCCAGGAAGAGGGTTGGACTGAAAAACTACAGGACAGTAAATCTCCAGGAAGAGGGTTGGACTGATAACCGACAGGACTGTAGATCTCCGGGAAGAGGGTTTGACTGAAAACCTACAGGACAGAAGATTTCCGGGAAGAGGGTTGGACTGAAAACCTACAGGACTGTAGATCTCCGGGAAGAGGGTTGGACTGAAAACCTACAGGACAGTAGATCTCCAGGAAGAGGGTTTGACTGAAAACCTACAGGACAGTAGATCTCCTGGAAGAGGGTTGGACTGAAAACCTACAGGTTGGTAGATCTCCAGGAAGAGGGTTGGACTGATAACCGACAGGACTGTAGATCTCCGGGAAGAGGGTTGAACTGAAAACCTACAGGACAGTAGATCTCCAGGAAGAGGGTTGGACTGAAAACCTAGACGACAGTAGATGACCAGGAAGGGGGTTGGACTGTAAACCTACAGGTTGGTAGATCTACAGGAAGAGGGTTTGGCTGTAAACCTACAGGACAGTAGATCTCCAGGAAGAGGGTTGGACTGAAAAACTACAGGACGGTAGATCTCAAGGAAGAGGGTTGGACTGAAAACCTACAGGACTGTAGATCTCCAGGAAGAGGGTTGGACTGATAACCGACAGGACTGTAGATCTCCGGGAAGAGGGTTGTACTGAAAACCTACAGGACAGTAGATCTCCAGGAAGAGGGTTGGACTGAAAACCTAGACGACAGTAGATGTCCAGGAAGGGGGTTGGACTGTAAACCTACAGGTTGGTAGATCTACAGGAAGAGGGTTTGGCTGTAAACCTACCGGACAGTAGATCTCCAGGAAGAGGGTTGGACTGAAAACCTACAGGACGGTAGATCTCAAGGAAGAGGGTTGGACTGAAAACCTACAGGACGGTAGATCTCCGGGAAGAGGGTTGGACTGAAAACCTACAGGACAGTAGATCTCCAGGAAGAGGGTTGGACTGTAAACCTACAGGACGGTAGATCTCCAGGAAGAGGGTTGGAATGAAAACCTACAGGACAGTAGATCTCCAGGAAGAGGGTTGGACTGAAAACCTACAGGACAGTAAATCTCTAGGAAGAGGGTTGGACTGATAACCGACAGGTTGGTAGATCTCCAGGAAGAGGGTTGGACTGAAAACCTACAGGACAGTAGATGTCCAGGAAGAGGGTTGGACTGTAAACCTACAGGACAGTAGATCTCCAGGAAGAGGGTTGGACTGAAAACCTACAGGACAGTAAATCTCCAGGAAGAGGGTTGGACTGATAACCGACAGGTTGGTAGAACTCCAGGAAGAGGGTTGGACTGAAAACCTACAGGACAGTAGATGTCCAGGAAGAGGGTTCGACTGTAAACCTACAGGACAGTTGATCTCCAGGAAGAGGGTTGGACTGAAAACCTACAGGACAGTAGATCTCCAGGAAGAGGGTTGGACTGTAAACCTACAGGACAGTAGATCTCCGGGAAGAGGGTTGGACTGAAAACCTACAGGACAGTAGATCTCCAGGAAGAGGGTTTGACTGAAAACCTACAGGACAGTAGATCTCCTGGAAGAGGGTTGGACTGAAAACCTACAGGTTGGTAGATCTCCAGGAAGAGGGTTGGACTGATAACCGACAGGACTGTAGATCTCCGGGAAGAGGGTTGGACTGAAAACCTACAGGACTGTAGATCTCCGGGAAGAGGGTTGGACTGAAAACCTACAGGACAGTAGATCTCCAGGAAGAGGGTTTGACTGAAAACCTACAGGACAGTAGATCTCCTGGAAGAGGGTTGGACTGAAAACCTACAGGTTGGTAGATCTCCAGGAAGAGGGTTGGACTGATAACCGACAGGACTGTAGATCTCCGGGAAGAGGGTTGAACTGAAAACCTACAGGACAGTAGATCTCCAGGAAGAGGGTTGGACTGAAAACCTAGACGACAGTAGATGTCCAGGAAGGGGGTTGGACTGTAAACCTACAGGTTGGTAGATCTACAGGAAGAGGGTTTGGCTGTAAACCTACAGGACAGTAGATCTCCAGGAAGAGGGTTGGACTGAAAAACTACAGGACGGTAGATCTCAAGGAAGAGGGTTGGACTGAAAACCTACAGGACGGTAGATCTCCAGGAAGAGGGTTGGACTGATAACCGACAGGACTGTAGATCTCCGGGAAGAGGGTTGAACTGAAAACCTACAGGACAGTAGATCTCCAGGAAGAGGGTTGGACTGAAAACCTAGACGACAGTAGATGTCCAGGAAGGGGGTTGGACTGTAAACCTACAGGTTGGTAGATCTACAGGAAGAGGGTTTGGCTGTAAACCTACCGGACAGTAGATCTCCAGGAAGAGGGTTGGACTGAAAACCTACAGGACGGTAGATCTCAAGGAAGAGGGTTGGACTGAAAACCTACAGGACGGTAGATCTCCGGGAAGAGGGTTGGACTGAAAACCTACAGGACAGTAGATCTCCAGGAAGAGGGTTGGACTGTAAACCTACAGGACGGTAGATCTCCAGGAAGAGGGTTGGAATGAAAACCTACAGGACAGTAGATCTCCAGGAAGAGGGTTGGACTGAAAACCTACAGGACAGTAAATCTCTAGGAAGAGGGTTGGACTGATAACCGACAGGTTGGTAGATCTCCAGGAAGAGGGTTGGACTGAAAACCTACAGGACAGTAGATGTCCAGGAAGAGGGTTGGACTGTAAACCTACAGGACAGTAGATCTCCAGGAAGAGGGTTGGACTGAAAACCTACAGGACAGTAAATCTCCAGGAAGAGGGTTGGACTGATAACCGACAGGTTGGTAGAACTCCAGGAAGAGGGTTGGACTGAAAACCTACAGGACAGTAGATGTCCAGGAAGAGGGTTCGACTGTAAACCTACAGGACAGTTGATCTCCAGGAAGAGGGTTGGACTGAAAACCTACAGGACAGTAGATCTCCAGGAAGAGGGTTGGACTGTAAACCTACAGGACAGTAGATCTCCAGGAAGAGGGTTTGGCTGAAAACTTTGGACAGCCCTGCTCTGTCTGTTTTAAAGTCCTGTCATGTGTCTGGTTTTGAAGTAAAGGTATACAACAGAACTGTGGAACTCCTTACATCCCACATGGTACCCTACATACAGTCCAACCCTCTTCCTGCACTACATTTGACCAGGGCTCTGGTAGGAAATAGGGTGCCATTCGGGATAGATTATTTTTTAATCTACCGAAGACGGATCATCTGTCATCAAGATCATTACGTGCTCGCTACATTCACCCTCTCAGTTCTAATCAACTCTCTCCCCCTGCTCTCTCGCTCTCTCTCTCTCTCTCTCTCTCTCTCTCTCTCTCTCTCTCTCTCTCTCTCTCTCTCTCTCTCTCTCTCTCTCTCTCTCTCTCTCTCTCTCTCTCTCTCTCTCTCTCTCTCTCTCTCTCTCTCTCTCTAATCCTCCCTCTCTCTCCCCCTCCCCATCTCTCTCTCTCTCTCTCTCTCTCTGCCCCTCCCTCCCTCTCTCTCTCTCTCTCTCTCTCTCTCTACCCCCCCCTCTCTCTCTCTCTCTCTCTCTCTCTCTCTACCCCTGCCCCTCTCCCTCTCTCTCTCCCCCCCCCCCTCTCTCTCTCTCTCTCTCTCTCTACCCCCCCCCTCTCTCTCTCTCTCTCTCTCTCTCTCTCTCTCTCTCTCTCTACCCCTGCCCCTCTCCCTCTCTCTCTCTCCCCCCCCTCTCTCTCTCTCCCCCCCCCCCTCTCTCTCTCTCTCTACCCATCCCTGCCTCTCTCTCTCCCCCCCCCCCTCTCTCTCTCCCCCCCCCCCTTCTCTCTCTCTCTCTACCCATCCCTGCCTCTCTCTCTCTCTCCCCCCCTTTCTCTCTCTCCCTCCCCCTCTGTCTCTTCCCCGTCTCCCCTTTTTCTGCCTCTCTCTCTCCCCCTGAGCAGCAGATGGTTTACTTTATGCGTTAATAATTTGTGGGTTTACAATTGAAGCAGCATTCCGAGATCGTAAAACATGAACCATTTCCTCCATCGTAGAGAGGGAAGGCTCTCTGGCCTCTTAGAGCATAAATCAGACATGATCATTGGCTCAGAAACCACGGACGGAGGAAGACGAGCAAAATGGTTTCTTCTCTCCTGGTTTTAAGCACATCCTCCAGGCCCAAATGGCACCATATTCCCCATAGTGCACTACTTTTTAACAGATCCCTAAGTAGGGAATATGGTTCTGTAGGGCTGTGGTCTAAAGTAGTGCACTATATGTAGGGAATAGGGTTCCACAGGGCTCTGGTCTAAAGTAGTGCACTATGTAGGGAATAGGGTTCTATAGGGCTCTGGTCTAAAGTAGTGCACTATATAGGGAATAGGGTTCTATATGGTTCTGGTCTAAAGTAGTGCACTATATAGGGAATAGGGTTCCATAGGGCTCTGGTCTAAAGTAGTGCACTATATAGGGAATAGTGTGGAATTTGGGAAGCAGACAGTGTCTCTGGTTGAGATTCCAATCATTCAGACGGTAAAGGAGGGTGATAGATCCCCTGCTCAGGGCGGATTGGGGTCAGGACAGGTCAGTTACTGAAGAACCGTAACGGCTCTATATATATATTTTTTTGCCTGTTTTCTAAACGGCCTTCGTCTACTTCCATCCCGGTAGTGTCTGGTTCTGAGGTTTCTCAAAGAGAGGAGGATTGTTTAACAGAGAACCACAGAGTAGTAGATTACTTTAAAAATATATATATTTTATTCTTAATTTCTTGACTATTAGAACATAGAAAATAGCTGTTTTCACATAGTATGTAGACACTGGTAGTGGAGATGATGAACACGAAGATAACAAGTGGAAGTGCGGTGTCCCTTTTAAAGCAATAGAACGAAGGTGATTGGCAGGGATGTTACATATGTCTGTCTGAATGCAGGCCATTGACTATGCTCATTGGTCTGCAGTTGTTTTGGAGAATTACATTTTCATAAAATTAAGGTGGAATGGAGACGCCAGACTGTTCTTTAGTATGGTCCTGTGTAAAAAGAGTTGCTAGCCTCCTTAATTAATAAACAGACGCCATAACATATAATGATGATAATCTGCCATACTGACAGATACAAATACTTGAATCAGTTTGTTATTTTATTGAACAAACACTGAAAGTCGTAACTCAGGGGTGTCACTAGTGATGAATAGGCTGGTGGTGATGGAAATCTTTTGCTTCAATGTCCTGAGCTACACCCAGTTACATTTGGGTACGTCTTTATAGGCAATACAAACTAACAGAGTAAATGCACTCCATCAGCCTCTGTCTAACTCATATGGACAGACCAATCTAACTCATACCAATCTATCTCATACCAATCTAACTCATACCAATCTAACTCATACCAATCTAACTCATACCAATCTAACTCATATGGACAGACCAATCTAACTCACATGGACAGACCAATCTAACTCATACCAATCTAACTCATATGGTCAGACCAATCTAACTCATATGGACAGAACAATCTAACTCATACCATTCTAACTCATACCAATCTAACTCATACCAATCTAACTCATACCAATCTAACTCATACCAATCTAACTCATATGGACAGACCAATCTAACTCATATGGACAGACCAATCTAACTCATACCAATCTAACTCATATGGACAGAACAATCTAACTCATACCATTCTAACTCATACCAATCTAACTCATACCAATCTAACTCATACCAATCTAACTCATATGGACAGACCAATCTAACTCATATGGACAGACCAATCTAACTCATATGGACAGACCAATCTAACTCATACCATTCTAACTCATACCAATCTAACTCATATGAACAGACCAACCCAACTCATACCAATCTAACTCATATGGACAGACCAATCTAACTCATACCAATCTAACTCATACCAATCTAACTCATACCAATCTAACTCATACCAATCTAACTCATACCATTCTAACTCATAGGGACAGACCAATCTAACTCATATGGACAGACCAATCTAACTCATACCAATCTAACTCATATGGACAGAACAATCTAACTCATACCATTCTAACTCATACCAATCTAACTCATACCAATCTAACTCATACCAATCTAACTCATATGGACAGACCAATCTAACTCATATGGACAGACCAATCTAACTCATATGGACAGACCAATCTAACTCATACCAATCTAACTCATAAAAATCTAACTCATATGGACAGACCAATCTAACTCATACCAATCTAACTCATACGGACAGATCAATCTAACTCATACCAATCTAACTAATATGGACAGACAAATCTAACTCATATGGACAGACCAATCTAACTCATACCATTCTAACTCATACCAATCTAACTCATACCAATCTAACTCATACCATTCTAACTCATACCAATCTAACTCATGTTGACAGACCAATCTAACTCATACCAATCTAACTCATATGGACAGACCAACCTAACTCATACCAATCTAACTCATACCAATCTAACTCATACCAATCTAACTCATACCATTCTAACTCATATGGACAGACCAATCTAACTCATACCAATCTAACTCATACCAATCTAACTCATATGGACAGACCAATCTAACTCATACCAATCTAACTCATACCAATCTAACTCATACCAATCTAACTCATATGGACAGACCAATCTAACTCATATGGACAGACCAATCTAACTCATATGGACAGACCAATCTAACTCATACCAATCTAACTCATATGGACAGACCAATCTAACTCATGTGGATAGACCAATCTAACTTGTACCAATCTAACTCATACCAATCTAACTCATACCAATCTAACTCATATGGACAGACCAATCTAACTCATATGGACAGACCATTCTAACTCATATGGACAGACCAATCTAACTCATACCAATCTAACTCATACCAATCTAACTCATACCAATCTAACTCATACCAATCTAACTCATACGGACAGACCAATCTAACTCATACCAATCTAACTCATACGGACAGATCAATCTAACTCATACCAATCTAACTAATATGGACAGACCAATCTAACTCATATGGACAGACCAATCTAACTCATACCATTCTAACTCATACCAATCTAACTCATACCAATCTAACTCATACCAATCTAACTCATATGGACAGACCAATCTAACTCATACCAATCTAACTCATATGGACAGACCAACCTAACTCATACCAATCTAACTCATACCAATCTAACTCATACCAATCTAACTCATACCATTCTAACTCATATGGACAGACCAATCTAACTCATACCAATCTAACTCATACCAATCTAACTCATATGGACAGACCAATCTAACTCATACCAATCTAACTCATACCAATCTAACTCATACCAATCTAACTCATATGGACAGACCAATCTAACTCATACCAATCTAACTCATACGGACAGATCAATCTAACTCATACCAATCTAACTAATATGGACAGACCAATCTAACTCATATGGACAGACCAATCTAACTCATACCAATCTAACTCATACCAATCTAACTCATATGGACAGACCAATCTAACTCATACCAATCTAACTCATATGGACAGACCAACCTAACTCATACCAATCTAACTCATACCAATCTAACTCATACCATTCTAACTCATATGGACAGACCAATCTAACTCATACCAATCTAACTCATATGGACAGACAATCTAACTCATACCAATTTAACTCATACCAATCTAACTCATACCAATCTAACTCATATGGACAGACCAATCTAACTCATATGGACAGACCAATCTAACTCATATGGACAGACCAATCTAACTCATACCAATCTAACTCATATGGACAGACCAATCTAACTCATGTGGATAGACCAATCTAACTTGTACCAATCTAACTCATACCAATCTAACTCATACCAATCTAACTCATATGGACAGACCAATCTAACTCATATGGACAGACCATTCTAACTCATATGGACAGACCAATCTAACTCATACCAATCTAACTCATACCAATCTAACTCATATCAATCTAACTCATACGGACAGACCAATCTAACTCATACCAATCTAACTCATGCGGACAGACCAATCTAACTCATACCAATCTAACTCATACGGACAGATCAATCTAACTCATACCAATCTAACTAATATGGACAGACCAATCTAACTCATATGGACAGACCAATCTAACTCATACCATTCTAACTCATACCAATCTAACTCATACCAATCTAACTCATACCAATCTAACTCATATGGACAGACCAATCTAACTCATACCAATCTAACTCATATGGACAGACCAACCTAACTCATACCAATCTAACTCATACCAATCTAACTCATACCAATCTAACTCATACCATTCTAACTCATATGGACAGACCAATCTAACTCATACCAATCTAACTCATACCAATCTAACTCATATGGACAGACCAATCTAACTCATACCAATCTAACTCATACCAATCTAACTCATACCAATCTAACTCATATGGACAGACCAATCTAACTCATACCAATCTAACTCATACGGACAGATCACTCTAACTCATACCAATCTAACTAATATGGACAGACCAATCTAACTCATATGGACAGACCAATCTAACTCATACCAATCTAACTCATACCAATCTAACTCATATGGACAGACCAATCTAACTCATACCAATCTAACTCATATGGACAGACCAACCTAACTCATACCAATCTAACTCATATGGACAGACCAACCTAACTCATACCAATCTAACTCATACCAATCTAACTCATACCAATCTAACTCATACCAATCTAACTCATATGGACAGACCAATCTAACTCATACCAATTTAACTCATACCAATCTAACTCATACCAATCTAACTCATATGGACAGACCAATCTAACTCATATGGACAGACCAATCTAACTCATATGGACAGACCAATCTAACTCATACCAATCTAACTCATATGGACAGACCAATCTAACTCATGTGGATAGACCATTCTAACTCATATGGACAGACCAATCTAACTTGTACCAATCTAACTCATACCAATCTAACTCATACCAATCTAACTCATACCAATCTAACTCATATGGACAGACCAATCTAACTCACATGGACAGACCAATCTAACTCATACCAATCTAACTCATATGGTCAGACCAATCTAACTCATATGGACAGAACAATCTAACTCATACCATTCTAACTCATACCAATCTAACTCATACCAATCTAACTCATACCAATCTAACTCATACCAATCTAACTCATATGGACAGACCAATCTAACTCATATGGACAGACCAATCTAACTCATACCAATCTAACTCATATGGACAGAACAATCTAACTCATACCATTCTAACTCATACCAATCTAACTCATACCAATCTAACTCATACCAATCTAACTCATATGGACAGACCAATCTAACTCATATGGACAGACCAATCTAACTCATATGGACAGACCAATCTAACTCATACCATTCTAACTCATACCAATCTAACTCATATGAACAGACCAACCCAACTCATACCAATCTAACTCATATGGACAGACCAATCTAACTCATACCAATCTAACTCATACCAATCTAACTCATACCAATCTAACTCATACCAATCTAACTCATACCATTCTAACTCATAGGGACAGACCAATCTAACTCATATGGACAGACCAATCTAACTCATACCAATCTAACTCATATGGACAGAACAATCTAACTCATACCATTCTAACTCATACCAATCTAACTCATACCAATCTAACTCATACCAATCTAACTCATATGGACAGACCAATCTAACTCATATGGACAGACCAATCTAACTCATATGGACAGACCAATCTAACTCATACCAATCTAACTCATAAAAATCTAACTCATATGGACAGACCAATCTAACTCATACCAATCTAACTCATACGGACAGATCAATCTAACTCATACCAATCTAACTAATATGGACAGACAAATCTAACTCATATGGACAGACCAATCTAACTCATACCATTCTAACTCATACCAATCTAACTCATACCAATCTAACTCATACCAATCTAACTCATGTTGACAGACCAATCTAACTCATACCAATCTAACTCATATGGACAGACCAACCTAACTCATACCAATCTAACTCATACCAATCTAACTCATACCAATCTAACTCATACCATTCTAACTCATATGGACAGACCAATCTAACTCATACCAATCTAACTCATACCAATCTAACTCATATGGACAGACCAATCTAACTCATACCAATCTAACTCATACCAATCTAACTCATACCAATCTAACTCATATGGACAGACCAATCTAACTCATATGGACAGACCAATCTAACTCATATGGACAGACCAATCTAACTCATACCAATCTAACTCATATGGACAGACCAATCTAACTCATGTGGATAGACCAATCTAACTTGTACCAATCTAACTCATACCAATCTAACTCATACCAATCTAACTCATATGGACAGACCAATCTAACTCATATGGACAGACCATTCTAACTCATATGGACAGACCAATCTAACTCATACCAATCTAACTCATACCAATCTAACTCATACCAATCTAACTCATACCAATCTAACTCATACGGACAGACCAATCTAACTCATACCAATCTAACTCATACGGACAGATCAATCTAACTCATACCAATCTAACTAATATGGACAGACCAATCTAACTCATATGGACAGACCAATCTAACTCATACCATTCTAACTCATACCAATCTAACTCATACCAATCTAACTCATACCAATCTAACTCATATGGACAGACCAATCTAACTCATACCAATCTAACTCATATGGACAGACCAACCTAACTCATACCAATCTAACTCATACCAATCTAACTCATACCAATCTAACTCATACCATTCTAACTCATATGGACAGACCAATCTAACTCATACCAATCTAACTCATACCAATCTAACTCATATGGACAGACCAATCTAACTCATACCAATCTAACTCATACCAATCTAACTCATACCAATCTAACTCATATGGACAGACCAATCTAACTCATACCAATCTAACTCATACGGACAGATCAATCTAACTCATACCAATCTAACTAATATGGACAGACCAATCTAACTCATATGGACAGACCAATCTAACTCATACCAATCTAACTCATACCAATCTAACTCATATGGACAGACCAATCTAACTCATACCAATCTAACTCATATGGACAGACCAACCTAACTCATACCAATCTAACTCATACCAATCTAACTCATACCATTCTAACTCATATGGACAGACCAATCTAACTCATACCAATCTAACTCATATGGACAGACCAATCTAACTCATATGGACAGACCAATCTAACTCATATGGACAGACCAATCTAACTCATACCAATCTAACTCATATGGACAGACCAATCTAACTCATGTGGATAGACCAATCTAACTTGTACCAATCTAACTCATACCAATCTAACTCATACCAATCTAACTCATATGGACAGACCAATCTAACTCATATGGACAGACCATTCTAACTCATATGGACAGACCAATCTAACTCATACCAATCTAACTCATACCAATCTAACTCATATCAATCTAACTCATACGGACAGACCAATCTAACTCATACCAATCTAACTCATGCGGACAGACCAATCTAACTCATACCAATCTAACTCATACGGACAGATCAATCTAACTCATACCAATCTAACTAATATGGACAGACCAATCTAACTCATATGGACAGACCAATCTAACTCATACCATTCTAACTCATACCAATCTAACTCATACCAATCTAACTCATACCAATCTAACTCATATGGACAGACCAATCTAACTCATACCAATCTAACTCATATGGACAGACCAACCTAACTCATACCAATCTAACTCATACCAATCTAACTCATACCAATCTAACTCATACCATTCTAACTCAAATGGACAGACCAATCTAACTCATACCAATCTAACTCATACCAATCTAACTCATATGGACAGACCAATCTAACTCATACCAATCTAACTCATACCAATCTAACTCATACCAATCTAACTCATATGGACAGACCAATCTAACTCATACCAATCTAACTCATACGGACAGATCAATCTAACTCATACCAATCTAACTAATATGGACAGACCAATCTAACTCATATGGACAGACCAATCTAACTCATACCAATCTAACTCATACCAATCTAACTCATATGGACAGACCAATCTAACTCATACCAATCTAACTCATATGGACAGACCAACCTAACTCATACCAATCTAACTCATACCAATCTAACTCATACCATTCTAACTCATATGGACAGACCAATCTAACTCACACCAATCTAACTCATATGGACAGACCAATCTAACTCATACCAATTTAACTCATACCAATCTAACTCATACCAATCTAACTCATATGGACAGACCAATCTAACTCATATGGACAGACCAATCTAACTCATATGGACAGACCAATCTAACTCATACCAATCTAACTCATATGGACAGACCAATCTAACTCATGTGGATAGACCATTCTAACTCATATGGACAGACCAATCTAACTTGTACCAATCTAACTCATACCAATCTAACTCATACCAATCTAACTCATATGGACAGACCAATCTAACTCATATGGACAGACCATTCTAACTCATATGGACAGACCAATCTAACTCATACCAATCTAACTCATACCAATCTAACTCATATCAATCTAACTCATATGGACAGACCAATCTAACTCATACCAATATAACTCACACGGACAGACCAATCTAACTCATATGGACAGACCAATCTAACTCATATGGACAGACCAATCTAACTCATACCAATCTAACTCATACGGACAGACCAATCTAACTCATACCATTCTAACTCACATGGACAGACCAATCTAACTCATATGGACAGACCAATCTAACTCATACCAATCTAACTCATATGGACAGACCAATCTAACTCATGTGGATAGACCATTCTAACTCATATGGACAGACCAATCTAACTTGTACCAATCTAACTCATACCAATCTAACTCATACCAATCTAACTCATATGGACAGACCAATCTAACTCATATGGACAGACCAATCTAACTCATATGGACAGACCAATCTAACTCATATGGACAGACCAATCTAACTCATACCAATCTAACTCATATGGACAGACCAATCTAACTCATGTGGATAGACCATTCTAACTCATATGGACAGACCAATCTAACTTGTACCAATCTAACTCATACCAATCTAACTCATACCAATCTAACTCATATGGACAGACCAATCTAACTCATATGGACAGACCATTCTAACTCATATGGACAGACCAATCTAACTCATACCAATCTAACTCATACCAATCTAACTCATATCAATCTAACTCATATGGACAGACCAATCTAACTCATATGGACAGACCAATCTAACTCATATGGACAGACCAATCTAACTCATACCAATCTAACTCATATGGACAGACCAATCTAACTCATGTGGATAGACCATTCTAACTCATATGGACAGACCAATCTAACTTGTACCAATCTAACTCATACCAATCTAACTCATACCAATCTAACTCATATGGACAGACCAATCTAACTCATATGGACAGACCATTCTAACTCATATGGACAGACCAATCTAACTCATACCAATCTAACTCATACCAATCTAACTCATATCAATCTAACTCATACGGACAGACCAATCTAACTCATACCAATATAACTCACACGGACAGACCAATCTAACTCATATGGACAGACCAATCTAACTCATATGGACAGACCAATCTAACTCATACCAATCTAACTCATACGGACAGACCAATCTAACTCATACCATTCTAACTCACATGGACAGACCAATCTAACTCATATGGACAGACCAATCTAACTCATACCAATCTAACTCATACCAATCTAACTCATACCAATCTAACTCATACCAATCTAACTCATATGGACAGACTCACATGGTGAAGTACAGAGGTTTGATATGGTGAAGGAGAGGTTTGATATGGTGAAGGAGGGAGGTTTGACATGGTGAAGGAGAGAGGTTTGATATGGTGAAGTACAGAGGTTTGATATGGTGAAGTACAGAGGTTTGATATGGTGAAGGACAGAGGTTTGATATGGTGAAGGACAGAGGTTTGATATGGTGAAGGGGAGAGGTTTGACATGGTGAAGGACAGAAGTTTGACATGGTGAAGGACAGAGGTTTGATATGGTGAAGGAGAGTGGTTTGATATGGTGAAGTACAGAGGTTTGAAATGGTGAAGGAGAGAGGTTTGATATGGTGAAGTACGGAGGTTTGATATGGTGAAATACAGAGGTTTGATATGGTGAAGAGGAGAGGTTTGATATGGTGAAGGACAGAGGTTTGATATGGTGAAGGACAGAGGTTTGATATGGTGAAGGACAGAGGTTTGATATGGTGAAGTACAGAGGTTTGATATGGTGAAGGGGAGAGGTTTGATATGGTGAAGGGGAGAGGTTTGATATGGTGAAGGAGGGAGGTTTGACATGGTGAAGGAGAGAGGTTTGACATGGTGAAGGAGAGAGGTATGACATGGTGAAGGAGAGAGGTTTGATATGGTGAAGAAGAGAGGTTTGATATGGTGAAGGTGAGAGGTTTGATATGGTGAAGGGGAGAGGTTTGATATGGTGAAGGGGAGAGGTTTGATATGGTGAAGGAGAGAGGTTTGATATGGTGAAGGAGAGAGGTTTGATATGGTGAAGGAGAGAGGTTTGATATGGTGAAGGAGAGAGGTTTGATATGGTGAAGGTGAGAGGTTTGATATGGTGAAGGAGAGAGGATTGATATGGTGAAGGAGAGAGGTATGATACGGTGAAGGAGAGAGGTTTGAGATATGTACAGATGTCGGATATTAATTTGACCCATTTCGTCAAAGGAGGAAAATAATCCTGCAGCAGGAGGATATTAATAAATAGTGAACATGTATAATGGCCACAAGGGGGCAGCTGGATGCCATTCCTGTAGGCTACACAATGCAGAACCGTACCTAGGCGTCTCTGGTTTGGTAAAAGCTCTACAAACCAACTGACCTCATACCATGAAGTATCATGGTCAGTTAAGAACAAATTCTCATTTACAAGGTGTGTTACCGGTGGAACAGTGGGTTAACTGCCTGTTCAGAGGCAGAACGACAGATTTTTACCTTGTCAGCTCGGGGATTCGATCCAGCAACCTTTCAGGTTACTAGCCCAGCGCTTTAACCACTAGGCTACCTGCCGCCTCTACACTCTAACCACTAGGTTACCTGCCGCCTCTACACTCTAACCACTAGTCTACTTGCCACCTCTACACTCTAACAACTAGGCTACTTGCCGCCCCTACGCTCTAACCACTAGGCTACTTGCCGCCCCTTACGCTCTAACCACTAGGCTACCTGCCACCTCTACACTCTAACCACTAGGCTACTTGCCGCCCCTACGCTCTAACCACTAGGCTACCTGCTGCCTCTACACTCTAACCACTAGGCTACCTGCCACCCTCTACACTCTAACCACTAGACTACCTGCCGCCTCTACACTCTAACCACTAGTCTACCTAACACCTCTACACTCTAACCACTAAGCTACCTGCCGCCTCTACGCTCTAACCACTAGGCTACCTGCTGCCTCTACACTCTAACCACTAGGCTACCTGCCACCTCTACACTCTAACCACTATGCTACCTCCCGCCTCTACACTCTAACCACTAGGCTACCTGCCTCCTCTACACTCTAACCACTAGGCTACCTGCCGCCTCTACACTCTAACCACTAGGCTAACATAAATAGTCAACAAATAAAATAACAGCAGTCAGTAGGCTACAACAACATTAGTCTCTCATTCATAGCCTGGACTGTCCATATTTGAAGTGTGTAACTACATCAAGATAATTGGGGGTATTGAGTTTGTGCCAGAAGGGCTTGGGCCAGAATCGAACCTGTTAGGCAGCAGCTCTAACCGCTAGACCACCTCAGGCCACGATTGAACTCAATTTCAGTTAATTCGTAACGTTAGGATACACTAGACATTTGTACGCGAGCGAGAGAGGACATCATCTTGGCAGCAATCCCTGATTCCAATGATTCTACCGCCCCCTCTTGGAAAGAAAGAGGACCGCTCATTTTCAGACAGTCACGAGGTTCATTTTGAATCTCAGGAAAATTCTCTGTGTGACAAAAGGGCGGCAGTCATCAGAGGTTTGTCTGGCAGACAGACAGACAGACAGACAGACACACAGACAGACAGACAGACAGACAGACATGTGTCTGGCAGACAGACAGACGGACAGACAGACAGACATGTGTCTGGCAGACAGACAGACAGACAGACAGACTGACAGACAGACATGTGTCTGGCAGACAGACAGACGGACAGACAGACATGTGTCTGGCAGACAGACAGACAGACATGTGTCTGGCACACAGACAGACAGACAGACAGACATGTGTCTGGCACACAGACAGACAGACAGACAGACAGACATGTGTCTGGCAGACAGACAGACAGACAGACAGACATGTGTCTGGCAGACAGACAGACAGACAGACAGACATGTGTCTGGCAGACAGACAGACGGACAGACAGACATGTGTCTGGCAGACAGACAGACAGACATGTGTCTGGCACACAGACAGACAGACAGACAGACAGACAGACAGACAGGCAGACAGACAGACAGGCAGACAGACAGACAGACAGACAGACAGCGTGGGAAAGGCTTTCATGTTGAGAAAGGTGTTGCTATCCGACGCTGTGTAGTCAGATTCAGAACGCTGTGTTTTTATAAGGCTGCAAAGAAGAATATGGCCAAGACATTTAGGAGGATTTCTCAAACATTAAAAGAAAATAAAAAAGTTGAAGTTTGGAGTTCATTTGTATTTAATTTTCAGATGGCAGCTGTTCAGCACTGAAACCACTAGAGGAAAATAGGTGTTGCTGAGACACTCAGTATTCAAGACTCATACGCCACAGTACATACAAACACAACCCTTGAAAATTGTGAGGCGATACAGACAAAAAACTATCTTTCATCAGCCCTGCCCGACCGGGCCCATCCAACATCTATCCATCCCATAATACGATGCTGCTCGGTTTCAAATCAATCCATCTCTAATGTGTCTCGTCTCCTAATAGTATTCTACCTGTCAGTGATTGAATCGCTGCTCAGCAGTCTGATTACAAACAAATGTAAGCAAAAGTTTGGGTGTTGGAAGGAAATGAGAAAACATTGATCTCTGGGTAAATGGGACTCTATTTTCTATGGGTCCTGGTCAAAACATTGACCTCGGGGCCCTGTTGAAAAGGAATGCACTATATAGGGAATATTGGATGTTACCATGATTCTCTCTCTCTCTCTCTCTCTTGCTCTGTCTCTGTCTCTCTCCGTCTCTCTCTCCGTCTCTCTCTACGTCTCTCTCTCTCTCTCTCTCTCTCTCTCTCTCTCTCTCTCTCTCTCTCTCTCTCTCTCTCTCTCTCTCTCTCTCTCTCTCTCTCTCTCTCTCTCTCTCTCTCTCTCTCTCTCTCTCTCTCTCTCTCTCTCTCTCTCTCTCTCTCTCTCTCTCTCTCTCTCTCTCTCTCTCTCTCTCTCTCTCTCTCTCTCTCTCTCTCTCTCTCTCTCTCTCTCTCTCTCTCTCTCTCTCTCCTCTGTCTCTGTCTCTGTCTCTCTCTCTCTCTCTCTCTCTCTCTCTCTCTCTCTCTCTCTCTCTCTCTCTCTCTCTCTCTCTCTCTCTCTCTCTCTCTGTCTCTGTCTCTGTCTCTGTCTCTGTCTCTCCTCTCTCTCTCCCTCTCTCCCTCTCTCTCTCTCTTGCTCTGTCTCTCTCTCTCTCTCTGTCTCTCCCTCTCTCTCTCCCTCTCTGTCTCTCTCTGTATCTCTCTCTCTCCTCTCTCTCTCTTGCTCTGTCTCTGTCTCTGTCTCTGTCTCTCTCTCTCTATCTCTCCTCTATCTCTCTCTCTTGCTCTGTCTCTGTCTCTCTCTCTCTCTCTCTCTCTCTTGCTCTGTCTCTGTCTCTCCTCTCTCTCTCCCTCTCTCCCTCTCTCTCTCTCTTGCTCTGTCTCTCTCTCTCTCTCTGTCTCTCCCTCTCTCTCTCCCTCTCTGTCTCTCTCTGTATCTCTCTCTCTCCTCTCTCTTGCTCTGTCTCTGTCTCTGTCTCTGTCTCTGTCTCTCTCTCTCTCTCTCTCTCTCTCTCTCTCTCTCTCTCTCTCCTCTATCTCTCTCTCTTGCTCTGTCTCTGTCTCTCTCTCCCTCTCTCTCTCTCTCTTGCTCTGTCTCTGTCTCTCTTGCTCTGTCTCTGTCTCTCCTCTCTCTCTCTCCCTCTCTCTCTCTCTCCCTCTCTCCCTCTCTCTCTCTCTTGCTCTGTCTCTCTCTCTCTCTCTGTCTCTCCCTCTCTCTCTCTCTTGCTCTGTCTCTCTCTATCTCTCTCTCTCTCTGTATCTCTCTCTCTTTCTATATCTATATTTCTCTTTCCTATTTATGTTGTTTTTGTTTGGTTACAAAAACCCAACTAATCCTTTTTTTGAGTCATCGCTCTATCAATTTTGTCCCCATCATAACAAGTCATTAGTGACACAGGGATATTATTGAGTACAGCGATGTGCATATCAATATTGTTATAATCACTGCTGCCTCAACTTTATATCAAAACAAGTCATTTGTGATCCAGGGATATATTGACTACAGAGAATATGAATAGCCTGTATAATCGCTACTGGAACGTGATAGGCATGGAAAGCCACAGTTTGATACCCCACAACACCTCAAGGCTTTTTCTAGCCTGGGGGAGGGGGAGGGGGGGGTCCAAATGAATTGTTCTGTTTCACTTCAGATTTGCAAGTGAAATAAAACACTTCACAGAACACAGTTTGGTTCCAGGCTAGGTTTTCTCCCCTCACTTTTAATGGCATGTTCAGAACATTTTGAATGGGCTGGACAAGGTGGGGCACAGACCCAGTTTAGGGGGAGGGGGGGGCATAACATTTTGAATGGGCTGGACAAGGTGGGGCACAGACCCAGTTTAGGGGGAGGGGGGGGGGCATAACATTTTGAATGGGCTGGACAAGGTGGGGCACAGACCCAGTTTAGGGGGAGGGGGGGGCATAACATTTTGAATGGGCTGGACAAGGTGGGGCACAGACCCAGTTTAGGGGGAGGGGGGGGGGCATAACATTTTGAATGGGCTGGACAAGGTGGGGCACAGACCCAGTTTAGGGGGAGGGGGGGGGGCATAACATTTTGAATGGGCTGGACAAGGTGGGGCACAGACCCAGTTTAGGGGGAGGGGGGGCATAACATTTTGAATGGGCTGGACAAGGTGGGGCACAGACCCAGTTTAGGGGGAGGGGGGCATAGCATTTTGAATGGGCTGGACAAGGTGGGGCACAGATCCAGTTTAGGGGGAGGGGGGCATAACATTTTGAATGGGCTGGACAAGGTGGGGCACAGACCCAGTTTAGGGGGAGGGGGGGGCATAACATTTTGAATGGGCTGGACAAGGTGGGGCACAGACCCAGTTTAGGGGGGGGGGGGAGGCATAACATTTTGAATGGGCTGGACAAGGTGGGGCACAGACCCAGTTTAGGGGGAGGGGGGGGGGCATAACATTTTGAATGGGCTGGACAAGGTGGGGCACAGACCCAGTTTAGGGGGAGGGGGGGGCATAACATTTTGAATGGGCTGGACAAGGTGGGGCACAGACCCAGTTTAGGGGGAGGGGGGCATAACATTTTGAATGGGCTGGACAAGGTGGGGCACAGATCCAGTTTAGGGGGAGGTGGGGGGGGGCATAACATTTTGAATGGGCTGGACAAGGTGGGGCGCAGATCCAGTTTAGGGGGAGGTGGGGGGGGGGTTCATAACATTTTGAACCTTAATTGATATAAGGTGAACCTTTTCCATTACAATTATGATGGTTCAATGCATTACACACTTCAGCTTAGGTTTGGTACAAAATTAGATTTATTTTAATAAATGAATAAATAAATAGATCACACGTACATTTTTGCAAGTTTATTGAAAATTAAATACAGAAATATCTATTTTACATAAGTATTCACACCCCTGAGTCAATACCTTGTAGAAGCACCTTTGGCAGCTATGCAAATCAAATCAATTCAAACGTTATTGCGGGTGTAGAGAAATGCTTGTGTGTCTAGCTCCAACATTGCTGTTCCATTTTTACAGTGACCAGTGTTCCATTATTAAAGTGACCAGTGTTCTATTATTAAAGGGACCAGTGTTCCATTATTAAAGTGACCAGTGTTCTATTATTAAAGTGACCAGTGTTCCATTATTAAAGTGACCAGTGTTCCATTATTAAAGGGACCAGTGTTCCATTATTAAAGTGACCAGTGTTCTATTATTAAAGTGACCAGTGTTCCATTATTAAAGTGACCAGTGTTCCATTATTAAAGGGACCAGTGTTCCATTATTAAAGTGACCAGTGTTCCATTATTAAAGTGACCAGTGTTCCATTATTAAAGTGGCCAGTGTTCCATTATTAAAGTGACCAGTGTTCCATTATTAAAGTGACCAGTGTTCCATTATTAAAGTGACTAGTGTTCCATTATTAAAGGGACCAGTGTTCCATTATTAAAGTGACCAGTGTTCCATTATTAAAGTGACCAGTGTTCCATTATTAAAGTGACCAGTGTTCCATTATTAAAGTGACCAGTGTTCCATTATTAAAGGGACCAGTGTTCCATTATTAAAGTGACAAGTGATTCCATGTCTATGTATATAGGGCAGCAGCCTCTAAGGTGCAGGGTTGAGTAACCGGGTGGTGCAGCCTCTAAGGTGCAGGGTTGATTACCCGGGTGGTAACCGAATAGTGATGGCTATTTAACAGTCTGATGGCCTTGAGATAGAAGCTGTTTTTCAGTCTCTCGGTCCCTGCTTTGATGCACCTGTACTGACCTCGCCTTCTGGATGGTAGCGGGGTGAACAGGCAGTGGTTGTTGTCCTTGATGATCTTTTTTTGGCCTTCTTGTGACATCTTAGATGTAAGGTCCCCTTTTTAGGGGACCTGCGTGGTTCTGGTACCGGTTCTGACCGACCTTTCGGCTTATAAATCGATCTGTAGACACCGTAAATAGAAATTACTTGCATTGAGGGATAGCTCTGGTTCCTGCAGACACATTATTCACACCATGTGTGATGTAGGATGTGAAATCTGACACCACTTGAAGCTGGGTTGTCCTTCCAACCATTTCATTCGCTCTTCCGACTGTCCATCAACTCCTGGCTGACCCCTACATAACAGCCACGGGGACAAGCCTGCAACCGTCACATCGTAGCGCACCAAGAAAGAGTGGTTTGATCACGGTAGTACATTCAGAGATCGATTAATAGGCGTTCATCTAAAATAATTATTAGATTTTAAAGGAAAAACACTTCCTGTTTGTCATAGACGGACAAGAGATTAGCATGAAATGAAAGGTGAGATCCTAACGAGTCCAGGAAGCCATGTTTATGGCCCCCTCATAATAAATAATTTATTTTGGGGATTACTTAGATTACATTTTCTGTTACATTTAGTTACATTTAACGGGTTAATAGTTACTTAGATTACATTTTCTGTTACATTTAGTTACATTTAACGGGTTAATAGTTACTTAGATTACATTTTCTATTACATTTAAATGGTTAAAGCTGTGAGGATTTTGCCCATGTATTATTTTTTAAATTCTTAAGAGCGCTGTCAATGGGGGTTGTTGATCATAGCTAGACAACCATTTTAAGGTCTTGCCAAAGATTTCCATGCGGATTTAATTCAGAACTGTAACTCGACCACTCAGTAACATTCACCGTCTTCTTGGTAAACAACTCCAGTGTAGATTTGGCCTTGCGTTCTAGGTTATTGTCCTGCTGAAAGGTGAATTCATCTCCCAGTGTCTGGTGGACAGCAGACTGAACCAGGCCTTCCTCTAGGATTTTGCCTGTGCTTGGCTCCATTCCATTTACTTAGATTACATTTTCTATTACATTTAGTTACATTTAACGGGTTGATAGTTACTTAGATTACATTTTCTATTACATTTAGTTACATTTAACGGGTTAATAGTTACTTAGATTACATTTTCTATTACATTTAGTTACATTTAACGGGTTAATAGTTACTTAGATTACATTTTCTGTTACATTTAGTTACATTTAACGGGTTAATAGTTACTTAGATTACATTTTCTGTTACATTTAGTTACATTTAACGGGTTAATAGTTACTTAGATTACATTTTCTATTACATTTAAATGGTTAAAGCTGTGAGGATTTTGCCCATGTATTATTTTTTAAATTCTTAAGAGCGCTGTCAATGGGGGTTGTTGATCATAGCTAGACAACCATTTTAAGGTCTTGCCAAAGATTTCCATGCGGATTTAATTCAGAACTGTAACTCGACCACTCAGTAACATTCACCGTCTTCTTGGTAAACAACTCCAGTGTAGATTTGGCCTTGCGTTCTAGGTTATTGTCCTGCTGAAAGGTGAATTCATCTCCCAGTGTCTGGTGGACAGCAGACTGAACCAGGCCTTCCTCTAGGATTTTGCCTGTGCTTGGCTCCATTCCATTTATTTTTTTATCCTAAAAACTCCTCAGTTCTTAAGGATTACATCCACCACTATGCTTGGAAATATGGAGAGTGGTACTCAGTAATGTGTTGTATTGGATTTGCCCCAACCATAACACTTGGTATTCAGGACAAAAAGTGAATAGCTTTGCCTCATTTTTTGCAGCATTACTTTAGTACCTTGTTGCAAACAGGATGCTTGTTTTGGAATATTAGTATTCTGTACAGGCTTCCTTCTTTTCACTCTGTCATTTAGGTTAGTATTGTGGAGTAACTGCGATGTTGTTGATCCATCCTTAGTTTTCTCCTATCACAGCCATTATTATGTGACTTGTTTAAAGCACATTTTTACTCCTGAACTTATTTAGGCTCCTGACTATGAACAAAGGGGGTTGAATACTTATTGACTCAAGGCCATTTCAGCTTTACATTTTTTTTTGAAAATTAATTTGTAAAAAATGGTGAAAAATAACAAACATAATTCCACTTTGACAGTTTAGTCCAGTAACAAAACAAAACAAAAACAAATCTAAATTGAATCCATTTTAAATTCAGGCTGTAACACAACAACATATGGAAAAAGTCAAGGGGTGTGGCTACGTTCTTAAGGCATCTACATAAATTAGCATACAGCAGCACATTTTACTGTTATATTGATGGGGATGTGTACAGACAAGTGTTTTATGTGATTTACAGTAGAGACATATCATTTAACTGTAAACATGTAATGACCTTTTAATGTGTCTTAAACACAACCAGTCATAATGTTTCTTTTTAAGAAATCTGATTGGTCAAACACATCCCTTCAGAGAAATGAGGTTAAATCAGTTACCTAGGAACACGTTTGTGTACTCCAAGATGAGTCCGCTATCTGAACTGACACGTGCCATTTGAAAGGAAAGGGTCATCTATTAAAACACCAACAGTGTAATGACATTCAGCCTACACAGTGGTGTGTATTCATGCATACCAAGGGATGCCAGGCTCAAATAATACACTATATATACAAAAATATGTGGACACCCCTTCAAATTAGTAGATTCAGCTTCCCTCCCCCCAATTATTATTTTTTTAACAACAAAATAAAAAGGAAGTAACTTATAAGGCTGTCACCTTTATGCTACTGTTTATTTTTAATTTTATTTAACATTTATTGAACTAGGCACGTCAGTTCATAACACATTCTTATTTACAATAATGGCCTAGGAACAGTGGGTTAACTGCCTTGTTCAGGGGTTAGAACCGTGTTAGAAATGAGATTGCCCTTGATGTATCCCACTGGCTATCCTAACTTGAAGTGGTAGCACCAAGTGGTAGTATCAAGTGGTAGCACCGAGTGGTAGCACCGGGTGGTAGCACTGAGTGGTAGCATCGGGTGGTAGAATCAAGTGGTAGCATCGAGTGGTAGCATCAAGTGGTAGCATCAAGTGGTAGCACCGAGTGGTACAATCAAGTGGTAGCATCAAGTGGTAGCTCCATTTGGTAGCATCAAGTGGTAGCATCAAGTGGTAGCATCGAGTGGTAGAATCGAGTGTTAGCATCGAGTGGTAGCATCGAGTGGTAGCATCGAGTGGTAGCATCGAGTGGTAGCATCGAGTGGTAGCATCAAGTGGTAGCACCGAGTGGTAGCACCGAGTGGTAGCATCGAGAGGTAGCATCGAGTGGTAGCACCAAGTGGTAGCATCCAGTGGTAGAATCAAGTGGACCTCCAAGTGGTAGCATCAAGTGGTAGAATCGAGTGGTAGCACCGAGTGGTACCATCAAGTGGTAGAATCGAGTGGTAGCATCAAGTGGTAGAAACGAGCGGTAGCATCGAGTGGTAGAATCAAGTGGTAGCATCAACTGGTAGCATCGAGAGGTAGCACCGAGTGGTAGCACTGAGTGGTAGCATCGAGTGGTAGCATCGAGAGGTAGCATGGAGTGGTAGCACCGAGTGGTAGCATCGAGTGGTAGCATCAAGTCGTAGCACCGAGTGGTAGCATCAAGTCGTAGCACCGAGTGGTAGCACCGAGTGGTAGCATCAAGTGGTAGCACCAAGTGGTAGAATCGAGTGGTAGCACCGAGTGGTACCATCAAGTGGTAGAATCGAGTGGTAGCATCAAGTGGTAGAATCGAGCGGTAGCACCGAGTGGTAGCATCAAGTGGTAGCATCAAGTGGTAGCATCAAGAGGTAGAATCAAGTGGTAGCTCCAAGTGGTAGAATCGAGTGGTAGCACCTAGTGGTACCATCAAGTGGTAGAATCGAGTGGTAGCACTGAGTGGTAGCATCAAGTGGTAGCATCAAGAGGTAGCACCAAGTGGTAGCACCAAGTGGTAGTATCAAGTGGTAGCACCGAGTCGACATACGCTGATGTAAAAAAGGAACAGTGGATCTGGAACAGATCTCATCTAAAACTGGAGTCATCTTTGAGTCATATTCAACGGTTCGTCAACAGACATGAGTAGGTACTTAATGCTGTGTCACGAAAGAGATGCTCTCTGGGGGGGGGGGGGGGGGGGAATAAGATATCTCTTCTTTTCCTCTTTGAAAATGTCCTTCCGTGACCAACTTAATTTAGAATTAGAATGGGAATTCAACCCTGGCTTAAACCTCTTAAAGATATTGGTTCCCAATTGGGACTCAACCCTCCCACGTTCAGCTGAAACGGTGGCGCATGGAACGCAAAAATATTCTTAGAAATATTTAACCTCCACACATTAACAAGTCCAATAGCTCAAATGAAAGATAAACACCTTGTTCATCTAGCCAGCAAGTCAGATTTCTAAAATGTTTTACGGCGAAAACATAGTACATATTTATGTCAAACCACCACCAGACACAGCTCATTTGAATAGCCAAAACATGCTATCAACAAAACGCAGGATTAAAAAATAAATCATTCACTAACCTTTTGAAAATCTTCATCAGATGACAGTAATAGGACATGTTACACAGTACATTTTTTTTTTTCAATAATATGCCATTTATATCCATAAATGTCCATTTACATTGAGTTCATGGTCAGAAATTACTCAAAAATGTCCGCAGGAAATCTAGGTAGCGCGGCAAGATAACGTAAATAGACATCATAAACTTTGACTAAATATACATGTTCTACATATAGTTAGAAAGATACACTGCTTCTTTATGCAACCGCTTTGTTACATTTATTTTTAACGTTACAGAAATCGCACACTATTCAATATGCTGAGACGGCGCTCAGATACAAGCTACGTTTCTCCGTAATGTTGGAGTCAACAGAAACACAGATTTAAGCATAAATATTCCCTTACCTTCGATGGTCTTCGTTCAGAATGTTGTGGAAGGCTTCATACTTACCCAATACATCGTTTGGTTTCAAGTCTTGCGTCTTTGTATTAGCTACTGCTAATAACATCAGCTGAAATGCACCCAAAATGTCCTCTGGTCCGGAAAAGTTGCGCATCAAAACTTCAAAATTACATATTATATGTCGACTAAACAGGTCAAACTAAGTGCAGAAGCAAGCTTTATGATGTTTTTAACACACAAAACAAATTTCAATTCAATCGGTCATCGTCTGTCCTTCTCTTCAGTGCTGGAACAAAGGAATGGCTGGGACCAATTCGCGCCACAACGCACAACATATTTTCTCATGGCACGCACTAATTTCACTCCCATAGGGCCAATTCTCGCGGGATTTGAACGATTAAAAGCTCTACTGAATGAGGACATCTAGTGGAAGACATAGAAAGTCTCCCCAGAATCATAACTGGTTGGGAAGGGTGGGGGCGATGACGTCAAAGTTGCTCCAACTTTCATGACCACAAAAACTAGTTTGGAAGAATGCCTGCCCTGTGAGTTCTGCTATACTTACAGACATAATTCCAACGGTTTTAGAAGCTTTAGAGTGTTTTCTATCCAATAATAATTATTATATGCATATATTAGCAATTTTTGACAGATTTTTTTTTCAGTTTACTAGGGGTACCCAATCCCTCCAAAGGGGGCATATGTCTGCCATATCTTTAACAGGTTTCTTAACCATCATTTCCTCAGCTCATAAGTAGTGTCCATCCTCCATCCATCGTGTAAATAACAGTAAATTAAACCGTGGGAAGAAAGAATCCCCAGAACTCCCAGTCAAGATGCTCTTGTTATCTGTTGCGAGGCCAGCAGTAGGAGCCCCAGCCTGGGATAAGGAGAGAGGCTAATTGTGGTGCATGACTCCCAGCTCGGGTTCTTTCTCTGTAGTGGTAATGTTATGTAAGGAAGCATTTCTCTCTTAGTCTACACTTGTTGTTTACCAACCATGTGACAAATAACATTTGATTTGATTTGATTTGTATGTGTCCAACTACAGAGAACCACAGTCCCAAATAGCACCTTATTGCCTATGTAATGCACTACTATGGACACTGGTCTAAAGTAGTGCACTATATAGGGAATAGGGTTCCATAGGGCTCTGGTCTAAAGTAGTGCACTATATAGGGAATAGGGTTCCATAGGGCTCTGGTCTAAAGTAGTGCACTATATAGGCAATAGGGTTCCATAGGGCTCTGGTCTAAAGTAGTGCACTATATAGGGAATAGGATTCCATAGGACTCTGGTCTAAAGTAGTGCACTATATAGGGAATAGGGTTCCATAGGGCTCTGGTCTAAAGTAGTGCACTATATAGGGAATAGGGTTCCATTGGGGACCCAGAACAGTGATTCTCTGTAGTGACGGAGCGTGCAGTTCCAGTGACAGCAGCCCAACCTCTTTGGCTTTGATTCCCAATTAAGGAGCCAGCCCCTGGGGACAAGGTAGAAAAAGAGAAGAGAGGGACTCTTGATACTAACACTCCGTGCTCTGTGACACACAGGCTGTATCCCAAATCGCACCTGATTCCCTATGTAGCACACTACTACTTTATTTAACTAGACAAGTCTAATCCAATCAAATCAAAGTTTATTTGTCACGTGCGCTGAATACAACCGGTGTAGACCTTACAGTGAAATGGTGAATACAACAGGTGTAGTAGACCTTACAGTGAAATGCTGATTACAACCGGTGTAGTAGACCTTACAGTGAAATGCTGATTACAACAGGTGTAGTAGACCTCACAGTGAAATGCTGAATACAACAGGTGTAGTAGACCTTACAGTGAAATGCTTACTTACAGGCTCTAACCAATAGTGCAAAAAAGGTATTAGGTGAACAATAGGTAAGTAAAGAAATAAAAACAACAGTAAAAAGACATGTTATATACAGTAGAGAGGCTATATACAGTAGTTAGGCTATATACAGTAGACAGGCTATATACAGTAGACAGGCTATATACAGTAGAGAAGCTATATACAGTAGAGAGGTTATATACAGTAGAGAGGCTATATACAGTAAAGAGCCAATACGCTAGGCCAATTGTGCGCCGCCCTATGGGACTCCATAGTTAAGGCCAGATGTGATACAGCCTGGATTTGAACCAGGGACTGTAGGGACCTCTTGCGCTGAGATGCAGTGCCTTAGAGCTCTGCGCCACACGGGAGCCTTTCAGCCCTACTGCTGGAGCCCCTTTTGACCAGGACCAGTGCACTATATAGGCAATAGGGCCAGGCCAGTACGCACCGAGACAGGGCCAGTACACCCTGAGACAGGACCAGTACACCCTGAGACAGGGCCAGTACACCCTGAGACAGGACCAGTACACCCTGAGACAGGGCCAGTACATCCTGAGACAGGAACAGTGAGCCTATTTGGGGGAGGGAGGCAGGGAGAGAGGGAGAGGGAGGGAGGGAGGGAGGGAGGGAGGGAGAGGGAGAGGGAGAGGGAGAGGGAGAGGGAGAGAGGGAGGGAGAGAGAGAGAGAGAGAGAGAGATAGAGAGATAGAGAGAGAGAGAGAGAGAGAGAGAGTGAGAGAGAGAGAGAGAAGGCATTTTGTGTGAAGTGTGAGTCATAAGCGGAAGTCAACAGTTTCCCCTCCACAGCACTCTGACTGTCTGTTTTGCTTATTGTAACTGTGACATGGATGGGTGTACTACTGTAGCACATAATATATACAGAGCCTTGCAAAAGTATTCATCCCCCTTGGCGTTTTTCCTATTTTGTTGCATTACAACCTGTAATTTAAATAGATTTTTATTTTGATTTCATGTAATGGACAAAAGAGGCCAAATTGGTGAAGTGAAATTAAAAAAATTACTTGTTTAAAAAAATGTAAAATAAAATTTAACAGAAAAGTGGTGCGTGTATACAGTGGGGAGAACAAGTATTTGATACACTGCAGATTTTGCAGGTTTTCCTACTTACAAAGCATGTAGAGGTCTGTAATTTTTTATCATAGGTACACTTCAACTGTCAGAGACGGAATCTAAAACAGAAATCCAGAAAATCACATGGTATGATTTTTAAGTAATTCATTTGCATAAGTATTTGATACATCAGAAAAGCAGAACTTAATATTTGGTACAGAAACCTGTGTTTGCAATTACAGAGATCATACGTTTCCTGTTGTTCTTGACCAGGTTTTCACACACTGCAGCAGGGATTTTGGCCCACTCCTCCATTACAGACCTTCTCCAGATCCTTCAGGTTTCGGGGCTGTCGCTGGGCAATACGGACTTTCAGCTCCCTCCAAAGATTTTCTATTACGTTCAGGTCTGGAGACTGGTTAAGTCACGCCAGGACCTTGAGATGCTTCTTACAGAGCCACTCCTTAGTTGCCCTGGCTGTGTGTTTCGGGTCGTTGTCATGCTGGAAGACCCAGCCACGACCCATCTTCAATGTTCTTACTGAGGGAAGGAGGTTGTTGGTCAAGATCTCGTGATACATGGCCCCATCCATCCTCCCCTCAATACGGTTCAGTCGTCCTGTCCCCTTTGCAGAAAAGCATCCCCCAAAGAATGATGTTTCCACTTCCATGCTTCACTGTTAGGATGGTGTTCTTAGGGTTGTACTCATCCTTCTTCCTCCTCCAAACACGGCGAGTGGAGTTTAGACCAAAAAGCTCTATTTTTGTCTCATCAGACCACATGACCTTCTCCCATTCCTCCTCTGGATCATCCAGATGGTCATTGGCAAACTTCAGACAGGCCTGGTCATGCACTGGCTTGAGCGGGGGGACCTTGCGTGCGCTGCAGGATTTTAATCCATGACGGCGTAGTGTGTTACTAATGGTTTTCTTTGGGACTGTGGTCCCAGCTCTCTTCAGGTTATTGACCAGATCCTGCCGTGTAGTTCTGGGCTGATTCCTCACCTTCCTCATGATCATTGATGCCCCACGAGGTGAGATCTTGCATGGAGCCCCAGACCGAGGATGATTGACCGTCATCTTGAACTTCTTCCCATTTCTAATTATTGCGCCAACAGTTGTTGCCTTCTCACCAAGCTGCTTGCCTATTGTCCTGTAGCCCATCCCAGCCTTGTGCAGGTCTACAATTTTATCCCTGATGTCGTTACACAGCTCTCTGGTCTTCGCCATTGTGGAGAGGTTGGAGTCTGTTTGATTGAGTGTGTGGACAGGCGTCTTTTATACAGGTAACGAGTTCAAACAGGTGCAGTTAATACAGGTAATGAGTGGAGAACAGGAGGGCTTCTTAAAGAAAAACTAACAGGTCTCTGAGAGCCGGAATTCTTACTGGTTGGTAGGTGATCAAATACTTATGTCATGCAATAAAATGCAAATTAATTACTTAAAAATCATACAATGTGATTTTCGGGATTTTTGTTTTAGATTCCGTCTCTCACAGTTGAAGTTTACCTATGATAACAATTACAGACCTGTCTGTAATTGTTATCATAGGTACACTTCAACTGTTCCATGCTTTGTAAGTAGGAAAACCAGAAAAATCGGCAGTGTAACAAATACTTGTTCTCCCCACTGTAGGTATTCACCCCCTTTGTTATGAAGCCCCTAAATAAGATCTGGTGCAACGAATTACCTTCAGAAGTCACATAATTAGTTAAATAAAGTCCACCTGTGTGCAATATAAGTGTCACATGATCTATCACATGATCTCAGTATATAGACACCTGTTCTGACAGGGCCCAGAGTCTGCAACACCACGAAGCAAGGGGAACCACCAAGCAAGCGGCACTATGAAGACCAAGGAGCTCTCCAAACAGGTCAGGGACAAAGTTGGGGAGAAGTACAGATCAGGATTGGGTTATAAAAATATATCCAAAACTTTAACTTTGGTGCCGCCCACCAAAACTCACGGACCAGGCAAGGAAGGCATTAATCAGAGAGGCAACAAAGAGACCAAATATAACTCTGAAAAGAGCTGAAAAGCTCCAAGCCATTGCTTAAAATTTTCACCAAAAGGCATGTGGGAGACTCCCCAAAAATATGGAAGAAGGTACTCTAAATTTAAGCTTTTTGCCATCAAGATAATCGCTATGTCTGACGCAAACCCAACACCTCTCATCACCCTGAGAACACCACCCCCACAGTGAAGCATAGTTGTGGCAGCATCATGCTGTGGGGCTGTTTTTCATCAGCAGGGACTGGGAAACTGGTCAGAATTGAAGGAATGGTGGATGGTGCTACATACAGGAAAATTCATGAAGGAAACCTGTTTCAGTCTTCCAGAGATTTGAGACTGGGACGGAGGTTCATCTTCCAGCAGAACAATGACCCTAAGCATACTGCTAAAGCAACACTCACACTTAGTTATGCACGCTCAAGTTTTGTTTCACAATACAAAATATTTTGCACCTTCAAAGTGGTGGGTATGTTGAGTAAATCAAATGATACAACCCCTCCCCCCAAAATCCATTTTAATTCCAGGTTGTAAGACAACAAAATAGGAAAAATGCCAAGGAGGTGAATACTTTCACAAGCCACTGTACTCAGTTTACACTCAGGCAGTTTATTAGGGACACCCCGTTCACAAAAATGCTACACTTTGACTGTTCAGTCAAACCCATCTGATGGGAGGGAGCTGTCCAGGGTTCTGTTCTCCTCCGTTCTGATGGGAGGGAGCTGTCCAGGGTCCTGTTCTGTTCCTTTCTGATGGGAGGGAGCTGTCTAGGGTTCTGTTCTGCTCCGTTCTGAGGGGAGGAGGCTGTCTAGGGTTCTGTTCTACTCCGTTCTGAGGGGAGGGAGCTGTCCAGGGTTCTGTTCTGTTCCTTTCTGATGGGAGGGAGCTGTCTAGGGTTCTGTTCTGCTCCGTTCTGAGGGGAGGGAGCTGTCTAGGGTTCTTTTCTACTCCGTTGTGAGGGGAGGGAGCTGTCCAGGGTTCGGTTCTACTCTGTTCTGAGGGGAGGGAGCTGTCCAGGGTTCTGTTCTACTCCGTTCTGAGGGGAGGGAGCTGTCCAGGGTTCTGTTCTACTATGTTCTGAGGGGAGGGAGCTGTCCAGGGTTCTGTTCTACTCCGTTCTGATGGGAGGGAGCTGTCCAGGGTTCTGTTCTACTCCGTTCTGAAGGGAGGGAGCTGTCTAGGGTTCTGTTCTACTCCGTTCTGAGGGGAGGGAGCTGTCCAGGGTTCTGTTCTACTCCGTTCTGAGGGAGGGAGCTGAACAGGGTTCTGTTCTACTATGTTCTGAGGGGAGGGAGCTGTCTAGGGTTCGGTTCTACTCCGTTCTGAGGGGAGGGAGCTGTCTAGATTTCTGTTCTACTCCGTTCTGAGGGGAGGGAGCTGTCTAGGGTTCTGTTCTACTCCGTTCTGAGGGGAGGGAGCTGTCCAGGGTTCTGTTTTACTCCGTTCTGATGGGAGGGAGCTGTCCAGGGTTCTGTTCTACTCCGTTCTGAGGGGAGGGAGCTGTCCAGGGTTCTGTTCTACTCTGTTCTGAGGGGAGGGAGCTGTCCAGGGTTCTGTTCTACGCCGTTCTGATGGGAGGGAGCTGTCCAGGGTTCTGTTCTACTCCGTTCTGATTGGAGGGAGCTGTCCAGGGTTCTGTTCTGTTCCTTTCTGATGGGAGGGAACTGTCTAGGGTTCTGTTCTGCTCCGTTCTGAGGGGAGGGAGCTGTCTAGGGTTCTGTTCTACTCCGTTCTGAGGGGAGGGAGCTGTCCAGGGTTCTGTTCTACTATGTTCTGAGGGGAGGGAGCTGTCCAGGGTTCTGTTCTACTCCGTTCTGATGGGAGGGAGCTGTCCAGGGTTCTGTTCTACTCCTTTCTGAGGGGAGGGAGCTGTCCAGGGTTCTGTTCTACTCCGTTCTGATTGGAGGGAGCTGTCCAGGGTTCTGTTCTACTCCGTTCTGATTGGAGGGAGCTGTCTAGGGTTCTGTTCTACTCCGTTCTGAGGGGAGGGAGCTGTCCAGGGTTCTGTTCTACTCCGTTCTGATGGGAGGGAGCTGTCCTTTAGCAAGGCTTAACCTTTAGCAAGGCGTAACCTTTAGCAAGGCTTAAGGTGGAGGAAAGGGTTAAATATATATAAATATAATTATCACCAGTGTTCCAGTTAGATATCACACCTAAATATAATTATCACCGTTGTTCCTGTTAGATATCACACATAAAGCTCTGTTTGTATTGATGCTGTACTGAACATGTGGAGACTTGTTTAACCACTCCAAACAAGACGTTCCCTCACAGGGACAATAAAGCTGTTCTAATCTATTCGAATTTATTCTATTCTATTCTAATCTAGTGAATTCTATTCTAATCTATTCTATTCTATTCTAATCGAATCTATTCTATTCTAATCTATTCTAATCTACTGTATTCTATTCTAATCTATTCTAATCTGTTCTATTCTATTCTAATCTATTCTATTCGAATCTATTCTATTCTAATCTGTTCTATTCGAATCAAATCTATTCTATTTGAATCGAATCGAATCAAATCTATTATATTATATTCTAGTCTAATCTATTCTATTCTATTCTATTATATTCTTATCTAAACTATTCTATTTTAATCTATTTTAATCTGTTCAATTCTTTTCTATTTTGCATACCACACAGCTCTCTGTGTTGACAGTATACACTGACAGTACGTGTCAACACTATAGTGATTAAAGGGAGAGTACAGGGGAGAGAGCACTACTACTGTTGAGAAGAGAAACCTTTAGCTTTAGTTAATAACCAAACACACTCCAGTGATTAAAAGGAGAGTACAGGGGAGAGAGTACTACTACTGTTGAGAAGAGAAACCTTTAGCTTTAGTTAATAACCAAACACACTCCAGTGATTAAAAGGAGAGTACAGGGGAGAGAGCACTACTACTGTTGAGAACAGACACCTTTAGCTTTAGTTAATAACGGAACACGCTACAGTGATTAAATGGAGAGTACAGGGGAGAGAGCACTACTACTGTTGAGAACAGACACCTTTAGCTTTAGTTAATAACGGAACACGCTACAGTGATTAAAGGGAGAGTACAGGGGAGAGAGCACTACTACTGTTGAGAACAGAAACCTTTAGCTTTAGTTAATAACGGAACACGCTACAGTGACCAAGGCCTTAGTTAATAACGGGACACGCTACAGTGACCAAGGCCTTAGTTAATAACGGAACACGCTACAGTGACCAAGGCCTTAGTTAATAACGGAACACGCTACAGTGACCAAGGCCTTAGTTAATAACGGAACGTGCTACAGTGAACAAGGCCTTAGTTAATAACGGAACATGCTACAGTGACCAAGGCCTTAGTTAATAACGGACACGCTACAGTGACCAAGGCCTTAGTTAATAACGGAACATGCTACAGTGACCAAGGCCTTAGTTAATAACGGTCACACTACAGTGACCAAGGCCTTAGTTAATAACGGAACACGCTACAGTGACCAAGGCCTTAGTTAATAACGGAACATGGTACAGTGACCAAGGCCTTAGTTAATAACGGAACACGCTACAGTGACCAAGGCCTTAGTTAATAACGGAACACGCTACAGTGACCAAGGCGTTAGTTAATAACGGAACACGCTACAGTGACCAAGGCCTTAGTTAATAACGGAACACGCTACAGTGACCAAGGCCTTAGTTAATAACGGAACACGCTACAGTGACCAAGGCCTTAGTTAATAACGGAACACAACACGCTACAGTGACCAAGGCTTTAGTTAATAACGGAACACGCTACAGTGACCAAGGCCTTAGTTAATAACGGAACACGCTACAGTGACCAAGGCCTTAGTTAATAACGGAACACGCTACAGTGACCAAGGCCTTAGTTAATAACGGAACATGCTACAGTGACCAAGGCCTTAGTTAATAACGGAACACGCTACAGTGACCAAGGCTTTAGTTAATAACGGAACACGCTACAGTGACCAAGGTCTTAGTTAATAACGGAACACGCTACAGTGAGCAAGGCCTTAGTTAATAACGGAACACGCTACAGTGACCAAGGCCTTAGTTAATAACGGAACACGCTACAGTGACCAAGGCCTTAGTTAATAACGGAACACGCTACAGTGACCAAGGCCTTAGTTAATAACGGAACACGCTACAGTGTAAATGTCAGCATTTAGAACATTACTGACAGTCGTGTGCGAGGGGAATGAGTCTCTTAGGCTGCGCTCCAAATGACACCCTATTCCCTATATAGTGCATAACTTTTGACCCAAGCTCTATGGCACTATAAAGGGAATAGGAAGGCATTTGGGACATTAGCCATGACCGTTGGCTTTCCCAGTGTTGTGTAGCAGGCAGAAGCAGTTGAAGAAGCAGTTGAAGCAGCCCCAGACAGCTGAAAAGGGCACAGTCATCAGTGGAGGTTGAGGTCCACAGGACGTGACAACACTTCATAATGCATGGGGTTCACATAGTCATTAACACGGGGGTCAGGTTGGCACCACTACGCCAGTCCTCAGCCCTTACTCAGACACATCAACTATCTATCTCTCTCTCTCTCTCTCTCTCTCTCTTTCTCTCTCTCTCTCTATCTCTCTCTCTCTCTCTCTCTCTCTCGCTCTCTCTCTCAGCAGACCAGAGGACAGTCTTCTTAAGTTTGCCGACTGATGTTATGAGGATAATGTAGAGAGCAGGTCGTCATAACTGATGTTATGAGGATAATGTAGATAGCAGGTTGTCATAACTGATGTTATGAGGATAATGTAGAGAGTGGGTTGTCATAACTGATATTATGAGGATAATGTAGAGAGCAGGTCGTTATAACTGATGTTATGAGGATAATGTAGAGAGCAGGTCATCATAACTAATGTTGTGAGGATAATGTAGCTATCAGGTTGTCATAACTGATGTTATGAGGATAATGTAGATAGCAGTTTGTCATAACTGATGTTGTGAGGATAATGTAGATAGCAGGTTGTCATAACTGATGTTATGAGGATAATGTAGAGAGCGGGTTGTCATAACTGATGTTATGAGGGTAATGTAGATAGCAGGTCGTCATAACTGATGTTATGAGGATAATGTAGAGAGCAGGTCATCATAACTGATGTTATGAGGATAATGTAGAGAGCAGGTCGTCATAACTAATGTTGTGAGGATAATGTAGAGAGCGGGTCGTCATAACTAATGTTATGAGGATAATATAGAGAGCAGGTCGTCATAACTAATGTTGTGAGGATAATGTAGAGAGCGGGTCGTCATAACTGATGTTATGAGGGTAATGTAGACAGCAGGTCGTCATAACTGATGTTATGAGGATAATGTAGAGAGCAGGTCGTGGTGCGGTGACTGGTAATGACATTCAAACGAGGGTGGCAGAGGCTGATTGGGCACATTTTCTTCCTACATAGTACACTGCTTTGACCAGAGCCTTGCGGGATCTATTGAAAAGGTTGACATTTGGGACACAGTCTGTGGCTCAGCCAAACAAGAGACCTCCTCTCCACCCCTCTTCATCTCTCCTTTGTTCTCATTAGTCAATACTCACATCTCTTACCCTCCTCCTCCTCCCTCTATCTTTTGCTTTCTACTGATCAGCAAATCTCTCCATTAAGGCTGATTGATCCAGCATTAGGGACAGGCAGGTTGTTGAATGTAGGGGGAGGGATGGTGAGAGAGGGGGAGAAAGAAAGGCAGGGAGCGAGAGAGAGAGGAAAGGAGGTAGGGAGGGAGGGAGAGAGGGAGGAAGGAAGGAAAGAAGGGAGGGATGGAGGAAGGTAGGTAGGGAAGAAGGAAGGAAGGAAGGAAGGGAGGAAAGGAGGTTGGGAGGGAGGGAGCGAGCGAGCGAGGAAGGGAGGGAGGAAAGGAGGTTGGGAGGGAGGAAGCGAGGAAGGGAGGGAGGAAAGGAGGCTGGGAGGGAGGGGGGGAGTGATGAAGGCAGGGAGGAAGGAAGGAAGGAAGGGAGGGATTGAGAAAGGGAGGAAAGGAGGGAGGGAGGGAAGAAGGAAGGAAGGAAGGAAGGAAGGAAGGCAGGAAGGAAGGAAGGGAGGGAGGGAGGAAGGAAGGAAGGGATTGAGAAAGGGGAGGAAAGGAGGGAGGGAGGGAGGAAGGAAGGAAGGGATTGAGAAAGGGAGGGAGGGAAGGAGGTAGGGAGGGGGAGAGGAAGGAAGGAAGGAAGGAAGGAAGGAAGGGAGTGAGTGAGTGAGTGAGTGAGTGAGTGAGTGAGGGAGGGAGGTTGGGAGGGAGCGAAGAAGGAAGGAAGGAAGGAAGGAAGGGAGGGAGGGAGGGAGGAAAGGAGTTTGGGAGGGAGCAAGGAAGATAGGGAGGGAGGGAGGGAGAAAGTGAGAGAGGGAGGGAGAAATTGAGAGAGGAAGGCAGTGAAGGAGGAATGGAGGGAAAAAGAGGAAAGTAGGTAGGGATGGAGGGATGGATGTAGGGAGGAAGGAAGGAAGGTAGGGAGGAAGGAAGGAAGGAAGTGAGGGAAGAAGGAAGGAAAGAAGGGAGGGAGTGAGGAAGGTATGGAGGAAGGAAGGAAGGAAGGAAGGAAGGAAGGAAGGAAGGAAGGAAGGAAGGAAGGAAGGAAGGAAAGAAAGAAGGAAGGAAGGATGGAAGGAAGGAAGAAAGGAAGGATGGGGGAGGTTGGGAGGGAGCGAGCGAGGACGATAGGGAGGGAGGAAGGGAGGAAGGAAGGAAGGATGGAAAGGGAGGGAGAAAGAGAGGGAGGTAGGGAGGGAGTGAGGGAGAGAGAGAGGAAGGGATGGAGAGAAGAAGGCAGTGAAGGAGGGATGGAGGGAGAAAGAGGGAGGTTGGGAGGGATGGAGGGTGAAAGAGGAAAGTAGGTAGGGATGGAGGGATGGAGGGTGGATGGAAGGAAGGAAGGAAGGAAAGAAGGAAGAAAGGGAGGGAGTGAGGAAGGTAGGGAGGAAGGAAGCAAGGAAGTGAGGGAAGATGGAAGGAAGGATGGAAGGAAGGAAGGAAGGGTGGGGGGAGGTTGGGAGCGAGGGAGAGAGGAAGATAGGAAGGGAGGAAAGAACGAAGGATGGAAAGGGAGGGAGAAAGAGGGAGGTAGGGAGGGAGTGAGGGAGAGAGGAAGATAGGAAGGGAGGAAGGAACGAAGGATGGAAAGGGAGGGAGAAAGAGGGAGGTAGGGAGGGAGTGAGGGAGAGAGAGAGGAAGGGACGGAGAGAGGAAGGCAGTGAAGGAGGGATGGAGGGAGAAAGAGGAAAGTAGGTAGGGATGGAGGGATGGAGGGAGAAAGGAAGGAAGGAAGGAATGGAGGTAGTGAGGAAGGTAGGGAGGAAGGAAAGGAGGTTAGGAGGGAGGGAGTGAGGAACGAAGGGAGGAAGAAAGGGATGGAGGGAGGAAGGAAGGAAGGGATGGAGGGAGAAAGAGAGGGAGGGATGGAGAGAGGAAGGCAGTGAAGGAGGGATGGAGGGAGGAAGAGGAAAGTAGGTAGGGCTGGAGGGATGGAGGGAGGAAGAGAGAGAGGAAAGGAGGTAGAGAGGGAGGGAGAAAGAGAGGGGAGAGAGGAAGGCAGGGAGGGAAGAAGAGAAGGAGAGAGAGAGAAAGGAAAGGAGGGAGAGAGGGAGGGAGAGAGAGAGAGAGAGAGGAAGGCAGAGAGAGAGACAGAGAGAGAGCGAGGTAAAGTAGCCAACATGCTTGTTCTCCCCTACAGCAGCAGTAACATGTAACTATTTGAGATTGAAAAATACAAGGTATTGTTTATTTTACACATAATTAAGCCCAAGATATTGAATTTAGCCATCAGTGCCTCCTGGAAGACTTTGGCAGCGTTTGTCTTCTTTCTAGAATGACACGGATGTCACTGTTGTATGTAGGAGTTGGGATGCCTGTCCTCGTTGTAATCAATGAGGACGTGAAGGAAATGTCAAACGATGACGCAGAACTCTGTCGCACAAGTGGCTCTTGGAGTGGCCCAAAATGCCCCTGAAAATGAGCTAGCAGAAGTGTGAAACATATACAGTGCCTTGCGAAAGTATTCGGCCCCCTTGAACTTTGCGACCTTTTGCCACATTTCAGGCGTCAAACATAAAGATATAAAACTGTATTTTTTTGTGAAGAATCAACAACAAGTGGGACACAATCATGAAGTGGAACGACATTTATTGGATATTTAAAACTTTTTTAACAAATCAAAAACTGAAATATTGGGCGTGCAAAATTATTCAGCCCCCTTAAGTTAATACTTTGTAGCGCCACCTTTTGCTGCGATTACAGCTGTAAGTCGCTTGGGGTATGTCTCTATCAGTTTTGCACATCGAGAGACTGACATTTTTTCCCATTCCTCCTTGCAAAACAGCTCGAGCTCAGTGAGGTTGGATGGAGAGCATTTGTGAACAGCAGTTTTCAGTTCTTTCCACAGATTCTCGATTGGATTCAGGTCTGGACTTTGACTTGGCCATTCTAACACCTAGATATGTTTATTTTTGAACCATTCCATTGTAGATTTTGCTTTATGTTTTGGATCATTGTCTTGTTGGAAGACAAATCTCCGTCCCAGTCTCAGGTCTTTTGCAGACTCCATCAGGTTCTTCCAGAATGGTCCTGTATTTGGCTCCATCCATCTTCCCATCAATTTTAACCATCTTCCCTGTCCCTGCTGAAGAAAAGCAGGCCCAAACCATGATGCTGCCACCACCATGTTTGACAGTGGGGATGGTGTGTTCAGCTGTGTTGCTTTTACGCCAAACATAACGTTTTGCATTGTTGCCAAAAAGTTCAATTTTGGTTTCATCTGACCAGAGCACCTTCTTCCACATGTTTGGTGTGTCTCCCAGGTGTCTTGTGGCAAACTTTAAACAACACTTTTTATGGATATCTTTAAGAAATGGCTTTCTTCTTGCCACTCTTCCATAAAGGCCAGATTTGTGCAATATACGACTGATTGTTGTCCTATTGACAGAGTCTCCCACCTCAGCTGTAGATCTCTGCAGTTCATCCAGAGTGATCATGGGCCTCTTGGCTGCATCTCTGATCAGTCTTCTCCTTGTATGAGCTGAAAGTTTAGAGGGACGGCCAGGTCTTGGTAGATTTGCAGTGGTCTGATACTCCTTCCATTTCAATATTATCGCTTGCACAGTGCTCCTTGGGATGTTTAAAGCTTGGGAAATCTTTTTGTATCCAAATCCGTATTTAAACTTCTTCACAACAGTATCTCGGACCTGCCTGGTGTGTTCCTTGTTCTTCATGATGCTCTCTGCGCTTTTAACGGACCTCTGAGACTATCACAGTGCAGGTGCATTTATACGGAGACTTGATTACACACAGGTGAATTGTATTTATCATCATTAGTCATTTTGGTCAACATTGGATCATTCAGAGATCCTCACTAAACTTCTGGAGAGAGTTTGCTGCACTGAAAGTAAAGGGGCTGAATAATTTTGCACGCCCAATATTTCAGTTTTTGATTTGTTAAAAAAGTTTGAAATATCCAATAAATGTCGTTCCACTTCATGATTGTGTCCCACTTGTTGTTGATTCTTCACAAAAAAATACAGTTTTATATCTTTATGTTCGAAGCCTGAAATGTGGCAAAAGGTCGCAAAGTTCAAGGGGGCCGAATACTTTCGCAAGGCACTGTAAATGATAGCCTCTACCCTTCATACAGAGCAGAACTAGTGTATTCATTTTTTTCTCACAGCACCACTTAAGGATAACAATGTGTTGTGTAATGCCTATTTGTGTGTGTGTGTGTGTGTTGTGTAACGTGTGAATTGGCTTTAAGAACACACTGTGCCATTCTATTCACTGTCAGAGTTGATCCGTTGTGTAAGAGTCCTCCTGGGTAAACTGATCAATAAGAAACCTCAGTACTCACTCAGGGAAGAGAAGAACAGGCAAGGGGACAAAATCAACTACCGTCATTTTCAACAAGACGTCACTTTAAAGGCAAAGTTTGGGTTTAACATCTATACATCTGTCTTTGTTCTACGTCTTGTGCAAATTACAAATCAATTTACAGAAGAAAAAAAAAACTTATGGACCAGGAGAATTCAGAATGCTTGGTTGTTTAAGTTATGTCAGGAGAATTCAGAATGCTTGGTTGTTTAAGTTGTGTCAGGAGAATTCAGAATGCTTGGTTGTTTTAGTTATGTCAGGAGAATTCAGAATGCTTGGTTGTTTAAGTTGTGTCAGGAGAATTCAGAATGCTCGGTTGGTTAAATTATGTCAGGAGAATTCAGAATGCTTGGTTGGTTAAGTTATGTCAGGAGAATTCAGAATGCTAGTGGGACTAGTGGACCAGGGGGACTAGTGGACCAGGGGGACCAGGGGAACTAGTGGACCAGAGGGGCTAGTGGACCAGGGGGACTAGTGGGACGAGGGAGACTAGTGGACCAGGGAGACTAGTGGATCAGGGAGACTAGTGGACCAGGGGGACTAGTGGACCAGGGAGACTAGTGGACCAGGGGGACTAGTGGACCAGGGGGACTAGTGGGACGAGGGAGACTAGTGGACCAGGGGGACTAGTGGGACGAGGGAGACTAGTGGACCAGGGGGACCAGGGGGACCAGGGAGACTAGTGGACCAGGGGGACTAGTGGACCAGGGGGACTAGTGGACCAGGGGGACTAGTGGACCATGGAGACCAGGGGGACCAGGAAGACTAGTGGACCAGGGGGACTAGTGGACCAGGGAGACTAGTGGACCAGGGGGACCAGGGAGACTAGTGGGACCAGGGGGACTAGTGGACCAGGGAGACTAGTGGACCAGGGGGACTAGTGGACCAGGGAGACTAGTGGACCAGGGGGACCAGGGAGACTAGTGGGACCAGGGGGACTAGTGGACCAGGGAGACTAGTGGGACCAGGGGGACTAGTGGACCAGGGCGACTAGTGGGACCAGGGAGACCAGGGGGACCAGGGGAACCGGGGAGACTAGTGGACCAGGGAGACTAGTGGGACCAGGGAGACTAGTGGGACCAGGGAGACTAGTGGGACCAGGGAGACTATCGGGACCAGGGAGACTAGTGGGACATATGCCAACTTCTTGACAGATTCTTTCACTGGCCTCAGACTTGAATCCCTTTCTATCGACCATCCCAAACACTTGTAACTGCACTGGTGATTGAGCAGGGAAAACATTTTCTTTGATGGGAGAGAGATTAGGGGATTTAATCACTGCTCAGAGATACTCAGACCTAGGCAGAGCAGAACGACAGCCAGGGTCAACATGGCTAGAGGAGCGTTGGCACGTTGACTGGCAGATCCTCTAATTGCTTTGGAAGTTTGACGATGAAGGGCATAAGGGTTTTGACAGTATGACAGGCAGTGAGTCTTCTGGTCATTCAGATCATACGCACGCAGGCAGACAGACAGACAGACAGACAGACAGACAGACAGACAGACAGACAGACAGACTGAATGAATGAATGAATTAATGAATTAATGAATGAATTAATTAATGCTGTATTTCATTTGCTGTGACAACACTCTGATTTGTCCTGTAAATGACCTTGACCGCTACCTTTCAACTGATCAATGACTATTTGTATGTGTTCAACTGCTATGAATGAGAGATTCCATTTCGCAATTCCCGTTAAGCAAGTTTCCTGGGCTCCAATGTGGAGAAGAGATCATTTACAACGAGATAATTCGTGGCGAGAGAGACTCGTGTTTGTAGACGATAGCGCTGCTAGATCATCTGTGAAATAACTTTTATTATAGGACATTTATTTGCTCGTCATGCGAACGTGGAGCAGCCGGTCGTTCAAATGATGATAAAAACGACCTGCCATCAATCCGTTCTTCATGCTAAATGTTGTGTTTCTACAGGGTTGGTCTCCATTGAGACCCGGGTCTAATTTACAAGGTAACCCTGTGAACACTAACATACACAATTTACATAATGAAAGAAAATATCCATACTAAACAATAAATCCAAGATTAGTCAAATCCAGGGGCCTCCCGAGTGACGGTCTAACAAACTGCATCCTAGTGTTCCAGCGTCACCCACAGGAGACCCACAGGACCTTCAGGACCTCCAAAACCTCCAGAACCTCCAGGACCTCTAGGACCTCCAGGACCTCCAGAGCCTCCAGAACCTCCAGGACCTCCAGGACCTCTAGGACCTCCAGAACCTCCAGGACCTCTAGGGCCTCTAGGACCTCCAGAACCTCCAGGACCTCTAGGACCTCCAGGACCTCCAGAACCTCCAGGACCTCTAGGACCTCCAGAACCTCCAGGACCTCTAGGACCTCCAGGACCTTCAGGACCTCCAGAACATCCAGAACCTCTAGGACCTCCAGAACCTCCAGGACCTCCAGAACCTCTAGGACCTCCAGAACCTCCAGGTCCTCCAGAACCTCCAGGACCTCCAGAACCTCCAGAACCTCCAGAACCTCCAGAAGCTCCAGAAGCTCCAGGACCTCCAGAACCTCCAGAACCTCTAGAGCCTCCAGGACCTCCAGAACCAATCAACCATCTTAAGACATGAGCTGAGTGGCTGAAGAACCACTTTATATATAAAACAGTAGGAACACTTTCCTAATATTGAGTTGCACCATCTTTTGCCCTCAGAACAGCTGCAATACGTCGGAGCATGGACTCTACAAGATGTCTAAAGCATTCCACAGGGATTCTGGTTCATGTTGACTACAATGCTTCCCACAGCTGTGTCGAGTTGGCTGGATGTCCTTTGGGTGGTGGACCATTCTTGATACAAACGGGAAACTGTTGAGCGTGAAAAACCCAGTAGCGTTGCAGTTCTTGACATAAACCGGTGCTCCTGTCATCTACTACCATACCCTGTTTAAAGGCACTTAAATATTTTTATCCTGCCAATTCACCCTCTGAATGGCACACAATCCATGTCTCAATTGTCTCAAGGCTTAAAAATCCTTTGGTAGACTTTTCCTGCAGTCAAATGACCTAGTGGCTTCATGGGCGGAACGTTATTAATGTTTTTCATAGTTCAAAAAATATATATAATTCTGCCAAAAATTCTGGCGTTTCTATATCAAACAGTGTTGTTATATTTCAGTCTTCTGCGATGTACAGTTTTAGCCAAGAGTGTACAAAGCTGTCATCAAGGCAAAGGGTGGCTACTTTGAAGAATCTCAACTATAAAATATATTTTGATTTGTTTAACACTTTTTTGGTCACTACATGATTCCATGTGTGTTATTTCATAGTTTTGATGTTTCAGTATTATTCTACAACATGGAAAATAGTAAAATAGTAAAATAAATATATTGGATGGTAAGGGATCCTGGACGTGGGAGCAGATGGAGGCAGTGAGGGAGGAACAACGACGACACCGGGGTTTGCGACCACGAAGGAAGCACGCGAGGCAGACCAGAGCCAGGTTGCAGACCAGAGCCAACTCCACGCCCTCGCTTTAAGGAGTGTGTTCAGGCACCATGTTATGCGGTGATACGCACTGTGTCTCCAGTGCGCATTCACAGCCCGGTGCGTTCTGTGCCAGCTCCTCGCACTTGCAGTGCGAAAGTGAGCATCCAGCCAGGACGGGTTGTGACGGCTCAGCGCTCCTGGTCTCCAGAACGCCTCCTCGGTCCAGGATATCCTGCGCCGTCTCTACACACTGTGTCGCCCGGAGCCTCCAGTGATGATTCATGGCCCAAAGCCTCCAGTGATGATCCATGGCATGAAGCCTCCAGTGATGATCCATGGCCCAAAGCCTCCAGTGATGATCCATGGCATGAAGCCTCCAGTGATGATCCATGGCATAAAGCCTCCAGTGATGATCCATGGCCCGAAGCCTCCAGTGATTATCCATGGCATGAAGCCTCCAGTGATGATCCATGGCCCGAAGCCTCCAGTGATGATCCATGGCCCGGAGCCTGTAGTGATGATCCATGGCCCGGAGCCTGTAGTGATGATCCATGGCACGAAGCCTCCAGTGATAATCCATGGCCCGAAGCCTCCAGTGATGATCCATGGCCCGGAGCCTCCAGTGATGATCCATGGCCCGGAGCCTCCAGTGATGATCCATGGCCCGGAGCCTCCAGTGATGATCCATGGCCCGGAGTCTCCGTCTCCAGCGACGGTCTGCAGTCCAGAGTCTCCAGCGACAGTCTGCAGTCCAGAGTCTCCAGCGACGGTCTGCGGTCCAGCGCCTCCAGCGACGGTTCTCAGTCCAGAGCCTCCAGCGACGATCTACGGTCCGGAGTCCCCGGCGACGATCCATGGTCCGGAGCCTCTGGCGATGATCCACGGTCCAGTTCCTCCGGCGACGATCCACGGTCCGGTTCCTCCGGCGATGATCTACGGTCCAGAGTCCCCAGCGACGATCCATGGCCCGGAGCCTCCAGTGATGATCCATGGCCCGGAGCCTCCAGTGATGATCCATGGCCCGGAGCCTCCAGTGATGATCCATGGCCCGGAGTCTCCGTCTCCAGCGACGGTCTGCAGTCCAGAGTCTCCAGCGACAGTCTGCAGTCCAGAGTCTCCAGCGACGGTCTGCGGTCCAGCACCTCCAGCGACGGTTCCCAGTCCAGAGCCTCCAGCGACGATCTATGGTCCGGAGTCCCCGGCGACGATCCATGGTCCGGAGCCTCTGGCGATGATCCACGGTCCAGTTCCTCCGGCGACGATCCACGGTCCGGTTCCTCCGGCGACGATCTACGGTCGGGAGCCTCCGGCGACGATCCACGGTCCGGTTCCACGGAAGTGGAGGGATCAGCGAGCGGAGCGTGGTCTACGTCCCGAACTGGAGCCGCCACCGAGGCTAGATGCCCACCCGGACCCTCCCCATAGAGTCAGGTTTTGCGGCCGGAGTCCGCACCTTTTGGTGGGGTGGGGGGGATACTGTCATGCCCTGACCTTAGAGAGCCTTTTTATTTCTCTATTTGGTTAGGTCGGGGTGTGATTTGGGTGGGCATTCTAGTTTTTCTATTTCTTTGTTGGCCGGGTATGGTTCCCAATCAGAGGCAGCTGTCTATCGTTGTCTCTGATTGGGGATCATACTTAGGCAGCCTTTTTCCCACCTTTAGTTTGTGGGATCGTGACTATGTTTGTGTGTAGTTGCTTTCTGCACCGCATGTGGCTTTACGTTCGTTTTTGTATTTTGGTGGTTTTTCAATGAAGTACTGGGTGAAACATTGATTGAACAGCCTTCCTCGTACTTTCCAAAGTGAGGCAGGATTATTATTATTTTTTAAATAAAAGAAATCAATCTTAGTTCTCAACTTTTTTGATGTTGTCAGTTTTTCAATATGTGTTTTAAAAGACAGCTTATGATCAATCCAAATACCCAAGTAATTATAATGGGGAACTTGATCAACTCTTTAATGTGCCGATATGCAGGTCATGGTCAACATTACGAGGCCAAGAGAACAGCATAAACTTGGTTTTATTAGCATTTAGTTCTAGTTTAGGATCAGTAAGTGATTTTGTTATGTTCCTCTCTAAGGGAGGGGGCTATCCAGGGTCCTGTTCTATTCCTCTCTAAGGGAGGGGGCTGTCCAGGGTCCTGTTCTATTCCTCTCTAATGGAGGGGGCTATCCAGGGTCCTGTTCTATTCCTCTCTAAGGGAGGGGGCTGTCCAGGGTCCTGTCCAGACTGGTAGCTGCTGAAACAGTATTACATCCAGGTATAAAACCAGACTGGTAGCTGCTGAAACAGTATTACATCCAGGACTAAAACCAGACTGGTAGCTGCTGAAACAGTATTACATCCAGGTATAAAACCAGACCGGTAGCTGCTGAAACAGTATTACATCCAGGTATAAAACCAGACTGGTAGCTGCTGAAACAGTATTACATCCAGGTATAAAACCAGACCGGTAGCTGCTGAAACAGTATTACATTCAGGTATAAAACCAGACTGGTAGCTGCTGAAACAGTATTACATCCAGGACTAAAACCAGACTGGTAGCTGCTGAAACAGTATTACATCCAGGACTAAAACCAGACTGGTAGCTGCTGAAACAGTATTACATCCAGGTATAAAACCAGACCGGTAGCTGCTGAAACAGTATTACATTCAGGTATAAAACCAGACTGGTAGCTGCTGAAACAGTATTACATCCAGGTATAAAACCAGACCGGTAGCTGCTGAAACAGTATTACATCCAGGACTAAAACCAGACTGGTAGCTGCTGAAACAGTATTACATCCAGGACTAAAACCAGACTGGTAGCTGCTGAAACAGTATTACATCCAGGACTAAAACCAGACTGGTAGCTGCTGAAACAGTATTACATCCAGGACTAAAACCAGACTGGTAGCTGCTGAAACAGTATTACATCCAGGTATAAAACCAGACTGGTAGCTGCTGAAACAGTATTACATCCAGGACTAAAACCAGACTGGTAGCTGCTGAAACAGTATTACATCCAGGACTAAAACCAGACTGGTAGCTGCTGAAACAGTATTACATCCAGGACTAAAACCAGACTGGTAGCTGCTGAAACAGTATTACATCCAGGACTAAAACCAGACTGGTAGCTGCTGAAACAGTATTACATCCAGGACTAAAACCAGACTGGTAGCTGCTGAAACAGTATTACATCCAGGACTAAAACCAGACTGGTAGCTGCTGAAACAGTATTACATCCAGGACTAAAACCAGACTGGTAGCTGCTGAAACAGTATTACATCCAGGACTAAAACCAGACCGGTAGCTGCTGAAACAGTATTACATCCAGGACTAAAACCAGACTGGCACTCATCGGGGCGGCAGGGTAGCCTAGTGGTTAGAGTGTTGGACTAGTTCAAGTTCAAAACTCCCGAGCTGGCAAGTCTGTCGTTCTGCCCCTGAACAGGCAGTTAACCCACTGTTCCTAGGCCGTCATTGAAAATAAGAATTTGTTCTTACCTGACTTGCCTGGTTAAATAAAGGTTAAATAAAAAATTAAGAATAGAATGTGAAGTTAAGAAAGTTCTAAGCTGAGAGTTGGCCAGGGACTCAAAAAATGAAAACGACTTATTTTTTTCATAATACTTTTTTGTATTTTTGGGGGGTATTTTTCTCCCTTTTTCTCCCCAATTGTGTGATATCCAATTGGTAGTTACATTCTTGTAGCATCTCTGTAACTTGCGTATGGTCTCGGGAGAGGCGGGGGTTGAGAGCCATACATCCTCCGAAACACGACCGCCAAGCCGCACTGCTAAATACAACACAACTGCCCGCTTAACCTGGAAGCCAGCCACACCAATGTGTCGGAGGAAACACAGTGCAGTTGGCAACCGAAGTCAGCGTGCATGTGAATCGAAAACCGGGTCTGTAGTGACGCCTCTAGCGCTGCGATGCAGTGCCTTAGACCGCTGAGCCGCTCAGGAGGCCCAGAAAACAACTTTCTGACAAAATTAGAAACAAGTAATATCTGAAAATGTAGCTAGACTCTTACATGGATGAATTCTTCTTCCTCTGTCACGGACACCGTGATTGCCCTTAGTTTGAAGATGTAATCCGGAGACAGGTGTTTTATTCAACAGCCTTCTGTGTTCTCTTTTCGACTCCCTCCGCATTTGCAATCATGCTCTGCTTCCACCGGGTATTCCATTGATTTCAAAACTCAGTCAATTTCTTCCGTGACAACAACACTGTTGGTTGCCGTTTCTTTCCCATCACTGTCATCAGAAGACTGTACCATGTATGTATCATGTATGGTTCAATGAAAATGTTTAAAAAAAATCCTAAATAAGGGATTTTGTCATTGTCTGATTCATTTTCAGAGTCAGAGAGAGTCATCATGGCACAATCGTCCTCCAGAAAATAGTCCATCGCAACTTTTTCCCAATAATCTTTGTCGATAGTGCCTGTTAATTTCAGGGCAGCAATGTTAAAAACACTTTTGCGTTAACTTTTTTCTTAAAAATCTAATTTAAAAAAGGATTGTTTACACCTACTGAGCAGCTCATGTTATAGACAGAAGCATGCTACATGGCAGACCAATCCGAACTCATATTTCAGCATGTCCAGCCCATCCATTATCTCAGCGGGAAGGTTCCTGCCTTTTTCCGTGGCTAAACCAACTATACTTATAATTTACAGATGACATACATGGGTCACATGACGTGATAACATACATGAGGTCACATGACGTGATGACATTCACGAGGTCACATGATGTGATGACATTCACGGGTCACATGACGTGATGACATACATGGGTCACATGATGTGATGACATACACGGGTCACATGACGTGATGACATTCACGGGTCACATAATGTGATGACATTCACGGGTCACATGACGTGATGACATTCACGGGTCACATGACGTGATGACATTCACAGGTCACATGACGTGATGACATACATGGGTCACATGACGTGATGACATACATGGGTCACATGACGTGATGACATACACGGGTCACATGACGTGATGACATACACGTTTCTTATTAAGGCACATGAAAGGTCCCATGTTCCAGAAGCCATTTCTGCAACAACAACAAAACAAAAAAAATGCATTTTCATAAATGCCTCTCCTGTGAAGTAATGACGTGTCACATTATGGATCACATTAATTGTGAATAAGTGAGGCAGAAATATTCAGTGAGTGGATTGTTTTTACATTTTCAATAAGCCTCTTTGTACATCACAGACATCAAAATGGTTGAAATTAAAACGAGGAATGTGTCTCTGGGAATTTATCATTCTCTGCAACCTGAGGCGAGTAAACGACTCCCTCTGCTGGAATCCGAGTTTTCACAAGTTATTTATCAGGTGGCCCGCTGAGGCAAAGTGGTTATTTAAATGACCACAAATGTCCATCTTATCTGTTATGGGACCAGAGGTTGTCATAGCCTGCTGGGGTAATGAGGGCGTGGTGTTTTGATTCAGATATTTGACTATCTTCCAGAAGGCAGCTGGATTCCCACCATTAGCTAAATCCTTCACCCTTAGTTTTTTGAACGGTGCATGCTTATCTGAAATAGAGTTGATTAAAGAAATAAAAACAATGTAGGGCCTGATTCGAGTCAGAGATTTCTGACACAACCGCAGATCAGACAAGAATTGTTCCGCATTGAAATTCCTATAATTTCCTTGTAATAATGCGATGTTGAGATTTAAGGAGCTTTGCATCTCATGCAGACAGTGGTTACGGAAATCATTAGCAAATATTCCATTGGCTGTTTATTTATGAGGGGCTAGGGTTAGGGTTAGGGTTAGGGTTAGGGTTAGGGTTAGGGTTAGTCAAAATAATATGTAAAAGATTAGATTTTTCGGGGTGTTTTAAGTTAGGGCGATTTGGTTGAGCTATCAGCTGAGTTAGATTTAGCTCAATGCAGATATCTTTCAGACTATCAGAAGCTTACATCAACCAATCCAGAATAAGATCACCCAAAATGAATCATTCAGATTTAGCATAGTTAGACAGCAAGTCAGACAATTGGCAAAGAGCACATGTGGAGGCAGAGGTAGGGCGATCATTTCACACTTAATTAAGTTGGGCATTATTACCAAGCTTCCACATGTTGAGGCAGAGGGAGCGCGATAAATTCCCACTTAAGTAAGGTGGCCCGTATTTAGAGCTAGACATTCACATTGGCGAGGGTCAGAGGTACTCTGACAACTCTGTCAGATCTAAAACCATTACAACCAGTCAAAGACTCATCTGTATCAGTCTTATTTAACCAGATTACAGATATTACCTGGATGTTCACGTTGGTTTGAGAGGCCAGAGATATAATAATCTATTAACTTCTGGCATGTACATGAATCAGTCCAACGCCGCAGCTTATTTCAGATCAGACGGAGTCTCTAAAACAAGCATACTATGCTCAGATAAGTCTCAGCACACCCTTAAAATGTGAGGACAGAGTCCAGGCACCAAGATGGATTGGATGGACCCCGTCCTCTCTGTAGAACATCTTCTGTTTCCAGAAGGTGTCAAAGTAAGTCCAACAGAGCTACAGTAGACTGGTAGCCAGTCGGGTCGTGCCATCAACCTACTGAATCTTTCACTGCTACGACTCAGGGATGGCACTGGGCCTGAAATAATTGGACGCTTGTTGGAGTCTTTCAGGTATCCAATTAGTTCTTTAAAATCCTGTTTTGGCCGTTACGAGCTAGCCATCCTGATGTCATTAGATCCCACATGGACTACGACAATGACAGCCTCCTTGTTCTGACGTGAAACTAAAGGCAGCAGTCTAGTAATGTCCTGTTCCTAAGGTTGTTGACCCAGGAACTGAGACGTTTCTCACCATAGAGCTGCCGATGATAACGCTGGTGAGATGGCAGAGGAGGCCTGTGGTGTAGAGAAGGACGAGGTAGGCGTTGTGCTTTCCCCACTAGATTGTGTAAGTTCTTAATATGTTTGCTAAAAGTAGACACTTCTTCCCTAAAGTCATTTGGCCAGTAAACAATAGTTGCATTAGAACTCCGGTCGGTTCACATTGTCCCCGAAGAAAGCCTAGTAAACACAGCTACTTCCTGAACGGGGAAGAAACCTATACAGGCTGTTGGTGAGAAGAGAGCCTAGTAAACACAGCTACTTCCTGAACGGGGAAGAAACCGATACAGGCTGTTGGTAATACACCGTAACCAAACAAAATACAATAAACAAAATAGACTCCAGCCTGTTAAACTTAACTTCCTGCGACAAACAATTCACTCTGAATAATTTGTGTACTAGCTCTTCTTCCAGTCAATGAGTGTGTTTGTCCTACCATATGCACACACAATAAAGATACATCAATCTTCTTTGCTCTCTCTCTCTCTCTCTCTCTCTCTCTCTCTCTCTCTCTCTCTCTCTCTCTCTCTCTCTCTCTCTGTCTCTCTATACATATATATATATATACAATTTCCCTTCACAGAAGGCTGGGGAAATAATTTTGACATTTATTGTAGAGTTTCCACATTTGCATGCTATGGAAGAGGCAAAGGGAATGGTACTGTTCCGGAATGCTAAAACTAAACATTTCCGTTCTCATTCAGAGTCTAACAGTGTTTAGCTGGGAATGATTGAATATAGATGTCTGAACAGGTAACCCATATCTTTCTACTGTAGTAGCATGTCTGAACAGGTAACCCATACCTTTCTACTGTAGTAACATGTCTGAACAGGTAACCCATACCTTTCTACTGTAGTAACATGTCTGAACAGGTAACCCATATCTTTCTACTGTAGTAGCATGTCTGAACAGGTAACCCATACCTTTCTACTGTAGTAACATGTCTGAACAGGTAACCCATACCTTTCTACTGTAGTAGCATGTCTGAACAGGTAACCCATACCTTTCTACTGTAGTAGCATGTCTGAACAGGTAACCCATACCTTTCCACTGTAGTAACATGTCTGAACAGGTAACCCCATATCTTTCTACTGTAGTAACATGTCTGAACAGCTAACCCATACCTTTCTACTGTAGTAACATGTCTGAACAGGTAACCCATACCTTTCTACTGTAGTAGCATGTCTGAACAGGTAACCCATACAATTCTACTGTAGTAGCATGTTTGAACAGGTAACCCATACCTTTCTACTGTAGTAGCATGTCTGAACAGGTAACCCATACCTTTCTACTGTAGTAGCATGTCTGAACAGGTAACCCATACCTTTCTACTGTAGTAGCATGTCTGAATAGGTAACCCATACCTTCTACTGTAGTAGCATGTCTGAATAGGTAACCCATACCTTTCTACTGTAGTAGCATGTCTGAACAGGTAACCCATACCTTTCTACTGTAGTAGCATGTCTGAACAGGTAACCCATACCTTTCTACTGTAGTAGCATGTCTGAACAGGTAACCCATACCTTTCTACTGTAGTAGCATGTCTGAATAGGTAACCCATACCTTCTACTGTAGTAGCATGTCTGAATAGGTAACCCATACCTTTCTACTGTAGTAGCATGTCTGAACAGGTAACCCATACCTTTCTACTGTAGTAGCATGTCTGAACAGGTAACCCATACCTTTCTACTGTAGTAGCATGTCTGAACAGGTAACCCATACCTTTCTACTGTAGTAGCATGTCTGAACAGGTAACCCATACCTTTCTACTGTAGTAGCATGTCTGAACAGGTAACCCCATACCTTTCTACTGTAGTAACATGTCTGAACAGGTAACCCATACCTTTCTACTGTAGTAACATGTCTGAACAGGTAACCCACACCTTTCTACTGTAGTAGCATGTCTGAACAGGTAACCCACACCTTTCTACTGTAGTAGCATGTCTGAACAGGTAACCCATACCTTTCTACTGTAGTAGCATGTCTGAACAGGTAACCCACACCTTTCTACTGTAGTAGCATGTCTGAACAGGTAACCCATACCTTTCTACTGTAGTAGCATGTCTGAACAGGTAACCCATACCTTTCTACTGTAGTAGCATGTTTGAATAGGTAACCCATACCTTCTACTGTAGTAGCATGTCTGAACAGTTAACCCATACCTTTCTACTGTAGTAACATGTCTGAACAGGTAACCCATACCTTTCTACTGTAGTAGCATGTCTGAATAGGTAACCCATACCTTTCTACTGTAGTAGCATGTCTGAACAGTTAACCCCATACCTTTCTACTGTAGTAGCATGTCTGAACAGTTAACCCCATACCTTTCTACTGTAGTAGCATGTCTGAACAGGTAACCCACACCTTTCTACTGTAGTAGCATGTCTGAACAGGTAACCCATACCTTTCTACTGTAGTAGCATGTCTGAACAGGTAACCCATACCTTTCTACTGTAGTAGCATGTCTGAATAGGTAACCATACCTTCTACTGTAGTAGCATGTCTGAACAGGTAACCCATACCTTTCTACTGTAGTAGCATGTCTGAACAGGTAACCCATACCTTTCTACTGTAGTAGCATGTCTGAACAGGTAACCCACACCTTTCTACTGTAGTAGCATGTCTGAACAGGTAACCCATACCTTTCTACTGTAGTAGCATGTCTGAACAGGTAACCCATACCTTTCTACTGTAGTAGCATGTCTGAACAGGTAACCCATACCTTTCTACTGTAGTAGCATGTCTGAACAGGTAACCCATACCTTTCTACTGTAGTAGCATGTCTGAACAGGTAACCCATACCTTTCTACTGTAGTAACATGTCTGAACAGGTAACCCATACCTTTCTACTGTAGTAGCATGTCTGGACAGGTAACCCATACCTTTCTACTGTAGTAGCTAGCTACTGCTGGGTTAGATTATTTCCCGCCAAATATCCTTTTAGAAAAAAACGTATGAAGTATGTATAATGCCTACAATGTGTTTGTTACGCCTACAACGATATTTATTTGAAGTACGTTGTAATACCTTATAATCTACTTTCATTGTTTAATTACATAGATTTTTCGTTATTACATTATTATATACATTATTATTTTAGTATACCACTTCTGAGGGGATTTTAGTCTCTGATTGGTCAGCTGTGGAGTGGCCGCAGCCTACACTAATACCCAGCCTGACTATATTAGACAGAGCTTTTCATCAAAGGTAAATGAGAGTGGAATAATTTCCCTTTGGCTGTGAGTCCTTAGTACTAATCGTGGCTTGGAGAGAGAAACACAAACACAACCCAGAGGAATAACTGACAAATGGGAGGGATAAATGGCGCTTTAATCAGCTTCAAACCTTAATTTGAAGGATTTCACACACGCACGCCACGCACGCCACTCATGCCATGCACGCAAACAGGCAGGCAGCCACAGGCTCACACACACACCCGAACACACACACATATGTTAATTCCTGAATTAAATTTTTTATCTGATTAATTACTCTGTGATGAAAGGATTAGCTACTAGATTTCCTGCTGACTCAGCCAGGCCACCCGTGATACAAGGCAGTATTCAATGTCCATCCATGTCTGAGGAAGTCAGGAAATTACGTGGGAACTGGCCACTAGGGGCAACATTGAGTGTTGTTACCTTCATGTAGGTTTGGGGTCTTGCTAGGGCGTCGCGGAAAGAGGGGGTAATGGCGCTAGAGCGTTTTGGCGCTAGGGCGTCGTGGCTCTAAGGTGTCGTGCGCTAGGGCGTTGTGGCGCTTGGCGTCGTGGCGCTAGGGCGTCATGGCGCTAGGGCGTCGTGGCTCTAGGGCGTCGTGGCTCTAAGGTGTCATGCGCTAGGGCGTCGTGGCACTTGGGCGTCATGGCGCTAGGGCATCGTGGCTCTAGGGCGTCGTGGCTCTAAAGCATTGTGGCTCTAGGGCGTTGTGGCTCTAGGGCGTTGTAGCTCTAAGGCGTTGTGCACTAGGGCTTTGTGGCTCTAGGGTGTTGTGGCGCTAGGACATTGTGGTGGTAGGCGTTGTGGCTCTAGGGCTTTGTGGCGCCAGGGCGTTGTGGCGCTTGGGCGTTGTGGTGCTAGGGCGTTGTGGCGCTAGGGTGTAGTGCGCTAGGGCGTTGTGGCTCTAAGGCGTTGTGCGCTAAGGCATTGTGTGCTAGGGCGTTGTGGCTCTAGGGCGTTGTGGCTCTTGGGTGTTGTGGCTACTGACCAGGCCACTGGCCAGGCTACTGACCAGGCTACTGACCAGGCTACTGACCAGGCTACTGATTAGGCTACTGACCAGGTTAATGACTAGGCTACTGGCCAAGCTACTGACCAGGCTACTGATTAGGCTACTGACCAGGCTACTGACCAGGCTACTGACCAGGCCACTGATTAGGCTACTGATTTGGATATGCAGAATTAAGTGATATGACATGCTATTCTATAAAATAATTTCTCCGTAATTAATATCACCTGATTGAGCTAATCATGTAAATGTATTTAACTAGAGATTCAGGGCACCACGTAAGAATATTTATAGAGCTGTTATCTTCCGAATAAACTCTTAAAGACCTAGTAATATTTTACATCAATAGCAGTCAATATCAATCGTCACCTTAATTCAGTCTCATCTGAAAGTTGTAAATTCTTGGTTATCTGCATGAACCCTGGCAAACAATTTGAATCAGCAATACAAAATTGGGTTTAATTGTTTATTTACTAAATACCTAACTAATCACACAGAATTACACATAAACATATTTAAATCATAACTTGAGTACAAATTACGTCATAAAGGAAAACATCCCTAGCAGGCGGAACAGATATGACAGTTGGTTACACAAAGGAAAAGAGGCTGGGTTTGAGTGAAAGAGCGGGAAGACTGAGGAACACAAGGACGAAGCTGGGCTATCGTAAATACAGTATCTTATTTATTCTAACATTACCGCCCATTAGGAAAATGCAATAAATATTTACTCTGAGCTTCAGTAGGTTGGTGGTAGATGGAAGGCCGTGTTGCCAAACGGAGTCCTCTGTCCTTTGAAGAATGTCTCTGGTGGTCAATTGGATAAGTTGTAGTAACGTCGTTGTGTGATAGATGGGATACTCTGTCTGTTCCTTCTTAACCCTCGTTTTCAGCAGCTGTTGCCAACTCAACGGCTAGGAGGTATCACTTCTGTAGTGAATAAGAGTTCAAAGTTCATACCATTCTCAACCAAAGCTCACGCTGATGTTGGCTTCATTCTGTAGTTATTATCTGAACCATTCTGACATAGGACCGTCGTCCTCACATCATCGGAACAGGAAGTTATGTTGTCGTCAAGAGCTTATATAGGAAGGGAGAGAAGGGCGTGTTTGAAAAGTTTTATAACCCTTGTCCCTTCACAGGGGAGGGCCACTGATTAAGCAGTGATTAACCTTATGAAAACCCAAATCTCACATTTTAGAAGCTAAATTCACATTTCATTTCTTCCCATCACAAATTATTTCATATTCAAACATTTAAATTGAACAACAATGAATCCAATAACTCTGATGTGTAGACTTTCCACTGTAGAGTTTATGTCATCTTATCATTGATGAGAATGTCTCAGATGACAACCGAACTGACATCATATCATATTCATTAAGTACCACCGCATATGTTCAATTGATCGGATTACCAGAATATAGTTAATTTCCCCCCACCTTCTGATGTTCCCAGAATCTCTATGCTAACCAAGGGTTTTGCAAATGTAACCTCAGTAGTGTAGAGAGAGGAAAAAGGGGGGAAGAGGTATTTATGACTGTCATAAACCTACCCCCCAGGCCAACGTCATGACACTACTGACCAGGCTACTGACCAGGCTACTGACCAGGCTGCTGACCAGGCTACTGATTAGGCAACTGACCAGGCTACTGACCAGGCTACCGACCAGGCTACTTTGCTACTTTCCATTGACACAATTGATGCCTTAACCAATTGCGTTACCGCTAAAACCAGCTTTTGGTGAGTCTTCATTATCTCCAGTAGCGCTGATTGAAACTGACACATTGGCGCAAGTTTTTAAGTACAAACCTAAAATATCTCCAACCCCTCTTGCCTTAGTGCTGATATAAGACACATGACCAACCCTTTTGACAAGGTTTTGTAAAATCGAGCTTTTACAAGTTGATCGCCACCCGAAAAATAGAGCCCACTATGCAAAATGTCAACATGGGAAATGACTGATAATTATTTCACTTCTCAGTGGCCTTCAGAGAGAAAGGAGGGCGTTGGATGGATAGGATCCCCAAATAACTCAAAGCCCCCCCAAGCAGACCTGGATTCAAATAATATTTGACATTTTTCAAATCGTTTTAGCGTTTTCTTTAGCCTACATTGGGTTTAACAAGAGGGGCAGGGTTTGCACTTTTGTGAGTATTCAATTGGTTCAGTCCTCATTTTGTTTGGAGACTGTAATCAATGCCTCCTTTCTTCTCGTCTTCTTTTATTTTCTTTGTATGAGCTTTCAATCCTCACTGTATATTTGACAGTTTAGTGTGACTATTATTTTGACAGCAGTTTTTATTTTATGCGCGAGACGCGCGAGAGAAAAAGGAAAATACATTTTTGTCAAAGTTGTTCAAGTATCCAAGAAAACAACGTCAGACTCAGCACCTAGCTGGAAAGAGACGTATTCACTGTCTTTCAATATTGGTCTTGTTTCAAATCTTTCTAATTCTTTTGAACGTGGACTGAACAAACATTTGTGTTGTAATTGATGTTCTGAAGTCTGCTAGCAGTATGACGTTATTAGCTGTAGCCTAGCTAAACTCTTTGTGCTGGCTATTATAAGTTAATCTTGCGCCACATTAGCAAGCTGTTAGCACATAATATAAACTATTTGGGCAGAAATTCTCAAGCATATTGATGCATTTGATGTATGAAGCGTGCTAATATAAAGCTGGGTAAAAGTGTATTATTTGTGGACTATTTTGTTCCTATTGGAAGAGCATTTTTGGTTTGTTTCTCCATCAGCTATTCCGGTGTGCTTACGGAAATGCTACCGCATTAAACTTTCATGAGCCATCAGTTTGAGAGTTGACCATTCATTCAGCTGGGGATGACACACACTCCTCCACTCTCAATCCTCTTCTCTCCTCTCAGTCCTCTCCTCTCAGTCCAGCACTCTCAGTTCTCTCTTCTCAGTCCTCTTATCTACTCTCAGTCCTCTCCACCCCTCTCAGTCCTCTCATCTACTCTGCCCTCTCATCCCCTCTCAGTCCTCTCCTCTACCCTGTCCTCTCCTCTCAGTCCTCTCATCTACTCTCAGTTCTCTCCTTTCAGTCCTCTCATCTACTCTCAGCCCTCTCCTCTCAGTCCTCCCCTTTCAGTCCTCTCCTCTCCTCTCATCCCTTCTCAGTCCTCTCCTCTCTCCTTTCCTCTCCTCCCCTCTCAGTCCTCTCCTCTCCAATGAGCCATCCCCCTTTTTGCAGGTCAAACCATTCCTTATTGATTGGGTTTGTGATTGACATCCCCTCAGTGAACCAAACCACTCCCTATCGACCGGGGGGGGGGGGGGGTATTGACAGTGGTCAAACTATCTGACTGGCGGAGCTTAACAAAACAGCCAGGCTGAAATTTACTGCAAAACAATTACATGTTGTCTGCATGTCAGCACACACACACACACACACACACACACACACACACACACACACACACACACACACACACACACACACACACACACACACCTCTGATTCCACACTCGTCGATGGGGGTCTTGACAAAGGCCTCTCGCGTTTTACAGAAGATTTCCAGGCTGTTTCAATTTGTTAATTCCCCAGCCCATATACAGGCTGGTACAAAATGGTAACAGTTGGTCAATAACACAGTTTTAACCAAGCCTGATTGAACTGGTCTAATAAGTTAAGATAGGGAGGAAAATCCATATAGTCTTTACTCAACCAGTCCTTCCTAAATTGAGAGGCCATAACCCAGTGTAGTTCCCATTAGTCAAGGGTAGTATGAGGAAGGTCAAATAGCCTGTATTAGCATACACTAGCCTGCATGTGTATGTTTAGAATCACAAGAGATAAATTCAACACTATTTTGAGGTTTATATGGTCCCATTTTAGTCATTGGTGTTAAAATGTGTGGACTCAAAACAACTAAAGCCTTTGTCACGATCGTCGTAAGAAGCGGACCAAAACGCAGCATTTTAATGGATGATGAAAACACAAAGTAAACTGAACAAAACAAGAAATTAACAACGAGCGTGACGCTATACACAAACTGTGCTGACACAAACAACTAACATAGACAATCACCCACAACCCACAATGACAAAACAGGCTACCTAAATATGGTTCCCAATCAGAGACAACGACTAACACCTGCCTCTGATTGAGAACCATATCAGGCCAAACATAGAAATAGACAAACTAGACACACAACATAGAATGCCCACCCTGCTCACTGTCCTGACCACCACTAAAACAAGGAAAACACAAAAGACAGGCTTATTTAAACAGTTCTTAATGTGTCACCTTAAGGTGTTTTGAAATATGATATCAATCACTGTTTGAAGCCAATTATTATGAAAATAGACAACACTTCCACCTCACAGACCATCTGTATTTAGAACGTCTGTCAGAGTAGAGAAAGACACAGACCTTGAAGACGACCGACACGGTGTCAACTGGAACGACGATCTCACTAACGGTTGCTAGAAACTCAACCACGTACAGATTGATTTAGTTTAGAAAAATGTCAATTTCTTATCTTTGTGTAGCATGACATCAAGGCCAATCAATGTACATGCAAAAAAAATAAACATTTTAAAAAATCTACCTGCAACAGAGCATGCTGGGAAATATGACAATGAGGTCCCTCCCAGATATGTGGATAACTCCATAGATTTAAAATACCTGTCTCTGGTTACTCTGGAGTTAAAAGTACTCCGTCAGTGAGGGCTCCGATGAATCGGTAGCTGTGTGTGTGTGTGTGTGTGTGTGTGTGTGTGTGTGTGTGTGTGTGTGTGTGTGTGTGTGTGTGTGTGTGTGTGTGTGTGTGTGTGTGTGTGTGTGTGTGTGTGTGTGTGTGTGTGTATACAGTGGGGCAAAAAGGTATTTAGTCAGCCACCAATTGTGCAAGTTCTCTCACTTAAAAAGATGAGAGAGGCCTGTAATTTTCATCATAGGTACACTTCAACTATGATAGACAAAATGAGGGAAAAAAATCTAGAAAATCACATTGTAGGATTGTTAATGAATTTATTTGCAAAATATGGTGGAAAATAAGTATTTGGTCAATAACAAAAGTTCTGTGTTAAGAAGAAGATTCCAGACCAGCCATCTGTGTTATGAGTAGAACTCCAAACCAGTAATCTGTGTTACGAGGAGGATTCCAGACCAGTAATCTGTGTAACGAGGAGGATTCCAGACCAGTCATCTGTGTTGTTTGGAGGATTCCAGACCAGTCATCTGTATTATGAGGAGGATTCCAGACCAGTCATCTGTGTTATGAGGAGGATTCCAGACCAGTCATCTGTGTTATGAGGAGGATTCCAGACCAGTCATCTGTGTTATGAGGAGGATTCCAGACCAGTCATCTGTGTTATGAGGAGGATTCCAGACCAGTCATCTGTGTAATGAGGAGGATTCCAGACCAGTCCTTTGTGCTACGAGGAGAATTCCAGACCAGTCCTCTGTGTTATGAGGAGGATTCCAGACCAGTCATCTGTGTTATGAGGAGGATTCCAGACCAGTCATCTGTGTAATCAGGAGGATTCCAGACCAGTCATCTGTGTTAAGAGGAGGATTCCAGACCAGCCATCTGCGTTATGAGGAGAATTCCATACCAGTCATCTGTGTTATGAGGAGTATTCCAGACCAGTCCTCTTTGTTATGAGGAGGATTCCAGTCCAGTCCTCTGTGTTATGAGGAGGATTCCAGACCAGTTTTCTGTGTAATGAGGAGCATTCCAGACCCGTCATCTGTGTAATGAGGAGGATTCCAGTCCAGTCATCTGTGTTATTGGGAGGTTTCCAGACCAGTCATCTGTGTAATGAGGAGGATTCCAGACCAGTCATCTGTATTATGAGGAGGATTCCAGACCATTCCGATGTGTTATGAGGATTCCAGACCAGTCCTCTGTGTTATGGGGAGGATTCCAGACCATTTATATGTGTTATGAGGAGGATTCCAGACCAGTCTTCTGTGTTTTGAGGAGGATTCCAGACCAGTCATCTGTGTTATGAGGAGGATTCCAGACCAGTCATCTGTGTTTCGAGGAGGATTCCAGACCTGACATCTGTGTTACGAGGAGGATTCCAGACCAGTCCCCTGTGTTATGAGGAGGGATTCCAGACCAGTCATCTATGTTATGAGGAGGATTCCAGACTAGTCCTCTGTGTTAAGAGGAGGATTCCAGACCAGTCATCTGTGTTAAGAGAAGGATTCCAGACCAGTCATCTGTGTTTTGGGGACGATTCCAGACCAGTCATCTTTGTAATTGAGAAGGATTCTTGACCAGTCATCTGTGTTTTGGGGAGAATACCAGACCAGTCATCTGTGTTAAGAGGAGGATTCCAGACCAGCCATCTGTGTTATGAGGATAATTCAAAACCAGTCCTTTGTGTTATGAGGAGGATTCCAGACCAGTCATCTGTATTATGAGAAGGATTCCAGACCAGCCATCTCCATGCAATGGTTAGAGAAGAAGAGACAAATCCTAACAGATGAAGGGACAGGGGCCTGGTGAATAAATGATGTTTGTTGTAGCTCCCTGGGGCTAAGAGAAATGATTAGGTTGTTCAACGAGGGCTGTTTGTGTGCACAGTGGGATTGAAAATGTCTGAACAATATAAAATCCAAAAGCTAGCGACACTAAAGGGACTAAAAATGCGATAATATGATTATATTTCTATTGATGTTACCTCGAAGAGACACCAAACAAGCATAACATCTGATGTAAATGGATTTAGAAACAGTTCTAGCTACGTACCTCAGTTACAGCTCCACTGTGACAGAGGCAGTCATGCAAAGGAGGCTGTCGGGAGGACCTGCTGAAGGACAGAGATCAATTATAGGACCTGCTGAAGGACAGAGATCATTTATAGGACCTGCTGAAAGACAGTTAATTTATAGGAGCTGCTGAAGACAGAGATCATTTATAGGAGCTGCTGAAGGACAGAGATCATTTATAGGAGCTGCTGAAGACAGAGATCATTTATAGGAGCTGCTGAAGACAGAGATCATTTATAGGAGCTGCTGAAGACAGAGATCATTAATATGAGCTACTCAAGGACAGAGATAATTTATAGGACCTGCTGAAGACAGAGATCATTTATAGGAGCTGCTGAAGACAGAGATCATTTATAGGAGCTACTCAAGGACAGAGATCATTTATAGGACCTACTGAAAGACAGAGATCAATTATAGGACCTGCTGAAGGACAGAGATAATTTATAGGACCTGCTGAAAGACAGAGATCAATTATAGGGACTGCTAAAGGACAGAGATCATTTATAGGACCTGCTGAAGGACAGAGATCATTTATAGGACCTGCAAACTTAATTTATAGGAGCTGCTGAAGGACAGACTTAATTTATAGGAGCTGCTGAAGGACAGACTTCATTTATAGGAGCTGCTGAAGGACAGAGATCATTTATAGGACCTGCTGAAAGACAGAGATCAATTATAGGACCTGCTGAAGGACAGAGATCAATTATAGGAGCTGCTGATGGACAGAGATCATTTATAGGACCTGCTGAAAGACAGAGATCAATTATAGGACCTGCTCAAGGACAGAGATCATTTATAGGACCTGCTGAAAGACAGTTAATTTATAGGAGCTGCTGAAGACAGAGATCATTTATAGGAGCTGCTGAAGACAGAGATCATTTATAGGAGCTGCTGATGACAGAGATCATTTATAGGAGCTACTCAAGGACAGAGATAATTTATAGGACCTGCTGAAAGACAGAGATCAATTATAGGACCTGCTAAAGGACAAAGATCATTTATAGGACCTGCTGAAGGACAGAGATCATTTATAGGACCTGCATTCTTAATTTATAGGAGCTGCTGAAGGACAGACTTCATTTATAGGAGCTGCTGAAGGACAGACTTCATTTATAGGAGCTGCTGAAGGACAGACTTAATTTCATAGGTTTCACCTCTGCTCCCGCTCTTCCCCTCTGGTGCTCGAGGGCGCCAGGCTGCCCTGCATCACGCACTCCTGCCATCATCAATTACGCACACCTGCCTTCCCTCGTCACGCGCATCGGCGATATTGGATTCACCTGGACTCACTCATCACCTGTTTATTACCTCCCCTATATAAGTCAGGTTCCCTGCTCGGTTCCCTGCTGATGCATTGATTGTTTTTTGTCTGTATTACTCGTGTGCTGACGCTGTTCTTGTCTCGTTCTATATTAAATGTTTGACTCCCCGTATCTGCTTCACCTCTCCAGCGTCATTCATTTATAGTTCACTGACACCTTCGGTGGATGCTGATCGTGTGGTCATTTACAAGAAGCCAGACCCATCCCACTCGTGTTGGAAGTTCAGAATGAGAATAGGTTTAGGTCTTCCATTATCCTGTTAGAGGTGTAGATTTTACATCTCACATTCCAGTGTTCCAATTTGTGAACGAGGGATTATTACTAATGCGGCTCTGTGCGGCCAATGGGTTTAAAGGCGGTACCGTTCCGTGAGCTTTGTGGCCTACCACTTCGCGGCTGAGCCGTTGTTGCTCCTAGACGTTTCCTCGTCACAATAACGGCACTTACAGTTGACCGGGGGGGGGGGGGGGGGGGGCAGCTCTAGCAGGGCAGAAATTTGACGAACTGACATGTTGGAAAAGTTGAAAAGTGACTGAGCTCTTCAGTAAGGGCCATTCTACCGCCAATGTTTGTCTATGGAGATTGCATGGCCGTATGCTTGATTTTATACACCTGTCATCAACGGGTGTGGCTGAAATAGCGGAATCCACTCACTTGAAGGGGTGTCCACATACTTTGGAGTATTTAGTGTATTTAATGCATCTAATTGAGGGTGTTTGTTTTCTTGTGACATAATTACATTTTCTCCAGTAACCTATAACAACGTAACATGCAAGTGGCAAAGGGCCAATCAGTTCATCCCGCGACAAACGACAATTGCAGAGCAGTTTCATTGTTTTTATTCAGGCGTAACTCCCACCAATCGAAGAAGCGCAAGAACTGTTCGTCGGGAGCTTCATGAAATGTGTTTCCATGGCCGAGCAGCCGCACACAAGCATAAGATCACCGTGAGCAATGCCAAGAGTCAGCTGGAGTGGTGTAAAGCTGGCGCCATTGGAGCAGTTTATCTGGAGTGATGAATCACGCTTCACCATCTGGCAGTCTGACGGACGAATGTGGGTTTGGCGGATGACAGGAGAACTCTTACCTGCCCGAATGCATAGTGCCAACTGTAAAGTTTGGTGGAGGAGGAATAATGGTCTAGGGCTGTTTTTCATGGTTCGGGCTGGGCCCCTTAGTTCCAGTGCAGTGAAATCTTAACACAAACTATGTCCCGTGCACAATGTCCCTTGCACAAAGTGCAGTCCATAGAGAAATTGTTTATTGTGATCAGTGGGCACTGACCTCAACCCCATCAAACACCTTCGGGATGAATTGGAGTGCCGACCGGGGAGCCAGGCCTAATCACCCAACAATCAGTGCCCCGACCTCACTAATGCTCTTGTGGTTGAATAGAAGCAAGTCCCCGCAGCAATGTTCCAACATCTAGTGGAAAACCTTCCCAGAAGAGTGGAGGCTGTTATAGCAGCAATGTTCCAACATCTAGTGGAAAGCCTTCCCAGAAGAGTGGAGGCTGTTATAGCAGCAATGTTCCAACATCTAGTGGAAAGCCTTCCTAGAAGAGTGGAGGCTGTTATAGCAGCAATGTTCCAACATCTAGTGGAAAGCCTTCCCAGAAGAGTGGAGGCTGTTATAGCAGCAATGTTCCATCATCTAGTAGAAAGCCTTCCCAGAAGAGTGGCGGCTGTTATAGCAGCTATGTTCCAACATCTAGTGGAAAGCCTTCCCAGAAGAGTGGAGGCTGTTATAGCAGCAATGTTCCAACATCTAGTGGAAAGCCTTCCCAGAAGAGTGGAGGCTGTTATAGCGACAAAATGGGGGGCCAACTCCATATTAATGCCCATGATTTTGGAATGAGATGTTTTTCAAAGAGGTGTCCACATACTTTTGGTAATGTAGTGTATATTAGACATGCGAAGCACAGAGTTCGTTTTCAAAAAAGAGACATTTAATATATATATTTACTCGTTCAGAAATATCCATGTCCGAAATCATAAAAATAAATAAACACAATGCGTAATCAGTTATTATGGCTATTTGTTTGGTGAAGTAGATCTGAATATGAATGAATGATTTCTCCATAATCTACTGCAATAAAACATTAGATTGTCTTTAATTTCTCCATAATCTACTGCAGTAAACATTAGAATGTAACTAGCTCTGTGGTTCAAATCTGCATCTAATTGAGGTGTAGCTCCACTATTCAGCTAAATTAAATGTGAAAGCCCTTTCCAAAAGGGGGCAGAGTTGTCACGCTTAATAGGCCTGTGTGTGTGTGTGTGTGCGTGCTCGTGAGTATGTGTCCACACGTGCGTGTGTTTGTGTGTGTGTTTGCCTGAGTGCGAGTGTGATCTGGGGCTACACTAACCCCAGGGTGTTTAGTCTCTCTGTCCAGACAGTTTTCTCTCTCTCTCTCTCTCTCTCTCTCTCTCTCTCTCTCTCTCTCTCTCGCTCTCTCTCTGTGTGTGTGTGTGTGTGTTTGCCTGAGTGCGAGTGTGATCTGGGGCTACTCTAACCCCAGGGTGTTTAGTCTCTCTGTCCAGACAGTTTCTCCCTCTCTCTCTTGCTCTCTCTCTCTCTCTCTCTCTCTCTCTCTGTGTGTGTGTGTGTGTGTGTGTGTGTGTGTGTGTGTGTGTGTGTGTGTGTGTGTGTGTGTGTGTGTGTGTGTGTGTGTGTGAGAAATGAACTGTCAGTGTGTTTCCGGGCCAAGTTAATGCTTAGAGGTCCCAGCCCAGCAAGATCCAGACATCCAGACAGGGGCCGAGACCAGCAGGAGTCCTAGCCCACCCAGGGCTCTCATTGATCAGGCCACCGGGTGGCCTTGTGGGTCCCTTCTCTCCATGAGTGGCTGGTTTTAACGAGAAGACCACCCACTGTACACCAGCCACAGAAGTACTCCATCTCTGACTAGCTGCCACTATTAGGCTTTTAGAGAGAGAGAGAGAGAGAGAGAGAGAGAGAGAGAGAGAGAGAGAGAGAGAGAGAGAGAGAGAGAGAGAGAGAGAGAGAGAGAGAAAGCTGCTCTTTGAGGCTACAGCGACTGGCCTGACATTATGAGCCACACAGAAAATGTCACTGTTGGAAATTATGGTTTCGGCTAATTTAATGTTGGCAGACTGACCGCCACTTCCCTACACACAAGCCAGCAGGGTCAACAATAGATCCAAATAGTTTGGTTTGCTGTTCCAAGTTGCCTGCTGGAACATAAAACAAGAGTTTGCTCTGTCCTCAGCTTGTACAGATGAAACAATTATAATGTAGATATTTTTACATTTAGATTCTAAGGCCTAAAGATTCACGAATTCTCTGTAGGTGGTTGAGCTTTATTATCTTGTGTGCTCTATCTTTATAATGTTCAGGGGTGAAACAGAAAGGTCTCTGAAGTCTTCTGTAGTCATGGTGCCCGGGAAGAAAACGTTACTGGTCGTTTGGTTGAATTTGTTTTTTTGAAACCAGGAAGTCTTATTGAGGTCTGAATATCTCTTTCACAAGTGTTTTGTACTGGTTCTCTATAATCTCCCAGTGATGTGGTTGATATTGTCTGGCCCCATCAGGCCATAGTCTATCAGCCACGCTGCATGATTCAAATCAATAGGTCAAGGTTCATGTTCATGGCTGCATTACTTTTACTCTGGACTGGGGCATTACTCTGGACTGTGGCTCCATCTACCTTGGACTGGGGCATTACTCTGGACTGGGGCATTACTCTGGACTGGGGCATTACTCTGGACTGGGGCATTACACTGGACTGGGGCATTACTCTGGACTGGGGCATTACTTTGGACTGGGGCATTACTTTGGACTGGGGCATTACTCTGGACTGGGGCATTACTTTGGACTGGGGCATTACTTTGGACTGGGGCATTACTCTGGACTGGGGCATTACTTTGGACTGGGGCATTACTCTGGACTGGGGCATTACTCTGGACTGGGGCATTACTCTGGACTGGGGCTCCATCTACCTTGGACTGGGGCATTACTCTGGACTGGGGCATTACTCTGGACTGGGGCATTACTCTGGACTGGGGCTCCATCTACCTTGGACTGGGGCATTACTCTGGACTGGGGCATTACTCTGGACTGGGGCATTACTCTGGACTGGGGCTCCATCTACCTTGGACTGGGGCATTACTCTGGACTGGGGCATTACTGTGGTCTGGGGCATTACACTGGACTGGGGCATTACTCTGGACTGGGGCATTACTCTGGACTGTGGCATTACTCTGGACTGGGGCATTACTCTGGACTGGGGCATTACTCTGTCTCGTTGGTTCGTTCTACAGCAGACCCAGATCACAGCATGACAAGGGAATACATCCCAAATTGCACCCTATTCTATATTTAGTGCACTACCTTTGACCAAGCCAATAGAGCTCTGCTACTCTACAAAGGGAATAGGATGCCTTTTGGGATGCAGACATACATCACAGCGTGGCGATCTGTTCCTGTAAGTAGGTCAACACATGAAACACGTCGACATTGTACGTGACTAGCCTGAGTCCCACATCTGTTCGTTGCTCTCTCAACAACTCCATTGTTTTGTGCTGCCTTTTCTTCCAGTCACATCAGTGGAGTTGGAAAGACAGCACAAACAGACGTAGGACACCAGGCTCTAATACTACCATTGGACACGGTCTCCACTACACTCCATTCTATTCTCATTGCTTATTTCATTAATGCTATTTTAGCTAAGCTAATAGAATGATCCTAACTAGCTAGCCCAGCTAGCATTGTCAGTGGGAGATTTGTTTGCTAAAAATGGAAATACGTTTGAGGATTGAAGCCTACTGTTAGCTATACTTCTAGGACACCTACACAGAGCAGGATAGCTGGTTAGCTAAAGAGCATCTTCGTATCTACCGACCTGGTTTTAATGTCTATGCTACAAACTGGTAATAATTAACTTCAGATGTTAATTTACTGTAGCTTGCTTACTGTGTCAATTTTTTATTTAACCTTTATTTAACTAGGCAAGTCAGTTAAGAACAAATTCTTATTTTCAATGACGGTCTAGGAACAGTGGGTTAACTGCCTGTTCAGGGGGCAGAACGACAGATTTGTACCTTGTCAGCTCAGGGGTTTGAACTTGCAACCTTCCGGTTACTAGTCCAATGCTCTAACACTACGTCATTACATTTAGTGTGCACTACGTCATCACATGTAGTGTGCACTACGTCATCACATGTAGTGTGCTCTACGTCATCACATGTAGTGTGCTCTACGTCATCACATGTAGTGTGCACTACGTCATCACGTGTAGTGTGCACTACGTCATCACGTGTAGTGTGCTCTACGTCATCACATGTAGTGTGCTCTACGTCATCACATGTAGTGTGGACTACGTCGTCACAGTTAGTGTGCACTACGTTATCACATGTAGTGTGGACTACGTCATCACATGTAGTGTGCACTACGTCATCACATGTAGTGTGCACTACGTCATCACATGTAGTGTGCTCTACGTCATCACATGTAGTGTGCACTACGTCATCACATGTAGTGTGCTCTACGTCATCACATGTAGTGTGCTCTACGTCATCACATGTAGTGTGCACTACGTCATCACATGTAGTGTGCACTACGTCATCACATGTAGTGTGGACTACGTCGTCACATTTAGTGTGCACTACGTCATCACATTTAGTGTGCACTACGTCATCACATGTAGTGTGCACTACGTCATCACATGTAGTGTGCACTACGTCATCACATGTAGTGTGGACTACGTCGTCACATTTAGTGTGCACTACGTCATCACATTTAGTGTGCACTACGTCATCACATGTAGTGTGCACTACGTCATCACATGTAGTGTGCACTACATCATCACATTTAGTGTGCACTACGTCATCACATGTAGTGTGCACTACGTCATCACATTTAGTGTGCACTACATCATCACATGTAGTGTGGACTACGTCATCACATTTAGTGTGCACTACGTCATCACATGTAGTGTGCACTACGTCATCATGTGTAGTGTGCACTACGTCATCACATGTAGTGTGCACTACGTCATCACATGTAGTGTGCACTACGTCATCACATGTAGTGTGCACTACGTCATCACATGTAGTGTGCACTACGTCATCACATGTAGTGTGCACTACATCATCACATTTAGTGTGCACTACGTCATCACATGTAGTGTGCACTACGTCATCACATTTAGTGTGCACTACATCATCACATGTAGTGTGGACTACGTCGTCACATTTAGTGTGCACTACGTCATCACATGTAGTGTGCACTACGTCATCACGTGTAGTGTGCACTACGTCATCACATGTAGTGTGCACTACGTCATCACATGTAGTGTGCACTACGTCATCACATGTAGTGTGCACTACGTCATCACATGTAGTGTGCACTACGTCATCACATTTAGTGTGCACTACGTCATCACATGTAGTGTGCACTACGTCATCACATGTAGTGTGCACTACTTCATCACATTTAGTGTGCACTACGTCATCACATGTAGTGTGCTCTACGTCATCACATTTAGTGTGCTCTACGTCATCACGTGTAGTGTGCACTACGTCATCACGTGTAGTGTGCACTACGTCATCACGTGTAGTGTGCACTACGTCATCACGTGTAGTGTGCACTACGTCATCACGTGTAGTGTGCACTACGTCATCACATGTAGTGTGCTCTACGTCATCACATGTAGTGTGCACTACGTCATCACATGTAGTGTGCACTACGTCATCACATGTAGTGTGCACTACGTCATCACATTTAGTGTGCACTACGTCATCACATTTAGTGTGCACTACGTCATCACATGTAGTGTGCACTACGTCATCACATTTAGTGTGCACTACGTCATCACATTTAGTGTGCACTACGTCATCACATGTAGTGTGCACTACGTCATCACGTGTAGTGTGCACTACGTCATCACATGTAGTGTGCACTACGTCATCACATGTAGTGTGCACTACGTCATCACATGTAGTGTGGACTACGTCATCACATGTAGTGTGCACTACGTCATCACATGTAGTGTGCACTACGTCATCAGATGTAGTGTGCTCTACGTCATCACATGTAGTGTGCACTACGTCATCACGTGTAGTGTGCACTACGTCATCACATGTAGTGTGCTCTACGTCATCACGTGTAGTGTGCTCTACGTCATCACATGTAGTGTGCACTACGTCATCACATGTAGTGTGCTCTACGTCATCACATGTAGTGTGCTCTACGTCATCACATGTAGTGTGCACTACGTCATCACATGTAGTGTGCTCTACGTCATCACATGTAGTGTGCTCTACGTCATCACATGTAGTGTGCACTACGTCATCACATGTAGTGTGCACTACGTCATCACATGTAGTGTGCACTACGTCATCACATGTAGTCTGCACTACGTCATCACGTGTAGTGTGCACTACGTCATCACATGTAGTGTGCACTACATCATCACGCACCAATTTTGGATCTGAAACAAATCAGTTTGATGAAAACACACCACTGGAAACTTCATGCAGATTTTTTAATGTTCGCATGAAAATATGTTGCCAATAGTAAGGAAGCTATAAAATAAAAAGAGAGTCGGTCACCCTATATATATATATATATATATATACAATATTGGATAGGAACCTAGCTACTGACAACTACCTCATGGCTAAATCGCTATGCTAATGTAAAACATTCCACCCATTTGTAAAAGTTACCCGACACTAGCTAGCTAGCCAGCCCCGACAGAAGGGCGAAACAATCAATAACATAATTATTTAAAAATTATGGAGAATTAATAATTGGTTGACCCTCCTTTGGCAGCAATGATCTCAACCCAAAAGTTTTCTTCACAACGGTCATGAGGAATTCTGAACCATTCCTCTTCTCAAAACTCTTTCAGTTCAGCAATATTCTTGGGATGTCTGGTGTGATTCGCTCTATTGAGGTCCTGACACTGCATCTCAATCAGGTTGAGGTCATTACTCTGCACTGGGGCATTACTCTGGACTGGGGCATTACTCTGGACTGGGGCATTACTCTGGACTGGGGCATTACTCTGGACTGGGGCATTACTCTGGACTGGGGCATTACTCTGGACTGGGGCATTACTCTGGACTGGGGCATTACTCTGCACTGGGGCATTACTCTGGACTGGGGCATTACTCTGGACTGGGGCATTACACTGGACTGGGGCATTACTCTGGACTGGGGCATTACTTTGTCTCGTTGGTTCGTTCTACAGCAGACCCAGAACACAGCATGACAAGGGAATACATCCCAAATTGCACCCTATTCTATATTTAGTGCACTACCTAGAACCTAGCTACTGACAACTACCTCATGGCTAAATCGCTATGCTAATGTATAAACATTCCACCCATTTGTAAAAGTTACCCGACACTAGCTAGCTAGCCAGCCCCGACAGAAGGGCGAAACAATCGATAACATAATTATTTAAAAATTATGGAGAAGAGTATGTGACTATAATAATTGGTTGACCCTCTTTTGGCAGCAATGATCTCAACCCAAAAGTTTTCTTCACAACGGTCATGAGGAATTCTGAACCATTCCTCTTTACAAAACTCTTTCAGTTCAGCAATATTCTTGGGATGTCTGGTGTGATTCGCTCTATTGAGGTCCTGACACTGCATCTCAATCAGGTTGAGGTCAGGACTCTGACTGTGCCACTCCAGAAGGCGTATTTTCTTCTGTTGAAGCTATTCTGTTGTTGATTTACCTCTGTGTTTTGGGTCGTTGCCCTGTTACATCACCCAACTTCTGTTGAGCTTCAATTGGCGGACAGATAGCCTAACATTCTCCTAGCAAAATGTCTTCATACACTTGGGAATTCATTTTTCTGTCGATGACAGCAAGCTGTCCAGGCCCTGAGGCAACAAAACAGCCCCAAACCATGATGCTCCCTACACCATACTTTACAGTTGGGATGAGGTTTTGATGCTGTTGTGCTGTGCCTTTTTCCTCCACATAGTGTTGTGTGCTCCTTCCAAACAACTCAACTGTAGTTTCATCTGTCCACAGAATATTTTGCCAGTAGCACTGTGGAACATCCAGGTGCACTTTTGCAAACTTCAGACGTGCAGCAATGTTTTTTTGGGGGGGGCAGCGGTAGCTTCTTCCGTGGTGTCCTCCCATGAACACCATTCTTGTTTAGTGTTTCACGTATCGTAGACTCGTCAACAGAGATGTTAGCATGTTCCAGAGATTTTTGTAAGTCTGACACAATTTTTTCTTAACCTCATTGAGCATTCTGCGCTGTGCTCTTGCAGTCATCTTTGCAGGACGGCCATTTATTCTCCATTTATAGACAATTTGTCTTACCAAGGACTGATGAACATCAAGGCTTTTAGAGATACTTTTGTAACCCTTTCCATCTTTAAGCAAGTCAGAAATCCTTAATCTTAGGTCTTCTGAGATATCTTTTGTTTGAGTCATGGTTCACATCAGGCAATGCTCCTTGTGAATAGCAAACTCAAATTGTGTCAGTGTTTTTTATAGGGCAAAGCAAATCTAACCAACATCTCCAATCTCCTCTCACTGATTGGACTCCAGGTTAGAGGACTCCTGACTTCAATTAACTTTTGGAGAAGTCATTTGACTAGGGGGTTCACACATTTTTTTTCCAAACTACACTGTGAATGTTTAAATGATGCATTCAATATAAACAAGAAAGTTATTAGTTTAAGCACACTAAATGTGTCTATTGTTGTGACTTAGATGAAGATCAGATCACATTTGATGACCAATTGATACAGAAATCCAGGTCATTCCATGGGGTTCACATACTGTTTCTTGTCGCTGTTAGTGATAAACGCTTTGCATTTCTGATATATTTTGACTGTTGGGATTATTTAATTAAATTATAAAAGTATTATAATTCATAATGTGATGTGCTCACACACAACAATTTCCTATCTGTCTTGAATGACCATGAAATGGAGCACCACCTGTTGTGTTGGTGTTAGTGGTCCCTGGAAGCTAAGCTAAGCAAACTGTTGGCAAACTTTTAGCTAAGAAACTGTTGACTAAATGTTAGCTAAGAAGCTGTTGGCTAAATGTTACCTAAGATAACTATTGGTTAAATATTAGCTAACCTAATTGGTGGCTAAATGTTAGCTAAACTAACTGTTGGCTAAATGTTAGCTAAATGTTAGCTAACTGTTGCCTTTATCTAATGTTCAGTTAGTCCTAACCTTTGGCTACCATGGCTAAGCTAAAGTATGCATTTAGCTCTCTTGTAAACTAAGGTAACTATGTTGGCTAAAGTTCTCCTCTGTTACCAGGCATTCAGTCTATCTAATGCTCAGTCAGTCAGTCAGTTTGGCTAAACACTCTCCTGAAAGCTAAGCTAAGCTAACTGTTGGCTAATCAAACTGTTAGTGTAACTGTAGCCCTCCTGTCCGTCTCTAGCGAGGCATTCAGTCTATCTAATGCTCAGTCAGTCAGTCAGTTGGCTAAACACTCTCCTGGAAGCTAAGCTAAGCTAACCGTTGGCTAATCAAACTGTTAGTGTAACTGTAGCCCTCCTGTCCGCCTCTAGCGAGGCCTTCAGTCTATCTAATGCTCAGTCAGTTTAGTCAGTTGGCTAAACACTCTCCTGGAAGCTAAGCTAAGCTAACTGTTGGCTAATCAAACTGTTAGTGTAACTGTAGCCCTCCTGTCCGTCTCTAGCGAGGCCTTCAGTCTATCTTATCCTCAGTCGGTGTTTTAGTCCTAACCTCTGGGTGGATGATGGAGGAGGGAGTGAAGGAATGGATGAAAGACAAACAGAAGGCATTTTTACGAGTCTCCCCTCCCCTCGCTGTCCCCACCAGTGGAGCGTCTGTCACAGCATATGTCTGGGCTCTGCTGCTAAGGTGGCCTATTAATCAGAACAGTTATCCAGTAATATTCCTTCATAGCTGCCTTCATCACTCTGTTATCCAGCTAGTCAGACATATTCCCTCAGAGCTGCCTTCATCACTCGGTACCAGTCCAGTTTGTCAGAAATATTCTGTATCTTCATATCCCTTACCCCTTGCATTTACATGTTATTATTTTACCAGACGCTCTTATCCATAGCAATTTACATTAGTGAGAGCATGCATACATTTTCATACTTTTCTCCTTTTCCCCCCGTGGGAATCGAACCCAAAACCCTGGTGTTGCAAGCGCAACATTACCAGCTGAGCTACACGGGACCAGCCTATCCCTTAACTCAAACCCTAGCATATCCCTTAACCCAGACCCTAACATATCCATTATCCCAGACCCTAACCTATCCCTTAACCCAGACCCTAGCATATCCCTTAACCCAGACCCTAGCATATCCATTAACCCAGACCCTAACCTATCCCTTAACCCAGACCCTAACCTAACCCTTAAACCAGACCCTAGCCTAACCCTTAACCCAGACCCTAGCCTGACCCTTAACCCAGACCCTAACCTATCCCTCAACCCAGACCCAGACCCTAACCTAACCCTTAACCCAGACCCTAGCCTAACCATTAACCCTGACCCTAACCTATCTCTTAACCCAGAACCTAACCTATCCCTTAACCCAGAACCTAACCTATCCCTTAACCCAGACCCTAGCCTAACCCTTAACCCAGACCCTAACCTAACCTATCCCTTAACCCAGACCCTAACCTAACCCTTAACCCAGACCCTAACCTAGACTAGAGCGAAACAACTGACGTGCATGTTCATCAAAGTCGACCTATGACAGGAACATGTAGGGATCAGTAGGGGAAGTCTGACTTGACATGGTTTTATACCCGGGAATAATCCATAAATACACCAAACGCTATAGGCAGCATATATAGGGTGAGACCTATATGTTAACCTCTATAAACAGGGTGACAGGACAATGAAAACATTATATATATATATATATATATATATTTGTTACCTTTATTTAACTAGCAAGTCAGTTAAGAACAAATCTGAATACTTATGTATATTTAATTATGTCATATTTAATATGATTATTTTTAACATTTGCAAAAATTTCTAGCAACGTGTTTTTGCTTTGTCATTATGGGTTATTGTGATGTCATTATGGGTTATTGTGATGTCATTATGGGTTCTTGTGATGTCATTATGGGCTACTGTATAGATTGATTAACTTTTTAATCCATAATAGAATAAGGCTGTAATTGAACAAAATGTGGAAAAAGTCATGGAGTCTAATTACATTCCAAATGCACTGTAACTTAAGTGGTTAAATGTCACTCTTTTTTTTTTACATATTCTAAAGAGTCCTTGGGCTAGATTCTATAAGCTCTGTGCTAGCTGACACCCACATCGCGGTTGTTATGGCGGTGTCACCACTTTGACTGCTCCCAATGCAGTTACACCTCTGACATCGCCAAAACATCAGCTATGCAGGCTATCACCGGTTAACGCTTGATCTGATTGAATCTAGGTCCCGTGTTTCATTTTTACAGCTACGACAGGAGTTTTCCTTTTTTTGTTGTGATATTACGATATGTCATCAATTTTCTTCAACGTGTCTTGATTATGTCTTGCTCTGTTAATCCATCTTCACCCTTCATCCGGGTGGCAGCTAACACACGGAAGATGACAGTCACCTTCTAGTCGTCTGTTCAAGAGAGGACAGGGCTCGACTTGCCTCAGGAGGTTTTCACTCAGGCTTGCATCTGAAATGGCACCCTATTCCCTGTATACTGTAGTGCAGTACTTTTGACCAGGAGCCCATAGGGTTCTGGTCTAAAGTAGTGCACTACATAGGGAATTAGGGTGCCATTTGGGACGCTGTCCTCGTCTGTTTAGAGACGTGACGACTTGACTTTGCTTCTGGAGTTTTTCACACAGTCTTCGTTATAGCTGCAGATAGACTCCACGTAAAAATGGCAAAATGGTATTTTGTATCAAAACTTTATTTATCAAACAAAAAGAATACACCATCGAAATACCATTTCTATTTAAAAAAAAGAAAAAAAAGAAAAATGAACAGTGGAACTGCTTGCTCCACAGTGCATTACAAAACCAGCAATTGTATACAACGTTGTGGATAGAAACAGACAACAAGAAGATGTTTCTTACTCTTTATAATAATAAGATAATAATAAGATACGCACTTATGTCTTATTCCCTTCTTCGCTTTAAATGAACAAAATGTACACTTTTAATATTGTACAATCACTAAATCTAATTTGGTTAACAATAAAAAAATAAATAAAAAAAATGCGGACAATTTTTAAGTATGAATTCAAAGAACATGTAGTTAGGACTTGTTTCTGGATATTTCACCTTCTCAACAGTCATCACCGTTTTGTTAGTAAAAAGAGTGTGGTCCTTTCTTGTTATAACCAATAATCCATTACAGGTTATTACCTATAGCCTATAATCCATAACAGGTTATAACATACAGCCTATCATTCACAACAGGTTATAACCTATAGCCTATCATCCATAACAGGTTATAACCTATAGCCTATAATCCATAACAGGTTATAACCTTTTGCCTATAATCCATAATAGGTTATAACCTCAGCCTATAATCCATAACACGTTATAACCTTTAGTCTGTCATACAAAACAGGTTATAACCTATAGCCTATCATACAAAACAGGTTATAACCTATAGCCTGTCATACAAAACAGGTTATAACCTTTAGCCTGTCATACAAAACAGGTTATAACCTATAGCCTGTCATACAAAACAGGTTATAACCTATAGCCTGTCATACAAAACAGTTTATCAAATGCACTTGTTATTCAAATATCCAGCCAATCTAGACAGTTTGGGTAAATTGTGACATGATAGATGTCTGTGTAAGGCTGCAACTCAAGCTATCTACGGGTGACTTCCTTTTCTGAGAGGACGTGCTATCCTGTACGGTATCCAAATTAGGACTAACTGCTTGTGACTCCAGAGTCTGTCCTAATATTGATACCGCAATCATGATGTGGCTGATGGGAGAATGACAACAGGAAGAGGGCATTAAATGGGATGGACACCTTCCTAACAGTATTGAGAATGAGATCTTGAATGGGTTTTTCCAAATGTCGTCCCCCCCCCCCCCCATTACTAAACTACATGTCCAGAATGATCACGTCGTTCTTCATAAATTATAGTAATGTGCGCTCTAAATAATATATTACATTTTATCATAAAAAGTCCCCTCCCCACACCCACCCACAGTCAATGAGTTAACTAGCAATTTGTCCTTCAGTTGCTCTATGGAACTGTACAATGGAAGAAGAAAAAAAACATGACACCCTATTCCCTATATAGTGCACTACTTTTGACCAAAGTCCATAGGGCTTGAGTCCAAAGTAGGGCACGAAATAGGGAATAGGATTCCATTCGGGACTGACTCATTTTTTTTTCATGTTGTCTTGCTTCAGCGGTCCTTTCTCCAGGGTAATACACATGTACAGCATACAATAAAATATAGAGCCATGGTCTGCCTGTCTGTCGTTCAGAAGAGAGAAGACTATGTCGACAGGACTTCATAGCTCATTTGTTACCCTGCACTAAGGGCGAGGCAAAGAGAGAGAAAAAAAAAATCACGTTTCATATTTTCATACAGATCTCCATACAAATAAAGTGACCAACGAAGAGAAATACTAAGAACGGAAAAGCAAACGTATAGGCACATAGAACATCTCCATTTTTCTCAACAAATTAAAAATACATTTTATAAAAAAAAGTATTTAAAAGAAAATACCACTCAAAAAAACCAAAACAATGTTGTGTTTCATTAGTCCACTGCTGAAAACAATACTAAAAATGTTTTGCAGGTCAGCAATCAAGTTTCCAAGATGTATAACGTTAAAATTCTAGAACGTGTCCTAAACGCATCATACTGTGTGACATGTTCTGGACTTTTCAATATTCTAGATCTTGAAAACTAGATTTTGATTTGTGGAATTTTCCTTTAAGGGCAAACAGATGAAAAAGAAAACCCCAAATGGTACAACGTAGAATGAGAGCACACTCGACAGTTTGTTGTGAGGAAATAAAGACATTGTTCTGTGATGAGTCGTCTGATCTGTGACTTTTCTTTCCCTCTATTCTAAACCATTGGCACAGACATCAATACCATATTCAGCATTGTTACTATTTCCAGTCGGTGTCCTAATATGAATCCTAACATTTGATACAGTATAATGAATTCAACCCATTATCTCCTGCGTTCTAATCTAAACATGTTCTGAATGACAATGTAGCTAATGCTTTATCTCCCGCGTTCTAATCTAAACATGTTCTGAATGACAATGTAGCTAACCCTTTATCTCCTGTGTTCTAATCTAAACATGTTCTGAATGACAATGTAGCTAACCCTTTATCTCCTGTGTTCTAATCTAAACATGTTCTGAATGACAATGTAGCTAACGCTTTATCTCCTGTGTTCTAATCTAAACATGTTCTGAATGACAATGTAGCTAACGCTTTATCTCCTGCGTTCTAATCTAAACATGTTCTGAATGACAATGTAGCTAACCCTTTATCTCCTGCGTTCTAATCTAAACATGTTCTGAATGACAATGTAGCTAACGCTTTATCTCCTGTGTTCTAATCTAAACATGCTCTGAATGACAATGTAGCTAACCCTTTATCTCCTGAGTTCTAATCTAAACATGTTCTGAATGACAATGTAGCTAACCCTTTATCTCTCTGGGACAATCCATCTTCAGAGGGGGGAAAAAAAATATAGAGGCTTGCAAATGATAAAGGGAGCACAGTTACCGTGGGTTACCAGAATCAAACATGCGAATATTGATGTCCTATTTTCATGGCGATTAATGATTCATTTATCACTTAAGTGGTACATATTGATGCCATGTTTTGTTAAAAGGCTTCAGGTTATGTACAGTATCTATCCTCAGTGATGCATAGCAACCCATGCAGCCCCGTAATGTAAAACTAGATTAGAAGCCAGTAGGGTTTAATCAATTGGTTTAAAAATAGTTGTACTGCAGCTTTGACAGAACTGCTGATGTAAAAATATACTATATGAAATCATATAATCGTTTATCATATAAAAATGACCAAAACAAACCCCTGTGTGACCACATTGTTAGTCAGTCAACCGTACAACCTTAAACTGAGGTACATGTGTCAGTCTCATGAAAACCTTAACTGTTAAAATGACGACTCATCAATAGCATCAACGCCGCCATAATCAACAACAAAAAATAAACATCTCTCGGGGGTTTTAATAATGCACAAGACGCTGTATGTTGTGAATAAGGTGGCATTAACCAAAACAATGGATTGTTCAGAGTAAATAACATACATTCCTACAAAAGCCTTCCAACCCCTGTAAATACCATTTGATACTGTCTTGATTCCCAGTACGTTCCAAGACCATTCATACGTTGACTGGAGCGCCTGGTTATAATTCTTGGTGTTGTTTTAACGATTTCAACAGCTGTCTGTAGTTGTGATATAGGGTAGCAACACAACCAGGACAGACGTTCAGTTGAGGAGCAGCAACACAAATGGGCCTGAACAAGGATCCAGAACTTTCCAGAGTCTGAAGTTGGTTCTGTAGAGTCCGTATTGAGATGATCCAGTACCCGGGGCCTAACCAGTGTTCCTCACAGCCTGTAGAATGTTCTAGGCTGTGGTCACTGACTGTGTCACTGTTTTAGGAAAGAGAAAAGGGAGCGTGTGTAAAGGTGTCCATATTTGGACAGCCTCGGGTTCACAAGGAGTTGGTGTACGTTTCATTCCAACGCCGTAAGGGTGTGGTTACTGTGAGACCTCTCATGTTGTCTCACAACATCACCAGGCAACGAGGGGTCCGGGTGAACGTTGGTGAACTAGGGGTCCAGGGAAACGTTGGTGAACGAGGGGTCCAGGGAAGCGTTGGTGAACGAGGGATCCAGGGAAACGTTGGTGAACGAGGGGTCCAGGGAAACGTTGGTGAACGAGGGGTCCAGGGAAACGTTGGTGAACGAGGGGTCCAGGGAAACGTTGGTGAACGAGGGGTTCCAGGGAAGCGTTGGTGAACGAGGGGTCCGGCTGAACGTTGGTGAACGAGGGGTCCAGGGAAGCGTTAGTGAACGAGGGGTCCAGGGACACGTTGGTGAACGAGGGGTCCAGGGAAACGTTGGTGAACAAGGGGTCCAGGGAAACGTTGGTGAACTAGGGGTCCAGGGAAACGTTGGTGAACGAGGGGTCCAGGGAAACGTTGGTGAACGAGGGGTCCAGGGAAACGTTGGTGAACGAGGGGTTCCAGGGAAGCGTTGGTGAACGAGGGGTCCGGCTGAACGTTGGTGAACGAGGGGTCCAGGGAAGCGTTGGTGAACGAGGGGTCCAGGGAAACGTTGGTGAACGAGGGGTCCGGGTGAACGTTGGTGAACGAGGGATTCCAGGGAAATGTTGGTGAACGAGGGGTCCAGGGAAATGTTGGTGTCTGGAGATATTAACCAATCCAAAGGTCTAATACTATAGACCCAGCTGTAACACTTGTGCCTTCAGTTCAAAGTTCAATCCAAAACACCAGTAACGCACAAGGAAACCCTCCAAAATGAACATTGATAAATGAAAACTCAAAAGGTGGTGTTTTAAAGGGAAATCAACACTAGGGAAATCTTTTAGATTCTCCTTAATCGTTAGTCTTGATGTTTTGGGATTACAGAGAGTTCTGTCAGGGGGGTTGGTTACTGTATTTATAGGGGTACAGAGAGGTCTGTTACTGGTTATAGTATTATAGGGTTACATAGAGGTCTGTTAGAAGGGTTGGTTACAGTATTTGGGGGAGGGGGGGGGGGTGGAGAAGTATCTGTGTTTCTGAGGTTCTGACACCATACCCCCCCTCTCTGTGCCCTGCCCTATGGTGTAATACTGTGGTTCTGCTGTCTGTGCTGCTGCTGTTAAGGTCTGACGGACTGTCTGGGTGGGACTCTCTGCCAGGGCAGCTGGGGTTAAAAGGCCGAGCCAGTGATGGCGTTGAGTTGCTTCATGAGTCCCTCTAGGCTCGCCATCTGTTCACTCAAGTCGTCCTGTTCGTAAACCTAGAAGATAAAAAACAAAAGTCCTCTGTCACACAAAGTCAAAAAAGGGTAATTGTCCAGAAGAACTCGTGTTACGGTGTAGATTTTAGGACATCCTCAGCCTCATAACTCCTTGAGGCAATCGTCAACCCTTCTTGAGTTTGTCCTAAAATGCACACCGTACCAAAAGTGCAGGATACATACAGTACCCATATATTGGTATGATCATACAGTACTTTATATATTACAATCAAATGCCGACCGCATTATCTACCAAGAGAATTCTCTTCGATTATAACCACAGCCCTGTAGACACCTCGACGGCCCTGAAAGAACTTCATTGGACTCTATGTAAACTGGAAACCACATATCCTGAGGCTGCATTTATTGTAGCTGGGGATTTTAACAAGGCTAATCTGAAAACAAGGCTCCCTAAATTTTATCAGCATATCGAATGCGCGACCCGGGCTGGTAAAACCCTGGATCATTGTTACTCTGACTCCCGCGTCGCATACAACGACCTCCCCCGCCCTCCATTCGGCACATCTGACCACCACTCCATTTTAATGCTCCCAGCCTATAGACAGAAACTACTTTAAATCAGGGCAAGGCGACCGGAAACATGACCGAATACAAACAGTGTAGCTATTCCCTCCGCAAGGCAATCAAACAAGGTAAGCATCAGTATACTGTAGAGACAAAGTAGAGTCACAATTCAACGGCTCAGACATGAGAGGCATGTGGCAGGGTCTACAGACACGGACTACAAAAATAAAACCAGCCGCGTCGCGGACCACGATGTCTTGCTCCCAGACAAACTAAACAACTTCTTTGCTCGCTTTGAGGACAATACAGTGCCACCGACACGGCCCGCTACCAAAACCTGTGGGCTCTCCTTCACTGCAGCCAACGTGAGTAAAACATTTAAACGTGTTAACCCTCGCAAGGCTGCAGGCCCAGATGGCATCCCCAGCCGCGTCCTCAGAGCATGCGCAGACCAGCTGGCTGGTGTGTTTATGGACATATTCAATCAATCCTTATTCCAGTCTGCTGTTCCCACATGCTTCATTGTTCCTGATCCCAAGAAAGCAAAGGTAACTGAGCGAAATGACTATCGCCCCGTAGCACTCACTTCCGTCATCATGAAGTGCTTTGAGAGACTAGTCAAGGATCATATCACCTCCAGCCTACCTGACACCCTAGACCCACTCCAATTTGCTTACCGCCCCAATAGGTCCACAGACGACGCAATCGCAATCAAACTGCCCTGACCCATCTGGACAAGAGGAATACCTATGTAAGAATGCTGTTCATCGACAACAGCTCAGCATTTAATACTATAGTACCCTCCAAACTTGTTATTAGGCTCGAGACCCTGGGTGATCATACTGTACTTTATATTGGTTTGATCTTACATTACTTTATATTGCTGTGATCATACAGTACTTTATATTGCTGTGATCTCACAGTACATTATATTGCTGTGATCATACAGTACTTTATATTGCTGTGATCTCACAGTACTTTATATTGCTGTGATCTCACAGTACATTATATTGCCGTGATCATACAGTACTTTATATTGGTGTGATCATGAAGTACTTTATATTGCTGTGATCATACAGTACTTTATATTGCTGTGATCATACAGTACTTTATATTGCTGTTATCATACAGTACTTTATATTGCTGTGATCTCACAGTACTTTATATTGGTGTGATCATACAGTACTTTATATTGCTGTGATCATGACGTACTTTATATTGGTGTGATCATACAGTACGTTCTATTGGTGTGATCATACAGTACTTTCTATTGCTGTGATCATACAGTACTTTATACTGGTGTGATCATACAGTACTTTATATTGCTGTGATCTCACAGTACTTTATATTGCTGTGATCATACAGTACTTTATATTGCTGTGATCATACAGTACTTTATATTGCTGTGATCATACAGTACTTGGGTCTTTAAAAAGTGTCAAAATTGTGTATAGCTTCCAGGAAAACAGCATCAATATCACTTAGCTTAAGCATTGGCTTACAAGCGGAACGACAAGTGGATCACCATGGTGATTCTCCCACAGTGTGTGTGTTTGTTAATATGTTTGTGTTTGTTGACATTCCGGATCTGGTTGCTTTCCTCTCTCTCTATCTGTATCCTGCAGTCAGACAGTTCCCCTCTCTCTCTCTCTCTCTCTCTCTCTCTCTCTCTCTCTCTCTCTCTCTCTCTCCATCTGTGACCTCCAGGTAGACAGCTTCCTCTCTCTCCCTCTCCATCTGTGATCTCCAGTCAGACAGCTTCCTACATCTCTATCTGTGATCTCCAGTAAGACAGCTTCCTCTCTCTCTCTAGCTGTGACCTCCAGTCAGACAGCTTCCTCTCTCTCTCCATCTGTGACCTCCAGTCAGACAGCTTCCTCTCTCTCTCCATCTGTGATCTCCAGGTAGACAGCTTCCTCTCTCTCTCCATCTCCATCTGTGACCTCCAGTGAGACAGCTTCCTATATCTCTATCTGTGATCTCCAGTAAGACAGCTTCCTCTCTCTCTAGCTGTGACCTCCAGTCAGACAGCTTCCTCTCTCTCTCCATCTGTGACCTCCAGTCAGACAGCTCCCTCTCCATCTGTGAACTCCAGTCAGACAGCTTCCTCTCTCTCTCCATCTGTGACGTCCAGTCAGAAAGCTTCCTCTCTCTCTCCATCTGTGACGTCCAGTCAGAAAGCTTCCTCTCTCTCTCCATCTGTGAACTCCAGTCAGACAGCTTCCTCTCTCCACCTGTGACCTCTAGTCAGACAGCTTCCTCTCTCTCTCCATCTGTGACCTCCAGTCAGACAGCTCCTCCCTCTCTATCTGTGACCTCCAGTCAGACAGCTTCATCCCTCTCTCTCTGTGACCTCCAGTCAGACAGCTTCATCCCTCTCTCTCTGTGACCTCCAGTCAGACAGCTTCATCCCTCTCTCTCTGTGACCTCCAGTCAGACAGCTTCCTGCCTCTCTCTCTGTGACCTCCAGTCAGAGAGCTTCATCCCTCTCTCTCTGTGACCTCCAGTCAGACAGCTTCATCCCTCTCTCTCTGTGACCTCCAGTCAGACAGCTTCATCCCTCTCTCTCTGTGACCTCCAGTCAGACAGCTTCATCCCTCTCTATCTGTGACATCCAGTCAGACAGCTTCATCCCTCTCCATCTGTGACCTCCAGTCAGACAGCTCCTCCCTCTCTATCTGTGACCTCCAGTCAGACAGCTTCCTCCCTCTCTCCATCTGTGACCTCCAGTCAGACAGCTTCATCCCTCTCTCTCTGTGACCTCCAGTCAGACATCTTCCTCCCTCTCTCCATCTGTGATCTCCAATCAGACAGCTTCCTCCCTCTCTCCATCTGTGACCTCCAGTCAGACAGCTTCATCCCTCTCTCTCTGTGACCTCCAGTCAGACAGCTTCCTCCCTCTCTCTCTCTATCTATCTATGACCTCCTGTCAGACATCTTCATCCCTCTCTCTCTGTGACCTCCAGTCAGACATCTTCCTCCCTCTCTCTCTCAATCTATCTATGACCTCCTGTCAAACAGCTGAAACTGCTAAAGTGCTAAACTGGTCCACCAGAACCCATCATTCTTTTTGTTAAATGTTTGACAGAAGATCTATGTCCTTGTTGTGATCCATTTCAAGATAAATCTGTTGTTTTCTTCTTAAAGCAGACCCTGAGCATAACCCCTGTGATGGTAAACTGAAGGTGCGTGGACATGCTTCAGAGAGTTTATATAAAAGCACATGCTTTCATCAGCTCCACAGTTTAATAAGTTTTACTAAATGAATCCTAGATTATCCTTTAAATCTTACTAAATGAATCCTAGATTATCCTTTAAATCTTACTAAATGAATCCTAGATTATCCTTAAAATCTTACTAAATGAATCCTAGATTATCATTTAAGTTTTACTAAATTAATCCTAGATTATCCTTTAAATCTTACTAAATGAATCCTAGATTATCCTTTAAATCTAACTAAATGAATCCTAGATTATCCTTTAAATCTAACTAAATGAATCCTAGATTATCCTTTAAATCTAACTAAATGAATCCTAGATTATTCTTTAAATCTTACTAAATGAATCCTAGATTATTCTTTAAATCTTACTAAATGAATCCTAGATTATCCTTTAAATCTTACTAAATGAATCCTAGATTATCCTTTAAATTTTACTAAATGAATCCTAGATTATCCTTTAAATCTTACTAAATGAATCCTAGATTATCCTTTAAATCTTACTAAATTAATCCTAGATTATCCTTTAAATCTTACTAAATTAATCCTAGATTATCCTTTAAATTTTACTAAATGAATCCTAGATTATCATTTAAATTTTACTAAATTAATCCTAGATTATCCTTTAAATTTTACTAAATGAATCCTAGATTATCCTTTAAATTTTACTAAATTAATCCTAGATTATCCTTTACATTTTACTAAATTAATCCTAGATTATCCTTTAAATCTTACTAAATGATTCCTAGATTATCCTTTAAATCTTACTAAATGATTCCTAGATTATCCTTTAAATCTTACTAAATGATTCCTAGATTATTCTTTAAATCTTACTAAATGAATCCTAGATTATCCTTTAAATTTTACTAAATTAATCCTAATCATTTAAATCTTACTAAATTAATCCTAGATTATCCTTTAAATTTTACTAAATTAATCCTAATCATTTAAATCTTACTAAATGAATCCTAGATTAGCCTTTAAATCTTGCTAAATGAATCTTAGATTATCCTTCAAATTTTACTAAATTAATCCTAGATTATCCTTTAAATCTTACTAAATGAATCCTAGATTATTCTTTAAATCTTACTAAATGAATCCTTGATTATCCTTTAAATTTTACTAAATTAATCCTAGATTATCCTTTAAATCTTACTAAATGAATCCTAGATTAGCCTTTAAATCTTACTAAATGAATCCTAGATTATCCTTTAAATCTAACTAAATGAATCCTAGATTATCCTTTAAATCTAACTAAATGAATCCTAGATTATTCTTTAAATCTTACTAAATGAATCCTAGATTATTCTTTAAATCTTACTAAATGAATCCTAGATTATCCTTTAAATCTTACTAAATGAATCTTAGATTATCCTTTAAATCTTACTAAATGAATCCTAGATTATCCTTTAAATCTTACTAAATGAATCCTAGATTATCCTTTAAATCTTACTAAATGAATCCTAGATTATCCTTTAAATCTTACTAAATGATTCCTAGATCACCCTTTAAATCTTACAAAATGATTCCTAGATTATCCTTTAAATCTTACTAAATGAATCCTAGATTATCCTTTAAATCTTACTAAATGATTCCTAGATCACCCTTTAAATCTTATGAAATGATTCCTAGATTATCCTTTAAATCTTACTAAATGAATCCTAGATTATCCTTTAAATCTTACTAAATGATTCCTAGATCACCCTTTAAATCTTACAAAATGATTCCTAGATTATCCTTTAAATCTTACTAAATGAATCCTAGATTATCCTTTAAATCTTACTAAATGAATCCTAGATTATCCTTTAAATCTTACTAAATGATTCATAGATCACCCTTTAAATCTTATGAAATGATTCCTAGATTATCCTTTAAATCTTACTAAATGATTCCTAGATTACCCTTTAAATCTTACTAAATGATTCCTAGATTACCCTTTAAATCTTACTAAATGATTCCTAGATTACCCTTTACATTTTACTAAATTAATCCTAGATTACCCTTTAAATCTTGCTAAATAAGGTTGGGGACCATCATGAAACAACCATCTCCCTTAATACTAGCTGATGAAGCCTTGGTGACACAGCACTGATGTACAATTATCGGAGTGTGTGTGTGTTTGTGTGTCTAGCTTTTCCTCCCAAAAATTATTTACATTTACATTACAGTAAGCTACTGGGCCTCTGTCCAATCCCCTTTTTTGGTGGGATAATGTAAATACTTGGGTATAATGTAAGTCCTTGGGGCATAATGCAATGCTGTGGGGGATAATGTAACTCCGTGGGGGATAATAAAGGTAAAAAAAATATGTAACTCTGGATGGGATATTGTAACTCCGTGGGGGATAATGTAAAAACTTGGGTATAATGTACATCCTTGGGGATAATGTAAGTCCTTGGGGGATAATGTAAATACTTGGGTATAATGTAAGTCCTTGGGGGATCATGTAAGTACTTGGGGGATAATGTAACTCCGGGGGGATATGTAAGTCCTTGGAGGATAATGTAACTCCGTGGGGATAATGTAAGTCATTGGGGGATAATGTAAGTCCTTGGGGATAATTTAAGTCCTTGGGGATAATGTAAGTCCTTGGGGGATAATGTAAATACTTGGGTATAATGTAAGTCCTTGAGGGATCATGTAAGTCCTTGGGGGATAATGTAACCCTGTGGGTGATAATGTAAGTCCTTGGGGGATAAATCAACTCTGTGGGTGATAATGTAAGTCATTGGGGGATAATGCAAGTGCCTGGGGGGTCATGTAAATCTGTGGGGGATAATGTAAGTCATTGGGGATAATGTACATCCATGGGGGATCATGTAAATCCGTGGGGGATACTGCAAGTCCTTGGGGGATAATGTAAATACGTGGGTATAATGTACATCCTTGGGGGATAATGTAAGTCCTTGGGGGATAATGTAAGTCCTTGGGAGATAATGTAAAACCTTGGAGATAATGTAAGTCATTGGGGGATATTGTAAATCATTGGGGGATAATGTAAGTCCTTGAGGGATCATGTAAGTCCTTGGGGGTTAATGTAAGTCCTTGGGGGATAATGTAAGTCCTTGGGGGATAATGTAAGTCCTTGGGGGATAATGTAAGTCCTTGGGGGATAATGTAAGTCCTTGGGGGCTAATGTAAGTCCTTGGGGGATAATGTAAGTCCTTGGAAGTCCTTGGGGGATAATGTAAGTCCTTGGGGGATAATGTAAGTCCTTGGGGGATAATGTAAGTCTAGTTTAATGTTCTATTTTCTGCTGCTGCTGCTGCGGAGGAGGGTTGTTCCACACCACTCTGATAAAAGAGAAAAACACACACACACCCCTAAGCATCTTGGTGCTTGGCGGCTTGGCGGGGAGAAAAGATGAGCATATAAAGTGTGTGATCGATGCCAGCCTATTTGGAGAGACTCCCACTGATGAGAAAAGGATCAATTACTAAGATATGTGGGATGGATAGAAAGATGCTGACCTTTCGAGGCAATCTCTTCTCCCCCTCTTCTCCACATCTCCCCCCTCTCTCTCTCTCCCTCTCTCTCTCTCTCTCTCTCTCTCTCTCTCTCTCTCCTCCCCATCTCTCTCTCTCCTCCCCATCTCTCTCTCTCTCTCTCTCTCTCTCTCTTTACTCCTCTCATCTCTCCCTCTCCTCGACATCTCCCTCCTTTCTCTTGCTTTTCTCATTACTCTAGCAGGTCCTATAAAGTGTTATGGGGCTGCCTAATGCTTCTCCTAACTCCAATCCATGACCGCACTGATGCTTTCTCCGTGTTATTGTTATTGAGATATGAATATTTAATGGCACGATTCTTCCCCTGCACTGTGCTGTGTTTTATAATTCACACTCTGTGTGTGTGTGTGTGTGTGTGTGTGTGTGTGTGTGTGTGTGTGTGTGTGTGTGTGTGTGTGTGTGTGTGTGTGTGTGTGTGTGTGTGTGTGTGTGTGTGTGTGTGTGTGTGTGTGTGTGTGTGTGTGTGTGTGTGTGTGTGTGTGTGTGTGTGTGTGTGTGTGTGTCTGTGTGTGTGTGTGTGTGTGTGTGTGTGTGTGTGTGTGTGTGTGTGTGTGTGTGTGTGTGTGTGTGTGTGTGTGTGTGTGTGTGTCTGTTCCGCTGCTGTTTTATATTCCCTATGCTCCTTTCATGGTGTTTTGTTTTGGCTGTTGCTCCCTATTCATCAGAACCACACGGACACAACGGACACAACAGACACAACGGACACAACAGACACAACAGACACAACAGACACAACAGACACAACAGACACAACAGACACAACAGACACAACGGACACAACAGACACAACAGACACAACAGACACAACGGACACAACATACACAACAGACACAACAGACACAACAGACACAACAGACACAACAGACACAACAGACACAACGGACACAACAGACACAACAGACACAACAGACACAACGGACACAACGGACACAACAGACACAACAGACACAACAGACACAACAGACACAACAGACACAACAGACACAACAGACACAACGGACACAACAGACACAACAGACACAACAGACACAACGGACACAACAGACACAACAGACACAACAGACACAACGGACACAACATACACAACAGACACAACAGACACAACATACACAACAGACACAACAGACACAACATACACAACAGACACAACGGACACAACATACACAACAGACACAACAGACACAACAGACACAACAGACACAACATACACAACAGACACAACAGACACAACAGACACAACAGACACAACAGACACAACATCCCCGAAGGACACAACATACCCAACATACACAACAGACACAACAGACACAACATACACAACATCCCCGAAGGACACAACATACCCAACATACACAACAGACACAACAGACACAACAGACACAACAGACACAACAGACACAACATACACAACATCCCCGAAGGACACAACATACACAACATCCCCGAAGGACACAACATACCCAACAGACACAACAGACACAACAGACACAACAGACACAACATACACAACAGACACAGCAGACACAACAGGCACAACATACACAACAGACACAACAGACACAACATACACAACAGACACAACAGACACAACATACACAACAGACACAACAGACACAACAGACACAACAGACACAACAGACACAACAGACACAACAGACACAACAGACACAACAGACACAACATACACAACAGACACAACAGACACAACATACACAACAGACACAACAGACACAACAGACACAACAGACACAACAGACACAACAGACACAACAGACACAACATACACAACATCCCCGAAGGACACAACATACCCAACATACACAACAGACACAACAGACACAACAGACACAACAGACACAACAGACACAACATACACAACATCCCCGAAGGACACAACATACCCAACATACACAACAGACACAACAGACACAACAGACACAACAGACACAACATACACAACATCCCCGAAGGACACAACATACCCAACATACACAACAGACACAACAGACACAACAGACACAACAGACACAACATACACAACATCCCCGAAGGACACAACATACCCAACATACACAACAGACACAACAGACACAACATACACAACATACACAACAATACCCAACATACACAACAGACACAACAGACACAACAGACACAACAGACACAACAGACACAACAGACACAACAGACACAACATACACAACATCCCCGAAGGACACAACATACCCAACATACACAACAGACACAACAGACACAACAGACACAACAGACACAACAGACACAACAGACACAACAGACACAACATACACAACATCCCCGAAGGACACAACATACCCAACATACACAACAGACACAACAGACACAACAGACACAACAGACACAACAGACACAACATACACAACATCCCCGAAGGACACAACATACCCAACATACACAACAGACACAACAGACACAACAGACACAACAGACACAACATACACAACATCCCCGAAGGACACAACATACCCAACATACACAACAGACACAACAGACACAACAGACACAACAGACACAACATACACAACATCCCCGAAGGACACAACATACCCAACATACACAACAGACACAACAGACACAACAGACACAACAGACACAACAGACACAACATACACAACAGACACAACAGACACAACATACCCAACATACACAACAGACACAACAGACACAACAGACACAACAGACACAACATACACAACAGACACAACAGACACAACATACACAACATCCCCGAAGGACACAACATACCCAACATACACAACAGACACAACAGACACAACAGACACAACAGACACAACAGACACAACATACACAACATACACAACAGACACAACATACACAACAGACACAGCAGACACAACAGGCACAACATACACAACAGACACAACAGACACAACAGACACAACAGACACAACAGACACAACAGACACAACATACACAACATCCCCGAAGGACACAACATACCCAACATACACAACAGACACAACATACCCAACATACACAACAGACACAACAGACACAACAGACACAACATACACAACAGACACAACATACACAACAGACACAACAGACACAACAGACACAACATACACAACAGACACAACAGACACAACAGACACAACATACACAACAGACACAACAGACACAACATACACAACATCCCCGAAGGACACAACATACCCAACATACACAACAGACACAACAGACACAACAGACACAACAGACACAACAGACACAACATACACAACATACACAACAGACACAACAGACACAACAGACACAACATACACAACAGACACAACATACACAACAGACACAACAGACACAACAGACACAACAGACACAACAGACACAACATACACAACATCCCCGAAGGACACAACATACCCAACATACACAACAGACACAACATACCCAACATACACAACAGACACAACAGACACAACATACACAACATACACAACAGACACAACAGACACAACAGACACAACAGACACAACAGACACAACAGACACAACAGACACAACATACACAACAGACACAACAGACACAACAGACACAACAGACACAACAGACACAACATACACAACATACACAACATACACAACAGACACAACAGACACAACATACACAACATACACAACAGACACAACATACACAACAGACACAACAGACACAACAGACACAACATACACAACAGACACAACATACACAACAGACACAACATACACAACATACACAACAGACACAACATACACAACAGACACAACATACACAACATACACAACAGACACAACATACACAACATACACAACAGACACAACATACACAACAGACACAACATACACAACAGACACAACATACACAACAGACACAACAGACACAACAGACACAACAGACACAACATACACAACAGACACAACAGACACAACAGGCACAACATACACAACAGACACAACAGACACAACAGACACAACAGACACAACAGACACAACAGACACAACAGACACAACAGGCACAACATACACAACAGACACAACAGACACAACAGACACAACAGACACAACAGACACAACAGACACAACATACACAACAGACACAACAGACACAACAGGCACAACATACACAACAGACACAACAGACACAACATACACAACAGACACAACATACACAACATCCCCGAAGGACACAACAGACACAACAGACACAACAGACACAGCAGACACAACAGACACAACAGACACAGCAGACACAACAGACACAACAGACACAACAGACACAACAGACACAACAGACACAACATACACAACAGACACAGCAGACACAACAGGCACAACATACACAACAGACACAACAGACACAACAGACACAACAGACACAACATACACAACAGACACAACAGACACAACAGACACAACATACACAACAGACACAACATACACAACATCCCCGAAGGACACAACATACCCAACATACACAACAGACACAACAGACACAACATACACAACAGACACAACATACACAACATCCCCGAAGGACACAACATACCCAACATACACAACAGACACAACATACCCAACATACACAACAGACACAACATACACAACATCCCCGAAGGACACAACATACCCAACATACACAACAGACGCAACAGACACAACATACACAACAGACACAACAGACACAACAGACACAACAGACACAACAGACACAACATACACAACAGACACAACAGACACAACAGACACAACAGACACAACATACACAACATGCACACCATCCCCGAAGGACACAACATACACAACATACACAACAGACGCAACAGACACAACATACACAACATCCCCGAAGGACACAACATACACAACATGCACAACAGACACAACAGACACAACATACACAACATACACAACATACACAACAGACACAACAGACACAACATACCCAACATACACAACAGACACAACATACACAACATCCCCGAAGGACACAACATGCACAACAGACACTACATAAACAACATACACAACAGACACAACATACACAACATCCCCGAAGGACACAACATACCCAACATACACAACAGACACAACAGACACAACATACACAACATCCCCGAAGGACACAACATACACAACAGACACAACAGACACAACATACACAACATCCCCGAAGGACACAACATACACAACATACACAACAGACACAACAGACACAACATACACAACATACACAACATGCACAACAGACACAACAGACACAACATACCCAACATACACAACAGACACAACATACACAACATCCCCGAAGGACACAACATACCCAACATACACAACAGACGCAACAGACACAACATACACAACATCCCCGAAGGACACAACATACACAACATACACAACAGACACAACAGACACAATATACACAACATACACAACATGCACAACAGACACAACATACCCAACATACACAACAGACACAACATACACAACATCCCCGAAGGACACAACATACCCAACATACACAACAGACACAACAGACACAACATACACAACATCCCCGAAGGACACAACATACACAACATTCACAACAGACACAACAGACACAACATACACAACATACACAACATGCACAACAGACACAACAGACACAACAGACACAACAGACACAACATAAACAACATACACAACAGACACAACATACACAACATCCCCGAAGGACACAACACGCACAACAGACACAACATAAACAACATACACAACAGACACAACAGACACAATATACACAACATACACAACATGCACAACAGACACAACATACCCAACATACACAACAGACACAACATACACAACATCCCCGAAGGACACAACATACCCAACATACACAACAGACACAACAGACACAACATACACAACATCCCCGAAGGACACAACATACACAACATTCACAACAGACACAACAGACACAACATACACAACATACACAACATGCACAACAGACACAACAGACACAACAGACACAACAGACACAACATAAACAACATACACAACAGACACAACATACACAACATCCCCGAAGGACACAACACGCACAACAGACACAACATAAACAACATACACAACAGACACAACATACACAACATCCCCGAAGGACACAACATACCCAACATACACAACAGACACAACAGACACAACATACACAACATCCCCGAAGGACACAACATACACAACAGACACAACAGACACAACATACACAACATCCCCGAAGGACACAACATACACAACATACACAACAGACACAACAGACACAACATACACAACATACACAACATGCACAACAGACACAACAGACACAACATACCCAACATACACAACAGACACAATATACACAACATCCCCGAAGGACACAACATACACAACAGACACAACAGACACAACATACACAACATCCCCGAAGGACACAACATACACAACATACACAACAGACACAACAGACACAACATACACAACATACACAACATGCACAACAGACACAACAGACACAACATACACAACAGACACAACATACACAACATCCCCGAAGGACACAACATACCCAACATACACAACAGACACAACAGACACAACATACACAACATCCCCGAAGGACACAACATACACAACATACACAACAGACACAACAGACACAACATACACAACATACACAACATGCACAACAGACACAACAGACACAACAGACACAACAGACACAACATCCCCGAAGGACACAACATGCACAACAGACACAACAGACACAACATATCCAACATACCCAACATACACAACATCCCCGAAGGACACAACATACACAACAGACACAACATACACAACATGCACAACAGACACAACAGACACAACATACACAACATCCCCGAAGGACACAACATGCACAACAGACACAACAGACACAACATATCCAACATACCCAACATACACAACATCCCCGAAGGACACAACAGACACAACAGACACAACAGACACAACAGACACAACATACACAACATACACAACATACACAACAGACATAAATAATACATTCTGTTTTATTTCTAAATGGAACAGCAGAAAAGTAGAATGACAGATGACATCATGTAAATACTGTAAGGGGTATTCACCTAGAGCTCATGGGGAATCTTTTAGGATACATTCAATTAAAAATGGCTGTCTATAATGACAATGAGTTAATGGACATCCCACCTCAGTGTTTTTGTGTTAGTGTCTATGTGCCTGTTTGTGTGTGTGTGTGTGTGTGTGTGTGTGTGTGTGTGTGTGTGTGTGTGTGTGTGTGTGTGTGTGTGTGCGTGTGTGTAGAGTAACATTCTGTTAATCGAACATAGGATGTCTGAGTCCCAAGGGGTAATCTCAAATATAAAATACACTATGATGAGTTTAATACTTTTTTTGGTTACTACATGATTCCATATGTGTTATTTCATAGTTTTGACGTCTTCACTATTATTCTACAAAGCAGAAAATAGCTAAAAATAAAGAAAAACCCTGGAATAAGTAGGTGTGTCCAAACTTTTGACTCGTACTGTGTATATATGATTACATTACCTTTCTATACAAGTACTTCCATGAGCACCTTTCTTTGAATATGCATTGGTGATGTGCTGTGTGAGTTTGGACTCGTACTGTATCTCTAGAGAAACTGTTCAATTGTGTGCATTGAACTCACAGAAAAGAAACGTAACGAAATTGAATTCAAATAATTTAACTGATGCTGGTTAATTAGTGAATTTAATTTTTGGGGAACATTTTTAAATGACGACATTTCTGTTAATCGCTCAGCACTAAATGAACCCTTCCTGAAGCACTAATTACAGAATCAGGTACTGAAACACATGTCTATATCCCACTTGTCTGCAGTAGCAGATTGGATCGAACCCCAGGGTCTGTAGTGAAGCCTCTAGCACTGTGATGCGGTTCCTTAGACCGATGAGTCATTCCGGAGCAGATTCTTTCATAACATGTTTTTCTTATTATTATTATTATTTATTTTTTTATCGTTTAGATAAGAGTATCTTCTGCCTCAGCTCTGGGAGATCAAATCCAATTTGTATTTGTCACAACAGGTGTGGATCTTAAACGTAAAATGCTTAGGAGTTCTTAACCAAAATTGCAGAGTAAAAAAAAAAAAAGTAAGTCATTACAAATGTGCCTGATAAACTACAGGAAGGATTAGTAACACAATAAAATAACAATAACCAGGCTAAATACAAGAGGTTAGTCGAGGTAATTGAGGTAATATGTACATGTAGGTAGGGGTACAGTCTAATGTAAATAGTCTGTTGTAACCAACTGTTCTACAGTCTAATGTAAATAGTCTGTTGTAACCAACTGTTCTACAGTCTAATGTAAATAGTCTGTGGTAACCAACTGTTCTACAGTCTAATGTAACTACTACTACTACTACTACTACTACTACTACTACTACTACTACTACTACTACACCTACTACTACACCTACTACTACTATACTACTATTACTACTACTACTACTGCTACTGTTACTTCTACTACTATACTACTACAACAACTACTACTACTACTACCACTACTACTACTGCTACTACTACTACTACTACTACTACTACTACTACTACTACTACTACTACTACTACTACTACTGCTGCTACTACTACTACTACTACTACTATAGAACAACTACTACTACTACTACTACTACTACTACTACTACTACTACTACTACTACTATACTACTACTACAACTACTACTACACTACTACCACAACTACTACTACTACTACTACTACTACTACTACTACTACAACAACAACTACTACTACTACTACAACAACAACTACTACTACTACCACTACTACTACTACTACTACTATACTACTACTACAACTACTACTAGTACTGCTGCTGCTACATCACTTCCAGACATAGTCTGAACCCCCATAGATGACAATGAGATCGTTCCAAAATATATATTCTTCCCACCAACAGGAGGACATTTCTATCTACTCTCGATCAAATCACATACTTTGGGCTTTTAATTTTCCTTTTATAGTAACATTAGTTTTGTGTGTATTTAAACATGATAATCTTGAATTTCTTAGAGTGTGATCGTGAGCGCCCGAGCACACTGAAGGGAGTGGTTGCTTACATTGGCTGAGTCTTCTGGTTGCTTCTGTCCCTCTTCACCCATCTCGGGGGCTGTTGGCACGGAGACCGGTAGTAGTGGTGATCTGGCCTTGCCAACTTGCCCCAGAGATGCTGTTTTTACTGTTGGCTTGGGAAGGCTGGCACCTGGAGAAACACAAACACAGAAACAAAATCACTGTCATGTTTTGTGTAAATATGAGGACCTGTTTTTACCTAAGCCTTGGGAAAACACACCAACACTCTGTCGCGTTTATGTATCAGCCCGAGGACCATGAGGTTACTGTACCAAACACTACTGGTTACACAACAAGTAACCTGGTAAAAGGCAACAGCCCCTAAAAATAGCCAAGGGACCTCAGCTTTGAATAACAAAGTAAACAAGAGATCTATAGGTGCAGGTATGATTTGTAGAAGGCTTTTGTTCTTAGATATTGAGGCAGCAAGTTGTGCTGCTCTAAGGATTGTGGGTATAGGCAGGCAGAGGGAGCAGAGGAGAGAGCAGTCTGTGTTTGACGGACAACGCTGACAGCACAGAGCAGCGTGGGGCACGGAGTATTGCTGTTCTGCGGCTGTTCTGTGAGGGAAGGAGAGAGGATAAGAAAGAGGGAACAGTGTGGGGTTCTGCGTCTCTTCTCTCCGTCTCCAGGATTAATGGCCTGACCATCTAAATGAGCTACCTGGGCTGGGTATTATCTGCATAATTTAACTCTGCAAATTACAGCAGCACCTGCTCGGCGCACTCGCAACAGTGGGAGGGAAAGGTAGGTGGGGAAACTCTGGCTCCAGACTTAATAATAGGATCAACCCTCCCCTTGGCGCCGCTGTGATAGGCTGGATAGATCACATCATAGAGCAGGAGGAGAAAGAAAACAACAAGTGTGAATATCAAATCAAATTGAAAGTGGTCGGCGTACACGGACGGATGTGCAGATGTTATTGCAGCTGCAGGGAAATGCTTGTGTGTCTAAGTCCAACATTACATTAGCGATAAAAACTATTTAAAAAAAAATTAGAATACAGAAAAATAAACATAATAAGAATGATATATATATACACATATTGGTGTGTTTTGTATGTAAACATTATTAGAGTGACCAGTGTTCAATGACTATGCACATAGGGCAGCTGTCTCTAAGGTGCAGGGTAGAGTACCGGGTGGTAGCCGGCTAGTAACAGTCTCTAAGGTGCAGGGTAGAGTACCATGCAGTAGCCAGTAGTAACAGTCTCTAAGATGCAGGGTAGAGTACCGGGTGGTAGCCGGTAGTAACAGTCTCTAAGGTGCAGGGTAGAGTACCGGGTGGTAGCCGGTAGTAACAGTCCCTAAGGTGCAGGGTAGAGTACCGGGTGGTAGCCGGGTAGTAACAGTCTCTAAGGTGCAGGGTAGAGTACCGGGTGGTAGCCGGGTAGTAACAGTCTCTAAGGTGCAGGGTAGAGTACCGGGTGGTAGCCGGGTAGTAACAGTGACTAAGGCTAGTGATGGCTGTTTAACAGTGATGGCCTGGAGATAGAAGCTGTTTTTCACTGTCTCGGTCACAGCTTTGATGGACCTGTGTGATCTCCGCCTTCTAGATGGTAGATGATAGGTAGATGATAAATGGTAGCTGGTAGATCGAGTGGCTGACGGAGGTCGTTGACGATCTTTCAAGTTTTAAGTGAAATGCCTTTCGTGCTCTAAACCCAATAACGCAGTAAATAATAACAATGCAGAACAAAAACACACCAGAAATTAAAAAGAAGAAGAACACGAGAAAGTAAGTACCATACTATATACAGGGTCAGTAAATACCATACTATATACAGGGTCAGTTAGTACCATACTATATACAGGGTCAGTAAATACCATACTATATACAGGGTCAGTAAATACCATACTATATACAGGGTCAGTTAGTACCATACTATATACAGGGTCAGTAAATACCATACTATATACAGGGTCAGTAAATACCATACTATATACAGGGTCAGTTAGTACCATACTATATACAGGGTCAGTAAATACCATACTATATACAGGGTCAGTAAATACCATACTATATACAGGGTCAGGATAATACCATACTATATACAGGGTCAGTAAATACCATACTATATACAGGGTCAGTAAATACCATACTATATACAGGGTCAGTAAATACCATACTATATACAGGGTCAGTAAATACCATACTATATACAGGGTCAGTTAGTACCATACTATATACAGGATCAGTTAGCACCATACTATATACAGGGTCAGTTAATACCATACTATATACAGGGTCAGTTAATACCATACTATATACAGGGTCAGTTAATACCATACTATATACAGGGTCAGTTAATACCATACTATATACAGGGTCAGTTAATACCATACTATATACAGGGTCAGTAAATACCATACTATATACAGGGTCAGTTAATACCATACTATATACAGGGTCAGTTAATACCATACTATATACAGGGTCAGTTAATACCATACTATATACAGGGTCAGTAAATACCATACTATATACAGGGTCAGTAAATACCATACTATATACAGGGTCAGTAAATACCATACTATATACAGGGTCAGTAAATACCATACTATATACAGGGTCAGTAAATACCATACTATATACAGGGTCAGTTAGTACCATACTATATACAGGGTCAGTTAGTACCATACTATATACAGGGTCAGTTAATACCATACTATATACAGGGTCAGTTAATACCACACTATATACAGGGTCAGTTAATACCATACTATATACAGGGTCAGTTAATACCATACTATATACAGGGTCAGTTAATACCATACTATATACAGGGTCAGTTAATACCATACTATATACAGGGTCAGTAAATACCATACTATATACAGGGTCAGTTAATACCACACTATATACAGGGTCAGTTAATACCATACTATATACAGGGTCAGTTAATACCATACTATATACAGGGTCAGTTAATACCATACTATATACAGGGTCAGTTAATACCATACTATATACAGGGTCAGTAAATACCATACTATATACAGGGTCAGTAAATACCATACTATATACAGGGTCAGTAAATACCATACTATATACAGGGTCAGTTAATACCATACTATATACAGGGTCAGTAAATACCATACTATATACAGGGTCAGTTAATACCATACTATATACAGGGTCAGTTAGTACCATACTATATACAGGGTCAGTAAATACCATACTATATACAGGGTCAGTAAACACCATACTATATACAGGGTCAGTTAGTACCATACTATATACAGGGTCAGTTAATACCATACTATATACAGGGTCAGTTAATACCATACTATATACAGGGTCAGTAAATACCATACTATATACAGGGTCAGTTAATACCATACTATATACAGGGTCAGTAAACACCATACTATATACAGGGTCAGTTAGTACCATACTATATACAGGGTCAGTTAATACCATACTATATACAGGGTCAGTTAATACCATACTATATACAGGGTCAGTTAATACCATACTATTTACAGGGTCAGTAAATACTATACTATATACAGGGTCAGTAAATACCATACTATATACAGGGTCAGTAAATACCATACTATATACAGGGTCAGTTAATACCATACTATATACAGGGTCAGTTAATGCCATACTATATACAGGGTCAGGTTAATACCATACTATATACAGGGTCAGGTTAATACCATACTATATACAGGGTCAGGTTAATACCATACTATATACAGGGTCAGTTAATACCATACTATATACAGGGTCAGTAAATACCATACTATATACAGGGTCAGTAAATACCATACTATATACATGGTCAGTTAATACCATACTATATACAGGGTCAGTTAATACCATACTATATACAGGGTCAGTTAATACCATACTATATACAGGGTCAGTTAATACCATACTATATACAGGGTCAGTAAATACCATACTATATACAGGGTCAGTTAATACCATACTATATACAGGGTCAGTAAATACCATACTATATACAGGGTCAGTAAATACCATACTATATACAGGGTCAGTTAATACCATACTATATACAGGGTGAGTTAATACCATACTATATACAGGGTGAGTTAATACCATACTATATACAGGGTCAGTTAATACCATACTATATACAGGGTCAGTAAATACCATACTATATACAGGGTCAGTAAATACCATACTATATACAGGGTCAGTTAATACCATGCTATATACAGGGTCAGTTAATACCATACTATATACAGGGTCAGTTAATACCATACTATATACAGGGTCAGTTAGTACCATACTATATACAGGGTCAGTTAATACCATACTATATACAGGGTCAGTAAATACCATACTATATACAGGGTCAGTTAATACCATACTATATACAGGGTCAGTTAATACCATACTATATACAGGGTCAGTTAATACCATACTATATACAGGGTCAGTTAATACCATACTATATACAGGGTCAGTAAATACCATACTATATACAGGGTCAGTAAACACCATACTATATACAGGGTCAGTTAATACCATACTATATACAGGGTCAGTTAATACCATACTATATACAGGATCAGTTAGTACCATACTATATACAGGGTCAGTTAGTACCATACTATATACAGGGTCAGTTAATACCATACTATATACAGGGTCAGTTAATACCATACTATATACAGGGTCAGTTAATACCATACTATATACAGGGTCAGTTAATACCATACTATATACAGGGTCAGTTAATACCATACTATATACAGGGTCAGTTAATACCATACTATATACAGGGTCAGTAAATACCATACTATATACAGGGTCAGTAAATACCATACTATATACAGGGTCAGTAAATACCATACTATATACAGGGTCAGTTAATACCATACTATATACAGGGTCAGTAAATACCATACTATATACAGGGTCAGTTAATACCATACTATATACAGGGTCAGTTAGTACCATACTATATACAGGGTCAGTAAATACCATACTATATACAGGGTCAGTAAACACCATACTATATACAGGGTCAGTTAGTACCATACTATATACAGGGTCAGTTAATACCATACTATATACAGGGTCAGTTAATACCATACTATATACAGGGTCAGTAAATACCATACTATATACAGGGTCAGTTAATACCATACTATATACAGGGTCAGTAAACACCATACTATATACAGGGTCAGTTAGTACCATACTATATACAGGGTCAGTTAATACCATACTATATACAGGGTCAGTTAATACCATACTATATACAGGGTCAGTTAATACCATACTATTTACAGGGTCAGTAAATACCATACTATATACAGGGTCAGTAAATACCATACTATATACAGGGTCAGTAAATACCATACTATATACAGGGTCAGTTAATACCATACTATATACAGGGTCAGTTAATGCCATACTATATACAGGGTCAGGTTAATACCATACTATATACAGGGTCAGGTTAATACCATACTATATACAGGGTCAGGTTAATACCATACTATATACAGGGTCAGTTAATACCATACTATATACAGGGTCAGTAAATACCATACTATATACAGGGTCAGTAAATACCATACTATATACATGGTCAGTTAATACCATACTATATACAGGGTCAGTTAATACCATACTATATACAGGGTCAGTTAATACCATACTATATACAGGGTCAGTTAATACCATACTATATACAGGGTCAGTAAATACCATACTATATACAGGGTCAGTTAATACCATACTATATACAGGGTCAGTAAATACCATACTATATACAGGGTCAGTAAATACCATACTATATACAGGGTCAGTTAATACCATACTATATACAGGGTGAGTTAATACCATACTATATACAGGGTGAGTTAATACCATACTATATACAGGGTCAGTTAATACCATACTATATACAGGGTCAGTAAATACCATACTATATACAGGGTCAGTAAATACCATACTATATACAGGGTCAGTTAATACCATGCTATATACAGGGTCAGTTAATACCATACTATATACAGGGTCAGTTAATACCATACTATATACAGGGTCAGTTAGTACCATACTATATACAGGGTCAGTTAATACCATACTATATACAGGGTCAGTAAATACCATACTATATACAGGGTCAGTTAATACCATACTATATACAGGGTCAGTTAATACCATACTATATACAGGGTCAGTTAATACCATACTATATACAGGGTCAGTTAATACCATACTATATACAGGGTCAGTAAATACCATACTATTTACAGGGTCAGTAAATACCATACTATATACAGGGTCAGTTAATACCATACTATATACAGGGTCAGTTAATACCATACTATATACAGGGTCAGTTAATACCATACTATATACAGGGTCAGTAAATACCATACTATATACAGGGTCAGTTAATACCATACTATATACAGGGTCAGTAAACACCATACTATATACAGGGTCAGTTAATACCATACTATATACAGGGTCAGTAAATACCATACTATATACAGGGTCAGTTAATACCATACTATATACAGGGTCAGTTAATACCATACTATTTACAGGGTCAGTAAATACCATACTATATACAGGGTCAGTTAATACCATACTATATACAGGGTCAGTTAATGCCATACTATATACAGGGTCAGGTTAATACCATACTATATACAGGGTCAGGTTAATACCATACTATATACAGGGTCAGGTTAATACCATACTATATACAGGGTCAGTTAATACCACACTATATACAGGGTCAGTAAATACCATACTATATACAGGGTCAGTAAATACCATACTATATACATGGTCAGTAAATACCATACTATATACAGGGTCAGTTAATACCATACTATATACAGGGTCAGTAAATACCATACTATATACAGGGTCAGTTAATACCATACTATATACAGGGTCAGTAAATACCATACTATATACAGGGTCAGTAAATACCATACTATATACAGGGTCAGTTAATACCATACTATATACAGGGTGAGTTAATACCATACTATATACAGGGTGAGTTAATACCATACTATATACAGGGTCAGTTAATACCATACTATATACAGGGTCAGTAAATACCATACTATATACAGGGTCAGTAAATACCATACTATATACAGGGTCAGTTAATACCATGCTATATACAGGGTCAGTTAATACCATACTATATACAGGGTCAGTTAATACCATACTATATACAGGGTCAGTTAGTACCATACTATATACAGGGTCAGTTAATACCATACTATATACAGGGTCAGTAAATACCATACTATATACAGGGTCAGTTAATACCATACTATATACAGGGTCAGTTAATACCATACTATATACAGGGTCAGTTAATACCATACTATATACAGGGTCAGTTAATACCATACTATATACAGGGTCAGTAAATACCATACTATATACAGGGTCAGTAAATACCATACTATATACAGGGTCAGTTAATACCATACTATATACAGGGTCAGTTAATACCATACTATATACAGGGTCAGTTAATACCATACTATATACAGGGTCAGTTAATATCATACTATATACAGGGTCAGTTAATACCATACTATATACAGGGTCAGTTAATACCATACTATATACAGGGTCAGTTAATACCATACTATATACAGGGTCAGGTAATACCATACTATATACAGGGTCAGTTAATACCATACTATATACAGGGTCAGTAAATACCATACTATATACAGGGTCAGTTTATACCATACTATATACAGGGTCAGTAAATACTATACTATATACAGGGTCAGGTTAATACCATACTATATACAGGGTCAGTAAATACCATACTATATACAGGGTCAGTAAATACCATACTATATACAGGGTCAGTAAATACTATACTATATACAGGGTCAGGTTAATACCATACTATATACAGGGTCAGTAAATACCATACTATATACAGGGTCAGTTAGTACCATACTATATACAGGGTCAGTTAATACCATACTATATACAGGGTCAGTTAATATCATACTATATACAGGGTCAGTTAATACCATACTATATACAGGGTCAAGTAATACCATACTATATACAGGGTCAGTTAATACCATACTATATACAGGGTCAGTAAATACCATACTATATACAGGGTCAGTTTATACCATACTATATACAGGGTCAGTAAATACTATACTATATACAGGGTCAGGTTAATACCATACTATATACAGGGTCAGTAAATACCATACTATATACAGGGTCTGTTAGTACCATACTATATACAGGGTCAGGTAATACCATACTATATACAGGGTCAGTTAATACCATACTATATACAGGGTCAGTAAATACCATACTATATACAGGGTCAGTTAATACTATACTATATGCAGGGTCAGGTTAATACCATACTATATACAGGGTCAGTAAATACCATACTATATACAGGGTCAGTTAATACCATACTATATACAGGGTCAGTTAGTACCATACTATATACAGGGTCAGTAAATACCATACTATATACAGGGTCAGTTAGTACCATACTATAAACAGGGTCAGTAAATACCATACTATATACAGGGTCAGTAAATACCATACTATATACAGGGTCAGTTAATACCATACTATATACAGGGTCAGTTAATACCATACTATATACAGGGTCAGGATAATACCATACTATATACAGGGTCAGTAAATACCATACTATATACAGGGTCAGTTAATACCATACTATATACAGGGTCAGTTAATACCATACTATATACAGGGTCAGTAAATACCATACTATATACAGGGTCAGTAAATACCATACTATATACAGGGTCAGATAATACCATACTATATACAGGGTCAGTAAATACCATACTATATACAGGGTCAGTTAATACCATACTATATACAGGGTCAGTTAATACCATACTATATACAGGGTCAGTTAGTACCATACTATATACAGGGTCAGTAAATACCATACTATATACAGGGTCAGTAAATACCATACTATATACAGGGTCAGTTAATACCATACTATATATAGGGTCATTTAATACCATACTATATACAGGGTCAGTTAGTACCATACTATATACAGGGTCAGTTAATACCATACTATATACAGGGTCAGTTAATACCATACTATATACAGGGTCAGTAAATACCATACTATATACAGGGTCAGGTTAATTCCATACTACATACAGGGTCAGTTAATACCATACTATATACAGGGTCAGTTAATACCATACTACATACAGGGTCAGTTAGTACCATACTATATACAGGGTCAGTTAATACCATACTATATACAGGGTCAGTTAGTGCCATACTATAGACAGGGTCAGTAAATACCATACTATATACAGGGTCAGTTAGTACCATACTATATACAGGGTCAGTTAATACCATACTATATACAGGGTCAGTAAATACCATACTATATACAGGGTCAGTAAATACCATACTATATACAGGGTCAGTTAGTACCATACTATATACAGGGTCAGTTAATACTATACTATATACAGGGTCAGTTAATACCATACTATATACAGGGTCAGTTAATACCATACTATATACAGGGTCAGTTAATACCACACTATATACAGGGTCAGTTAATACCACACTATATACAGGGGCAGTTAATACTATATACAGGGTCAGTTAATACCATACTATATACAGGGTCAGTTAATACCATACTATATATAGGGTCAGTTAATACCATACTATATACAGGGTCAGTTAATACCAAACTATATACAGGGTCAGATAATACCATACTATATACAGGGTCAGTTAATACTATATACAGGGTCAGTTAATACCATACTATATACAGGGTCAGTAAATACCATATTATATACAGGGTCAGTAAATACCATACTATATACAGGGTCAGTTAATACCATACTATATACAGGGTCAGGTAATACCATACAATATACAGGGTCAGTTAGTACCATACTATATACAGGGTCAGTTAATAGCATACTATATACAGGGTCAGGTAATACCATACTATATACAGGGTCAGGTAATACCATACTATATACAGGGTCAGTTAATACCATACTATATACAGGGTCAGTAAATACCATACTATATACAGAGTCAGTTAATACCATACTATATACAGGGTCAGTTAATACTATATACAGGGTCAGTTAGTACCATACTATATACAGGGTCAGTTAATACCACACTATATACAGGGTCAGTTAATACCATACTACATACAGGGTCACTATATACAGGGTCAGTTAATACCATACTATATACAGGGTCAGTTAGTACCATACTATATACAGGGTCAGTTAATACCATACTATATACAGGGTCAGTTAATACCATACTATATACAGGGTCAGTTAATACCATACTATATACAGGGTCAGTTAATACTATACTATATACAGGGTCAGTTAATACCATACTATATACAGGGTCAGTTAATACCATACTATATACAGGGTCAGTTAATACCATACTATATACAGGGTCAGTTTATACCATACTATATACAGGGTCAGTTAATACCATACTATATACAGGGTCAGTTAATACCATACTATATACAGGGTCAGTAAATACCATACTATATACAGGGTCAGTTAATACCATACTATATACAGGGTCAGTTAATACCATACTATATACAGGGTCAGTTAATACCATACTATATACAGGGTCAGTTAATACCATACTATATACAGGGTCAGTTAATATCATACTATATACAGGGTCAGTTAATACCATACTATATACAGGGTCAGTTAATACCATACTATATACAGGGTCAGTTAATACCATACTATATACAGGGTCAGTTAATACCATACTATATACAGGGTCAGTTAATACCATACTATATACAGGGTCAGTAAATACCATACTATATACAGGGTCAGTTAGTACCATACTATATACAGGGTCAGTTAATACCATACTATATACAGGGTCAGTTAGTACCATACTATATACAGGGTCAGTTAATACCATACTATATACAGGGTCAGGTAATACCATACTATATACAGGGTCAGTTAATACCATACTATAACCATGAGTCATGAAACTCACCACTCCGCGTTTCTTTTTCCCAGAGAGTTATTTTATTTTTTCCCTTTCGAAGGACGGAGAACCCCTCTGGCTGAATGGACAGGGACAATATTTCCAGAGAGAGCCATGATTCCGTAAAACAGAGTATGTTACAGTCCCTGATGTCTCTGGAAGGAAATCTTCACCATTGAGCGAAGATTATTGACTACTTTATTGACTGAGTCTGACTAGGGCCCCGCTCCTTCTACCTCTTCTCCAGCATTGGCGTTGTTGGTGCAGCCCCCAGGATGAAAAGAGCTTCTTTGGGAAGTTCAAACAAAGGATCCATGTCAAGGAAGATACATTTCTGCTCAAATTTCTGGTGAGTGAAAACCGAATACAGCAAGACACACCTACAGTGCTCAGTGAGGCAGTAGCTGATAGATTGGGAGTAAGGACCGTGACTGAACTGGACTGGAGAGATATGGTTGGCTTCACCACAGATTACAGTCAGCCGGTCAATTATAGTCGACCTGAGCAACAAACCACCTTATCAGAGTGTACTGTAGATGGAGTAATGGTGTAATCATGTATTGTGAGGCTACTGATTATTTTTCATAATCTACATGTGAACAAGTCATTAACAGCACCTGAGCCACTGGTCAGTCATGAGCAACGCATTGGAGACCCATGCTGTAAACTAGCGTTTTCATTTCTGCTTCAGTCTTAATTATCACTATGATCGTTACCTAGCATTTCACACGATGCCCCTCTGTCTCTCTGCTGAGCAGCGTGGGAGGTGAACGGCGAGCTGCGTCTATTCCACAATGTTCTCTGTTTCTCTCCGGCCCAGGCTTAGTTCCACTCTCAGTGCATACTGTTTGGCTCTCAGTGAACAGAGAGTAACACTAAGGACCCCAGAGAGCCCAGTAACACAGAGTAACACCAAGGACCCCAGAGAGCCCAGTAACACAGAGTAACACCAAGGACCCCAGAGAGCCCAGTAACACAGAGTAACACCAAGGACCCCAGCGAGCCCAGTAACACAGAGTAACACTAAGGACCCCAGAGAGCCCTGTAACACAGAGTAACACTAAGGACCCCAGAGAGCCCAGTAACAAAGAGTAACACCGAGGACCCAAGAGAGCCCTGTAACACAGTAACACCAAGGACCCCAGAGAGCCCTGTGACACAGAGTAACACCAAGGACCCCAGAGAGCCCAGTAACACAGAGTAACACCAAGGACCCCAGAGAGCCCAGTAACACAGAGTAACACCACGGACCCCAGAGAGCCCAGTAACACAGAGTAACACCAAGGACCCCAGCGAGCCCAGTAACACAGAGTAACACTAAGGACCCCAGAGAGCCCTGTAACACAGAGTAACACTAAGGACCCCAGAGAGCCCAGTAACACAGAGTAACACCGAGGACCCAAGAGAGCCCTGTAACACAGTAACACCAAGGACCCCAGCGAGCCCTGTAACACAGAGTAACACCAAGGACCCCAGCGAGCCCTGTAACACAGAGTAACACCAATGACCCCAAAGAGCCCAGTAACACAGAGTAACACCAAGGACCGCAGTGAGCCCAGTAACACAGAGTAACACTAAGGACCCCAGAGAGCCCTGTAACACAGAGTAACACTAAGGACCCCAGAGAGCCCAGTAACACAGAGTAACACTGATGACCCCAGCGAGCCCTGTAGTAACACAGAGTAACACCAAGGACCCCAGCGAGCCCTGTAGTAACACAGAGTGTGGTGGTGTGGTGGTGTGTTGGTGTGGTGGTGTGTTGATGAGGTGGTGTGGTGGTGCTGTGGTGGTGGTGTGGTGGTGGTGTGGTGGTGTGGTGATGTGGGGGTGGTGGTGTGGTGGTGTGGGGGTGGTGATGTGGTGTGGTGGTGATGTGGGGGTGGTGGTGTGGTGATGTGGAGGTGGTGGTGTGGTGGTGTGGGGGTGATGTGGTGGTGGTGGTGTGGGGGTGATGTGGTGGTGGTGGTGTGGTGTTGTGTTGATGTGGTGGTGATGTGGTGGTGGTGGTGATGTGGTGGTGGTGGTGGTGTGGTGGTGATGTGGTGGTGGTGGTGTGGTGGTGTGTTGATGTGGTGGTGATGTGGTGTGGTGGTGATGTGGTGGTGGTGGTGATGTGGTGGTGGTGGTGGTGTGGTGGTGGTGAGTTGATGTGGTGGTGTGGTGATGATGTGGTGGTGGTGGTGTGGGGGTGGTGTGTTGATGTGGTGGTGTGGTGATGATGTGGTGGTGGTGGTGGTGTGGTGGTGTGGTGGTAGTGGTGTGGTGGTAGTGGTGTGGGGGTGGTGGTGTGGGGGTGGTGGTGTGGTGGTAGTGGTGTGGGGGTGGTGGCGTGGGGGTGGTGGTGTGGCGGTGTGGCGATGCTGAAAGCTGCCAGACCACCTAGTCAGTTGGAGTCTGATCTGTTCATTCTGCTCCACCTCAACTTCAATCAGACCTATTGTCATTCTGAGAACCTGGCTGATTGTGTGTGTGTGTGTGTGTGTGTGTGAGTGTGTGTGTGTGTGTGTTTATAATCTGAAAAAAGAATGATGCTCAATATGGCCGCTGGTCCCCCCCCATTACGGCACATCGACTTGAATAGAAATGTCTGTTGTAGTCAATGGTATCTCTAGCACAAGGACACAATGCAATGGGAGCCAGCTGGATCTGGATCAGAACAGTCACTTCATACTGAACGTTTGTTCTGTTCAGCTGCTAACTATGCTGGCTAAGCAGTTCTGATTGCCGGCTGCTGTAAGACCGATGGCAATGTACTCGACAACAGTGCTAAGGTGGCTTTCTGCCTAGTCTCCTGTTTCTGCAGGCCATAGGCCTATAATGAGGGGAACATAATTGCACGAGAGTGGAGTTTTATCAAGGGGACAAGCTTGATTAAGAACGTCACAGTCACAGTAACTCACAGAACTACGGAAGCAAATACCAAAAGGTTACTTCATGTGAGCCCATGAAAGATATAGTGTCAAATGTTGTGTTCAATAAAACCTTCAATAAAGTGTTGACAACATGTTAGCACCAACCACTCAGTTAGCAGATGTACCAGGCTAACTATCCCGACTCTCCACTCAGTGTTCTAACTGTCCCTACTCTCCACTCAGTGTTCTAACTGTCCCTACTCTCCACTCAGTGTTCTAACTGTCCCTACTCTCCACTCAGTGTTCTTACTGTCACTACTCTCCACTCAGTGTTCTAACTATCACTACTCTCCACTCACTGTTCTAACTGTCACTACTCTCCACTCAGTGTTCTAACTGTCCCTACTCTCCACTCAGTGTTCTAACTGTCACTACTCTCCACTCAGTGTTCTTACTGTCACTACTCTCCACTCAGTGTTCTAACTATCACTACTCTCCACTCACTGTTCTAACTGTCACTACTCTCCACCCAGTGTTCTAACTGTCACTACTCTCCACTCAGTGTTCTAACTGTCACTACTCACCACTCAGTGTTCTAACTGTCACTACTCTCCACTCAGTGTTCTAACTGTCACTACTCACCACTCAGTGTTCTAACTGTCTCTACTCACCACTCAGTGTTCTAACTGTCCCTACTCTCCACTCAGTGTTCTTACTGTCACTACTCTCCACTCAGTGTTCTAACTATCACTACTCTCCACTCACTGTTCTAACTGTCACTACTCTCCACCCAGTGTTCTAACTGTCACTACTCTCCACTCAGTGTTCTAACTGTCACTACTCACCACTCAGTGTTCTAACTGTCACTACTCTCCACTCAGTGTTCTAACTGTCACTACTCACCACTCAGTGTTCTAACTGTCTCTACTCACCACTCAGTGTTCTAACTGTCACTACTCTCCACTCAGTGTTCTGCCACTACTCTCCACTCAGTGTTCTAACTGTCACTACTCACCACTCAGTGTTCTAACTGTCACTACTCTCCACTCAGTGTTCTGCCACTACTCTCCACTCAGTGTTCTAACTGTCTCTACTCACCACTCAGTGTTCTAACTGTCACTACTCTCCACTCAGTGTTCTGCCACTACTCTCCACTCAGTGTTCTAACTGTCACTACTCACCACTCAGTGTTCTAACTGTCACTACTCTCCACTCAGTGTTCTAACTGTCACTACTCACCACTCAGTGTTCTAACTGTCTCTACTCACCACTCAGTGTTCTAACTGTCACTACTCTCCACTCAGTGTTCTGCCACTACTCTCCACTCAGTGTTCTAACTGTCTCTACTCTCCACTCAGTGTTCTGACTGTCACTACTCTCCACTCAGTGTTCTAACTTTCTCTACTCTCCACTCAGTGTTCTGACTGTCACTACTCTCCACTCAGTGTTCTAACTGTCACTACTCACCACTCAGTGTTCTAACTGTCACTACTCTCCACTCAGTGTTCTAACTGTCTCTACTCTCCACTCAGTGTTCTGACTGTCATTACTCTCCACTCAGTGTTCTGACTGTCATTACTCTCCACTCAGTGTTCTAACTACCACTACTCTCCACTCAGTGTTCTAACTGTCACTACACTCCACTCAGTGTTCTGACTGTCACTACTCTCCACTCAGTGTTCTAACTGTCTCTACTCTCCACTCAGTGTTCTAACTGTCCCTACTCTCCACTCAGTGTTCTAACTGTCTCTACTCTCCACTCAGTGTTCTAACTGTCACTACTCTCCACTCAGTGTTCTATTCAAAAGGTTCCACCTTCTACCACAATGTGTAACCTACTGTAACCCCACTGTACACTGCTATCACAATGTGTAACCTACTGTAACCCCACTGTGCACTGCTATCACAATGTGTAACCTACTTTATGCACTGTACACTGCTATCACAATGTGAAACCTACTGTAACCCCACTGTACACTGCTATCACAATGTGTAACCTACTGTAACCCCACTGTACACTGCTATCACAATATGTAACCTACTGTAACCCCACTGTAAACTGCTATCACAATGTGTAACCTACTGTAACCCCACTGTAAACTGCCATCACAATGTGTAACCTACTGTAACCCCACTGTACACTGCTATCACAATGTGTAACCTACTGTATGCACTGTACACTGCTATCACAATGTGAAACCTACTGTATGCACTGTACTGTACTATATATACCCATGGTGCCTTGTCAGCATCATAATGGCTAAATATCTGCAGGCCTTTTTCCAGTAGTGCACAGCATTTCCATCGACCAAAGTCATTTAAACTGCTTTGTTTCACAGTACACCACTTTGCAAAATCAATCCATATAAATTCCAGCCACATAGCTAGTTACAGCCCCTACAGAAAGAATGAATACCTCTTGACCTATTAAACATTTTGTTGTGTTAACGACCTGAATTCAAAATTGATTTCATTTTTTTTTCTCACCCATCAAGATACAATACCCCAAAATGGCAAACTGAAAACGTCTTTTTTTTTTTGTGTTGAAATTCATTGAAAGCGAAATACAGAAATATCTCATTTATGTTAGTATCAAGAACCCCCGAGTCAATACATGTTAGATTACAGCTGTGTGAGTTTTTCTGACTAAGTAAGCATTTCACTGTTGATTTAAGACTCTGAGAGCTTTGCACACCTATATTGTTTATCAGTTATTTTACCAGGTAAGTTGACTGAGAACACATTCTCATTTACAGCAATGACCCGGGGAATAGTTACAGGGTAGAGGAGGGGGATTAATGAGCCATTTTGTAAACTGGGGATTATTAGGTGACCTTGATGGTTTGAGGGCCAGATTGGGAATGTAGCCAGTACACCAGGGTTAACACCCCTACTCTTACGATAAGTGCCATGGGATCTTTAATGACCTCAGAGAGTCAAGAAACCCGTTTTAACGTCCCATCCGAAAGACGGCACCCTACACAGGGCAGTGTCCCCAATCACTGCCCTGGGGCATTGGGATATGTTTTTAGACCAGAGGGAAGAGTGCCTCCTACTGGCCCTCCAACACCACTTCCAGCAGCATCTGGTCTCCCATCCAGGACCAACCCTGCTTAACTTCAGAAGGCAGCCAGCAGTGGTATGCAGGGTGGTATGCTGGGTGGTATGCAGGGTGGTATGCTGGGTGGTATGCTGGGTGGTATGCTGGGTGGTATGCTGGGTGGTATGCAGGGTGGTATGCAGGGTGGTATGCTGGGTGGTATGCAGGGTGGTATGCTGGGTGGTATGCAGGGTGGTATGCTGGGTGGTATGCAGGGTGGTATGCTGCTGGCACAAATATTGTTGAATATTTCCACATGGTTATTTTTGATTATGACTATAAAATGCTTTAGACTCCGTCAAGTTGGTTGTTGATCATTGCTAGACAGCCATCTTCAAGTCTAGCCATAGATGTTCAAACCTATTTAAGTCAAAACTGTAACTAGGACACTCAGGAACATTCCATGTTGTCTTGGTAAGAACATTCACTGTCTTCTTGGTGAGCAACTCCAGTGTATATTTGTCCTTGTGTTCTAGGTTATTGTCCTGCTGAAAGGTGGATTCATCTCCCAGTGTCTGGTGGAAAGCAGACTGCACCAGGTTTTCCTATAGGACTTTGCCTGTGCTTAGCTCTATTCCTTTTCTTTTTATCCTGAAAAACTCCATAGTCCTTGCCGATGACAAGCATACCCATAGCATAATGCAGCCACCACCATGCTTGACAGGGCAGTGTCCCCAATATTAAGAGTGCTACTCAGTGTGTTGGTTTTGCCCCAAAAAACATAATGCTTTGTATTCAGGACAAAGTTATCTTCACTATTTGACTTGCCTAGTTAAATAAAGGTTCAATAAATAAATAAATAAATAGACTACAATATTGTTGATTTATCCTCAGTTTTCTCCTTTCACAGCCATTAAACTCTGCATAACTGTTTTAAAGTCACCATTGGCCTCATGGTGAAATCACGGAGCGGTTTCCTTCCTCTCCGGCAACTGAGTTAGGAAGGACAACAGTATCTTTGTTGTGACTGGGTGTTTTGACAGACCATTCAGAGTAGAATTAATACCTTCACCATTCTCAAAGGGATATTCAATTTCTGCTTTTAAAATGTTTTATCCAACTCCCAATAGGTGCCCTTCTTTGCGAGGCATGAAAAGCCTCACTGGTCTTTGTGGTTGAATCTGTGTTTGAAATTCACTGCTTGACTTAGGGACCTTACAGATAATTGTATGTGTTGGGGGTACAGAGACGAGATAGAGAAAAATCATGTTAAACTCTATTGTTGCACACAAAGTGAGTCCATTCAACTTATTATCTGACTTGTTAAGCACAGTTTTACACCTGAACATATCTAAGCTTGCCATAACAAAGAGGTTGAATACTTATTGACTCGAGACATTTCAGCTTTTCATTTTTTATTAATTTGTAAAAATGTCTAAACACAATTCCAGTTTGACATTATGGTGTATTGTGTGTAGACCGTTGACACAACATCTCATTGTAATCCATTTTAAAACTCTGCATGTTTGATGTGTTCAACACTGTCTAGAAGAGAGACAGAGCTCCTGCTGTTGCCTGACAACACCTGAAACAACCTGAAGCAGGTAAGCAATGAAGGGAAGTGAACTAGACAACACCTGAAGCAGGTAGGCAGTGAAGGGAAGTGAACTAGACAACACCTGAAACAGGTAGGCAGTGAAGGGAAGTGAACTAGACAACACCTGAAGCAGCCTGAAGCAGGTAGGCAGTGAAGATAAGTGAACTAGACAACACCTGAAGCAGGTAGGCAGTGAAGAGAGGTGAAATAGATAACACCTGAAGCAGGTAGGCAGTGAAGGGAAGTGAACTAGACAACACCTGAAGCAGGTAGGCAGTGAAGGGAAGTGAACTAGACAACACCTGAAGCAGGTAGGCAATGAAGGGAAGTGAACTAGACAACACCTGAAGCAGGTAGGCAGTGAAGGGAAGTGAACTAGACAACACCTGAAGCAGGTAGGCAGTGAACAGACGTGAACTAGACAACACCTGAAGCAGGTAGGCAGTGAAGGGAAGTGAACTAGACAACACCTGAAGCAGGTAGGCAGTGAAGAGAGGTGAACTAGACAACACCTGAAACAGGTAGGCAGTGAAGAGAGGTGAACAAGACAACACCTGAAACAACCGGAAGCAGGTAGGCAGTGAAGGGAAGTGAACTAGACAACACCTGAAGCAGGTAGGCAGTGAAGGGAAGTGAACTAGACAACACCTGAAACAGGTAGGCAGTGAAGGGAAGTGAACTAGACAACACCTGAAACAGGTAGGCAGTGAAGGGAAGTGAACTAGACAACACCTGAAGCAGGTAGGCAGTGAAGGGAAGTGAACTAGACAACACCTGAAGCAGGTAAGAAGTGAAGATAAGTGAACTAGACAACACCTGAAGCAGCCTGAAGCAGGTAGGCAGTGAAGACAAGTGAACTAGACAACACCTGAAACAGGTAGGCAGTGAAGACAAGTGAACTAGACAACACCTGAAGCAGGTAGGCAGTGAAGGGAAGTGAACTAGACAACACCTGAAGCAGGTAGGCAGTGAAGGGAAGTGAACTAGACAACACCTGAAGCAGGTAAGCAGTGAAGGGAAGTGAACTAGACAACACCTGAAGCAGGTAAGCAGTGAAGGGAAGTGAACTAGACAACACCTGAAGCAGCCTGAAGCAGGTAGGCAGTGAAGGGAAGTGAACTAGACAACACCTGAAGCAGGTAAGAAGTGAAGATAAGTGAACTAGACAACACCTGAAGCAGCCTGAAGCAGGTAGGCAGTGAAGACAAGTGAACTAGACAACACCTGAAGCAGGTAAGCAGTGAAGATAAGTGAACTAGACAACACCTGAAGCAGGTAGGCAGTGAAGATAAGTGAACTAGACAACACCTGAAGCAGGTAGGCAGTGAAGAGAGGTGAAATAGATAACACCTGAAGCAGGTAGGCAGTGAAGATAACTGAACTAGACAACACCTGAAGCAGGTAAGCAGTGAAGGGAAGTGAACTAGACAACACCTGAAGCAGCCTGAAGCAGGTAGGCAGTGAAGACAAGTGAACTAGACAACACCTGAAGCAGGTAGGCAGTGAAGAGAGGTGAAATAGATAACACCTGAAGCAGGTAGGCAGTGAAGATAACTGAACTAGACAACACCTGAAGAAGCCTGAAGCAGGTAGGCAAGAAGATAACTGAACTAGACAACACCTGAAGCAGGTAGGCAGTGAAGAGAAGTGAACTAGACAACACCTGAAGGAGGTAGGCAGTGAAGGGAAGTGAAATATACAGACTCTGGAAGGTAAACATCATTCTGGGCTATGTCCCAAATGTCAGCCAATTCCCTTTATAGTGCATTACATTTATGGTAGTGGTCTAAGTGCTCTGATCTAAAGTAGTTCAATATAATAGTCTGTCATTTGGGACACAGACATTCTTCTGGACATTCAGTAACTGATATTCTTGCTGGGTTGAACTACCTTTAAACTACCTCTTCAGTCTGACTGGGAGCTGGAGACATTTCCTACAAAAAATGATATTTATTGATTTCTATGAGCTTAAAGCCATTCAGGTGTGGAAGTAAATAGAGTATAGACCAGCCAGATAAATGCTCTCCAATTTCTGCCTTTTACAGGCAACAATGGCTAAAAGAGCAGAGCTATTTCAATTCTTAGAAATCACCCAGGAGGAAGTTGAGGATTTGAAATGACCCAGGAGGAGGCTGAGGTTTTAAAAATCACCCAGGAGGAGGCTGAGGTTTTAGAAATCACCCAGGAGGAGGCTGAGGTTTTTGAAATCACCCAGGAGGAGGCTGAGGTTTTTGAAATCACCCAGGAGGAAGTTGAGGATTTGAAATCACCCAGGAGGAGGCTGAGGTTTTTGAAATCACCCAGGAGGAGGCTGAGGTTTTATAAATCACCCAGGAGGAGGCTGAGGATTTGAAATCACCCAGGAGGAAGCTGAGGTTTTGAAATCACCCAGGAGGAAGCTGAGGTTTTGAAATCACCCAGGAGGAAGCTGAGGTTTAGAAATCACCCAGGAGGAGGCTGAGGTTTTATAAATCACCCAGGAGGAAGCTGAGGTTTTGCCATGTAGTTCTTCACCTTCATTCTGTCATTTAGTTCAGTAGATGCTCCTTTTCAGAGCGATTTACAGTCAGGAAGTAGGCAAGGTTTTTATTCCAGCTCAGTACTCCTCTACTTAAAAGTCGTTGCCCCTCTGGGCCACACACAACTAACTGAATACAAAAATCCTATTTTGCCTACAAATATAAAAGGTCACACTCAAACATTTAGTCAGGTCAGGACCAATGTTCTGCAAAGTTTCCTAAATCATTCAGTCTGAATTCTAATAACTCTTTGATTAAAAACCCTCTGATGTCTGTTTTTAGAGAGGTGACGATGCATCTCATTTTCAGTTGATTAATAAGAGAGTAGAGCTCAGGTGACCCTTCCATCCAGCATCCTTTATCATCAATACTCATCAGCTCTGCCCAAATAATCAAAGGGAAAAAGTGTTCCAACACTGCTGGCACAAAGGTTTAAGAAAAAACAACTACATCATGACTAGCGGTGAAAACGCATCTGTCAGAAGACATGTATATGTATATCGGACACTCCATGGTATATCGGACACTCCATGGTATATCGGACACTCCATGGTATATCGGACACTCCATGGTATATCGGACACTCCATGGTATATCGGACACTCCATGGTATATCGGACACTCCATGGTATATCGGACACTCCATGGTATATCGGACACTCCATGGTATATCGGACACTCCTCCTTCTCCTCTACCTGGAGGAGGTAGAGGAGAAGGAGGAGTAGAGAGAAGAGGAGGAGGTAGAGGAGAGGGAGGAGCAGAGAGATGAGGACGAGGTAAAGGAGAGGAAGGAGTAGAGACAGGAGGAGGAGGTAAAGGACAGGGTGGAGTAGAGAGAAGAGGACGAGGAGGAGTAGAGGAGAGGAACGGAGAGGAGAGGCGTAGAGGAGTAGAGAGAAGAGGAGGAGGCAGAGGATGAGGAGTAGAGAGAAGAGGAGGAGGAGTAGAGAGAAGAGGAGGAGGTAGAGGAGAAGGAGGAGTAGAGAGAAGAGGAGGAGGTAGAGGAGAGGGAGGAGTAGAGAGAAGAGGACGATGTAGAGGAGAGGGAGGAGTAGAGAAAGGAGGAGTAGAGAGAAGAGGAGGAGGTAGAGGAGAGGGAGGAGTAGAGAGAATAGGAGGTAGAGGAGAGGGAGGAGTAGAGAGAAGAGGAGGTAGAGGAGAGGGAGGAGTAGAGAAAGGAGGAGTAGAGAGAAGAGGAGGAGGTAGAGGAGAGGGAGGAGTAGAGAGAAGAGGAGGAGGTAGAGGAAGGCGAGAGGAAAGAGGATAGATCCAGAGACAGACTTAGACAGGTACCATTTGTGAGGAGAGAGAGAGAGAGAGAGAGAGAGAAAGAAAGAGAGAGAGAGAGAGAGAGAGAGAGAGAGAGAGAGAGAGAGATAGAGAGAGAGAGAGAGAGAGAGAGAGGCTATTCCTTCCTGGATGAGAGAGAAAGAGAGAGAGAGAGAGAGAGAGAGAGAGAGAGAGAGAGAGAGAGAGAGAGAGAGGCTATTCCTTCCTGGATGAGGGAGAAAGAGAGAGAGAGAGAGAGAGAGAGAGAGAGAGAGAGAGAGAGAGAGAGAGAGAGAGAGAGAGAGAGAGAGAGGCTATTCCTGCCTCAAAGAGGGAGAGGGGCTGTGCTGCTGGATGTGTGTGAGGGGTGTTGCTCAGCCTGCAGCCTGTAGTGTAAAGGGTTCACAGGATCTGAAAATCAATGGTAATCTCAGCCACCTGAGCATACTGTAAAATAACAGACATACACCAACCTACAACAGATACACACACACACACACACACACACACACACACACACACACACACACACACACACACACACACACACACACACACACACACACACAGTGTTTTTGGTAAGACGGGTGGGAAAGATCATAGATTCAGTCTGTTTTCTCACAGGGCTGCAGGATATGTGTATGTGTGAGAGAGAGAGAGAGAGAGAGAGAGAGAGAGAGAGGAGGTGTACTGAAACAAGATCAGACTGGATGGGTTCTCCGTCCTCAGGCTAATGTACAATACATCCTTACCTTACAGACTACATTTTAAAATTTTTATTTTACCTTTATTTAACTAGGCAAGTCAGTTAAGAACAAATTATTATTTTCAATGACGGCCTAGGAACAGTGGGTTAACTGCCTGTTCAGATTTGTACCTTGTCAGCTCGGGGGTTTGAACTTGCAACCTTCTGGTTACTAGTCCAACGCTCTAACCACTAGGCTTACATAACCAGACAGTACAGTAATCAGCCTTACCTTACAGACTACATAACCAGACAGTACTGAAATCAGCCTTACCTTACAGACTACATAACCAGACAGTACAGTAATCAGCCTTACCTTACAGACTACATAACCAGACAGTACTGAAATCATCCTTACCTTACAGACTACATAACCAGACAGTACAGTAATCAGCCTTACCTTACAGACTACATAACCAGACAGTACTGAAATCATCCTTACCTTACAGACTACATAACCAGACAGTACTGAAATCAGCCTTACCTTACAGACTACATAACCAGACAGTACTGAAATCAGCCTTACCTTACAGACTACCGGTACATAACCAGACAGTACTGAAATCAGCTTTACCTGACAAGACCAGACTCCATAACCAGACAATACTGAAATCAACCTTACCTTACAGACTACATAACCAGGCACTACTGAAATCAGCCTTACCTTACAGACTACATTACCAGACAGTACTGAAATCAGCCTTACCTGACAAGACTACATAACCAGACAGTACTGAAATCAGCCTTACTTTACAGACTACATAACCAGACAGTACTGAAATCATCCTTACCTTACAGACTACATAACCAGACAGTACTGAAATCAGCCTTACCTTACAGACTACATGACCAGACAGTACTGAAATCAGCCTTACCTGACAAGACCAGACTACATAACCAGACAGTCCTGAATTCAGCCTTACCTGACAAGACTACATAACCAGACAGTACTGAAATCAGCCTTACCTGACAAGACCAGACTACATAACCAGACAGTACTGAATTCAGCCTTACCTGACAAGACTACATAACCAGACAGTACTGAAATCAGCCTTACCTTACAGACTGCATAACCAGACAGTACTGAAATCAGCCTTACCTTACAGACTACATAACCAGAGTACTGAAATCAGCCTTACCTTACAGACTACATAACCAGACAGTACTGAAATCAGCCTTACCTTACAGACTACATAACCAGACAGTACAGTAATCAGCCTTACCTTACAGACTACATAACCAGACAGTACTGAAATCATCCTTACCTTACAGACTACATAACCAGACAGTACAGTAATCAGCCTTACCTTACAGACTACATAACCAGACAGTACTGAAATCATCCTTACCTTACAGACTACATAACCAGACAGTACTGAAATCAGCCTTACCTTACAGACTACATAACCAGACAGTACTGAAATCAGCCTTACCTTACAGACTACCGGTACATAACCAGACAGTACTGAAATCAGCTTTACCTGACAAGACCAGACTCCATAACCAGACAATACTGAAATCAACCTTACCTTACAGACTACATAACCAGGCACTACTGAAATCAGCCTTACCTTACAGACTACATTACCAGACAGTACTGAAATCAGCCTTACCTGACAAGACTACATAACCAGACAGTACTGAAATCAGCCTTACTTTACAGACTACATAACCAGACAGTACTGAAATCATCCTTACCTTACAGACTACATAACCAGACAGTACTGAAATCAGCCTTACCTTACAGACTACATGACCAGACAGTACTGAAATCAGCCTTACCTGACAAGACCAGACTACATAACCAGACAGTCCTGAATTCAGCCTTACCTGACAAGACTACATAACCAGACAGTACTGAAATCAGCCTTACCTGACAAGACCAGACTACATAACCAGACAGTACTGAATTCAGCCTTACCTGACAAGACTACATAACCAGACAGTACTGAAATCAGCCTTACCTTACAGACTGCATAACCAGACAGTACTGAAATCAGCCTTACCTTACAGACTACATAACCAGAGTACTGAAATCAGCCTTACCTTACAGACTACATAACCAGACAGTACTGAAATCAGCCTTACCTTACAGACTACATAACCAGACAGTACTGAAATCAGCCTTACCTGACAAGACTACATAACCAGACAGTACTGAAATCAGCCTTACCTTACAGACTACATAACCAGACAGTACTGAAATCAGCCTTACCTGACAAGACTACATAACCAGACAGTACTGAAATCAGCCTTACCTTACAGACTACATAACCAGAGTACTGAAATCAGCCTTACCTTACAGACTACATAACCAGACAGTACTGAAATCAGCCTTACCTGACAGACTACATAACCAGACAGTACTGAAATCAGCCTTACCTTACCGACTACATAACCAGACAGTACAGTGCTGATAGTAGAAATCTGTTCCCAAGCCCAGGTTGAACTCACTTGAATGTGGCATCATGGGTGTGTAGACTTTGGGGTCGATGGTCCCCATGGGGGGTGGCAGGAGGGGGTTGGCGAAGCTGCGTAGGGGGTGCGTGGGCCTGACACAGGCGGTGGGGATGGTACGGGTAGAGGTGGCCCCTACCTCTTCTGTGCCAGGGAGAGAGAGCTCACCTCCACCTCCTGCTGCTCCTACTCCTGGCTGACTACTGCTGCTGGTAATCAGAGTATGCTGCTGCTGCTGCTGAACCCCCAGCGGAGTGGAACCCTCTGTCGACATCGCTGCACACACAGAGATACACAGACATGGGTTGGTTAGTTCCACCGGTTGGTTAATTAGTTAGTCCCATTTTTAGGGGCGGCAGGTAGCCTAATGGTTAGAGTGTTGGTGCCAGTAAACGAATCCCAGAGCTGACAAGGTAAAAAGCTGTCGTTCTGCCCTTGAAAAGGCAGTTAACCCACTGTTCCAAGGCCGTTACTGTAAATAAGAATTTGTTCTTAACTGACTTAAAAATATAAAGAAAGTTAGGAGTGCTGCCCTCTGTAACCTCATCCTGAGAGACCCAGAGTGCCCTACTCCCAGTAACCCCATCCTGAGAGACCCAGAGTGCCCTACTCCCAGTAACCCCATCCTGAGAGACCCAGAGTGCCCTACTCCCAGTAACCCCATCCTGAGAGACCCAGAGTGCCCTACTCCCAGTAACCCCATCCTGAGAGACCCAGAGTGCCCTACTCCCAGTAACCTCATCCTGAGAGACCCAGAGTGCCCTACTCCCAGTAACCTCATCCTGAGAGACCCAGAGTGCCCTACTCCCAGTAACCCCATCCTGAGAGACCCAGAGTGCCCTACTCCCAGTAACCTCATCCTGAGAGACCCAGAGTGCCCTACTCCCAGTAACCCCATCCTGAGAGACCCAGAGTGACCTACTCCCAGTAACCCCATCCTGAGAGACCCAGAGTGCTATACTCCCAGTAACCTCATCCTGAGAGACCCAGAGTGCCCTACTCCCAGTAACCCCATCCTGAGAGACCCAGAGTGCCCTACTCCCAGTAACCCCATCCTGAGAGACCAAGAGTGCCCTACTCCCAGTAACCTCATCCTGAGAGACCCAGATGGCCCTACTCCCAGTAACCCCATCCTGAGAGACCCAGAGTGCCCTACTCCCAGTAACCCCATCCTGAGAGACCCAGAGTGCTATACTCCCAGTAACCTCATCCTGAGAGACCCAGAGTGCTCTACTCCCAGTAACCTCATCCTGAGAGATCCAGAGTGCCCTACTCCCAGTAACCTCATCCTGAGAGACCCAGAGTGCTCTACTCCCAGTAACCTCATCCTGAGAGACCCAGAGTGCCCTACTCCCAGTAACCCCATCCTGAGAGACCCAGAGTGCCCTACTCCCAGTAACCCCATCCTGAGAGACCCAGAGTGCCCTACTCCCAGTAACCCCATCCTGAGAGACCCAGAGTGCCCTACTCCCAGTAACCCCTTCCTGAGAGACCCAGAGTGCCCTACTCCAAGTAACCCCATCCTGAGAGACCCAGAGTGCCCTACTCCCAGTAACCCCTTCCTGAGAGACCCAGAGTGCCCTACTCCCAGTAACCCCATCCTGAGAGACCCAGAGTGCCCTACTCCCATTAACCCCTTCCTGAGAGACCCAGAGTGCCCTACTCCAAGTAACCCCATCCTGAGAGACCCAGAGTGCCCTACTCCCAGTAACCTCATCCTGAGAGACCCAGATGGCCCTACTCCCAGTAACCCCATCCTGAGAGACCCAGAGTGCCCTACTCCCATTAACCCCTTCCTGAGAGACCCAGAGTGCCCTACTCCAAGTAACCCCATCCTGAGAGACCCAGAGTGCCCTACTCCCAGTAACCCCATCCTGAGAGACCCAGAGTGCCCTACTCCCATTAACCCCTTCCAGAGAGACCCAGAGTGCCCTACTCCATGTAACCCCATCCCGAGAGACCCAGAGTGCCCTACTCCCAGTAACCTCATCCTGAGAGACCCACATGGCCCTACTCCCAGTAACCCCATCCTGAGAGACCCAGAGTGCCTTACTCCCATTAACCCCTTCCTGAGAGACCCAGAGTGCCCTACTCCCAGTAACCCCATCCTGAGAGACCCAGAGTGCCCTACTCCCAGTAACCCCATCCTGAGAGACCCAGAGTGCCCTACTCCCAGTAACCCCATCCTGAGAGACCAAGAGTGCCCTACTCCCAGTAACCCCATCCTGAGAGACCCAGAGTGACCTACTCCAAGTAACCCCTTCCTGAGAGACCCAGAGTGCCCTACTCCCAGTAACCTCATCCTGAGAGACTCAGAGTGCCCTACTCCCAGTAACCCCATCCTGAGAGACCCAGAGTGCCCTACTCCCAGTAACCCCATCCTGAGAGACCCAGAGTGCCCTACTCCCAGTAACCTCATCCTGAGAGATCCAGAGTGCCCTACTCCAAGTAACCTCATCCTGAGAGACCCAGAGTGCCCTACTCCCAGTAACCCCATCCTGAGAGACCCAGAGTGCCCTACTCCCAGTAACCCCATCCTGAGAGACCCAGAGTGCCCTACTCCCAGTAACCCCATCCTGAGAGACCCAGAGTGCCCTACTCCCAGTAACCCCATCCTGAGAGACCCAGAGTGCCCTACTCCCAGTAACCCCATCCTGAGAGACCCAGAGTGCCCTACTCCCAGTAACCCCATCCCGAGAGACCCAGAGTGCCCTACTCCCAGTAACCCCATCCTGAGAGACCCAGAGTGCCCTACTCCCAGTAACCTCATCCTGAGAGACCCAGAGTGCCCTACTCCAAGTAGCCCCATCCTGAGAGACCCAGAGTGCCCTACTCCCAGTAACCCCATCCTGAGAGACCCAGAGTGCCCTACTCCCAGTAACCCCATCCTGAGAGACCCAGAGTGCCCTACTCCCAGTAACCCCATCCTGAGAGACCCAGAGTGCCCTACTCCCAGTAACCCCATCCTGAGAGACCCAGAGTGCCCTACTCCCAGTAACCCCATCCTGAGAGACCCAGAGTGCCCTACTCCCAGTAACCCCATCCTGAGAGACCCAGAGTGCCCTACTCCCAGTAACCCCATCCTGAGAGACCCAGAGTGCCCTACTCCCATTAACCCCATCCTGAGAGACCCAGAGTGCCCTACTCCCAGTAACCCCATCCTGAGAGACCCAGAGTGCCCTACTCCCAGTAACCCCATCCTGAGAGACCCAGAGTGCCCTACTCCCATTAACCCCTTCCTGAGAGACCCAGAGTCCCCTACTCCCAGTAACCTCGTCCTGAGAGACCCAGAGTGCCCTACTCCCAGTAACCCCATCCTGAGAGACGCAGAGTGCCCTACTCCCAGTAACCCCATCCTGAGAGACCCAGAGTGCCCTACTCCCAGTAACCTCGTCCTGAGAGACCCAGAGTGCCCTACTCCCAGTAACCCCATCCTGAGAGACCCAGAGTGCCCTACTCCCAGTAACCCCATCCCGAGAGACCCAGAGTGCCCTACTCCCAGTAACCCCATCCTGAGAGACCCAGAGTGCCCTACTCCCAGTAACCTCATCCTGAGAGACCCAGAGTGCCCTACTCCAAGTAGCCCCATCCTGAGAGACCCAGAGTGCCCTACTCCCAGTAACCCCATCCTGAGAGACCCAGAGTGCCCTACTCCCAGTAACCCCATCCTGAGAGACCCAGAGTGCCCTACTCCCAGTAACCCCATCCTGAGAGACCCAGAGTGCCCTACTCCCAGTAACCCCATCCTGAGAGACCCAGAGTGCCCTACTCCCAGTAACCCCATCCTGAGAGACCCAGAGTGCCCTACTCCCAGTAACCCCATCCTGAGAGACCCAGAGTGCCCTACTCCCAGTAACCCCATCCTGAGAGACCCAGAGTGCCCTACTCCCATTAACCCCATCCTGAGAGACCCAGAGTGCCCTACTCCCAGTAACCCCATCCTGAGAGACCCAGAGTGCCCTACTCCCAGTAACCCCATCCTGAGAGACCCAGAGTGCCCTACTCCCATTAACCCCTTCCTGAGAGACCCAGAGTCCCCTACTCCCAGTAACCTCGTCCTGAGAGACCCAGAGTGCCCTACTCCCAGTAACCCCATCCTGAGAGACGCAGAGTGCCCTACTCCCAGTAACCCCATCCTGAGAGACCCAGAGTGCCCTACTCCCAGTAACCTCGTCCTGAGAGACCCAGAGTGCCCTACTCCCAGTAACCCCATCCTGAGAGACCCAGAGTGCCCTACTCCCAGTAACCCCATCCTGAGAGACCCAGAGTGCCCTACTCCCAGTAACCCCATCCTGAGAGACCCAGAGTGCCCTACTCCCAGTAACCTCGTCCTGAGAGACCCAGAGTGCCCTACTCCCAGTAACCCCATCCTGAGAGACCCAGAGTGCAATACTCCCAGTAACCCCATCCTGAGAGACCCAGAGTGCCCTACTCCCAGTAACCCCATCCTGAGAGACCCAGAGTGCCCTACTCCCAGTAACCTCGTCCTGAGAGACCCAGAGTGCTCTACTCCCAGTAACCTCGTCCTGAGAGACCCAGAGTGCCCTACTCCCAGTAACCTCGTCCTGAGAGACCCAGAGTGCCCTACTCCCACTAACCCCATCCTGAGAGACCCAGAGTGCCCTACTCCCAGTAACCCCATCCTGAGAGACCCAGAGTGCCCTACTCCAAGTAACCCCATCCTGAGAGACCCAGAGTGCCCTACTCCCAGTAACCTCATCCTGAGAGACCCAGAGTGCCCTACTCCCAGTAACCTCATCCTGAGAGACCCAGAGTGCCCTACTCCCAGTAACCTCATCCTGAGAGACCCAGAGTGCCCTACTCCCAGTAACCCCATCCTGAGAGACCCAGAGTGCCCTACTCCCAGTAACCTCGTCCTGAGAGACCCAGAGTGCTCTACTCCCAGTAACCTCGTCCTGAGAGACCCAGAGTGCCCTACTCCCAGTAACCTCGTCCTGAGAGACCCAGAGTGCCCTACTCCCACTAACCCCATCCTGAGAGACCCAGAGTGCCCTACTCCCAGTAACCCCATCCTGAGAGACCCAGAGTGCCCTACTCCAAGTAACCCCATCCTGAGAGACCCAGAGTGCCCTACTCCCAGTAACCTCATCCTGAGAGACCCAGAGTGCCCTACTCCCAGTAACCTCATCCTGAGAGACCCAGAGTGCCCTACTCCCAGTAACCCCATCCTGAGAGACCCAGAGTGCCCTACTCCCAGTAACCTCATCCTGAGAGACCCAGAGTGCCTACATGTTTTTCGGACCGGTGATGGAAAGAGGTGACCTGACTTATGACTTGTTTCCCCCATTGATCTGACCATCGTTTACCCACAGTTCAACCCTTCATCTGGGTCTCGACCCTTCATCTGGGCCTCAACCCTTCACCTGGGCCTCGACCCTTCACCTGGGCCTCGACCCTTCATCTGGGCCTCGACCCTTCATATGGGCCTCGACCCTTCACCTGGGCCTCGACCCTTCACCTGGGTCTCGACCCTTCACCTGGGCCTCGACCCTTCATCTGGGCCTCGACCCTTCATCTGGGCCTCGACCCTTCATCTGGGCCTTGACCCTTCATCTGGGCCTCCACCCTTCATCTGGGCCTCGATCCTTCATCTGGGCCTCAACACTTCACCTGGGCCTCGACCCTTTATCTGGTTCTCGACCCTTCATCTGGTTCTCGACCCTTCATCTGGGCCTCGACCCTTCATATGGGCCTCGACCCTTCACCTGGGCCTCGACCCTTCATCTGGGTCTCGACCCTTCACCTGGGCCTCGACCCTTCATCTGGGCCTTGACCCTTCATCTGGGCCTCGACCCTTCATCTGGGCCTCGACCCTTCATCTGGGCCTCGACCCTTCATCTGGGCCTCAACACTTCACCTGGGCCTCGACCCTTCATCTGGGCCTCGACCCTTCATCTGGGCCTCGACCCTTCATCTGGGCCTCGACCCTTCAACTGGGCCTCGACCCTTCATCTGGGCCTCGACCCTTCATCTGAGCCTCGACCCTTCATCTGGTTCTCGACCCTTCATCTGGTTCTCGACCCTTCATCTGGGCCTCGACCCTTCATCTGGGCCTCGACCCTTCAACTGGGCCTCGAACCTTCATCTGGGCCTCGACCCTTCATCTGGTTCTCGACCCTTCATCTGGGCCTCGACCCTTCAACTGGGCCTCGACCTTTCATCTGGGCCTCGACCCTTCATCTGGTTCTCGACCCTTCATCTGGGCCTCGACCCTTCATCTGGGCCTCGACCCTTCATCTGGGCCTCGACCCTTCAACTGGGCCTCGACCTTTCATCTGGGCCTCGACCCTTCATCTGGTTCTCAACCCTTCATCTTAATCTCGACCCTTCACCTGGGCCTCGACCCTTCATCTGGGCCTCGACCATTCATCTGGGCCTCGAACTTTCACCTGGGTCTCGACCCTTCATCTGGATCTCAACCCTTCATCTGGTTCTCAACCCTTCATCTGGTTCTCAACCCTTCATCTGGTTCTCAACCCTTCATCTGGTTCTCGACCCTTCATCTGGTTCTCGACCCTTCATCTGAGCCTCGACCCTTCATCTGGGCCTCGACCCTTCATCTGGGCCTCGACCCTTCATCTGGGCCTCGACCCTTCATCTGGGCCTCGACCCTTCATCTGGGCCTCGACCTTCCATCTGGGCCTCGACCCTTCATCTGAGCCTCTCCCCTCCCCTCCTCTCCTCTCCTCTCCTCTCCGACACTGAAACTAACCTAATTCCATTACTGTCTGGGCTCAAAGATTCCCTCTCCTCTTTATTTACAGATATAGGTCAATGAGGCATTAGCCAATTACTGGGTCCTGAATGGCAACCTATTGTTAATAGAGTGCACTACATATGACCAGGATCAATAGCAGGATAGGGTGCCATTTAGGTCCCAGGCCCAGTAATTGGCTAATACATTTTGACCTCACCATGGTTGCTCATAACACAATGAGTGAGTGAGTGAGTGAGTGAGTGAGTGAGTGAGTGAGTGAGTGAGTGAGTGAGTGAGTGAGAGAGAGAGAGAGAGAGAGAGAGAGACAGAGAGACAGAGAGAGAGACAGAGAGAGAGACAGAGAGAGAGAGAGAGAAGGACAGAGAGAGAGAGAGAGAGAGAGAGGACAGGGCCAATGACGAGTAAGTGTCTGTTAGGGGAACTGAGACAAGGGGCAAGAAGAGAAAGCAGAGAGTTGGAGGAGGAGCAGCGAGATGGAATGAAAAGGAGGGGAGGAGAGAGGAGGAGGACAAAGAATGACAGGGAGGGACGGAGACAGGAGGAGGAGACGGAAAGACAGGGAGGGACGGAGACAAGAGGAGGAGACGGAAAGACAGGGAGGGACGGAGACAGGAGGAGGAGACGGAAAGACAGGGAGGGAGGGAGACAGGAGGAGGAGACGGAAAGACAGGGAGGGTATAATGGACTGACTTCTACCTGCTGCGTAGCATCGGTCCACGGTGAGGCTGGGGAAGGGCATGGGTCTCAGGGTGAACTTGGGGTGGGTGGTCAGAGTACCATGGTTGTACCCGCAGGTGGGCGAGGGCAGGATGCCAGGGTACTGACTGCTCTCCAGAATTGGCACTGGGATGGCACTGACAACAGCTAGAAGAGAGAGGCGAGGAGAGAGGGGAGGAGAGACGGGATGGGAGGAGAGACCGGTGGAGAGACGGATGGGAGGAGAGAAAGGAGGAGAGACGGATGGGAGGAGAGACAGGTGGAGAGACAGGAGGAGAGACAGGAGGAGAGACAAGAGGAGAGACAGGTGGAGAGACAGGAGGAGAGACAGGAAGAGAGACAGGTGGAGAGACAGGTGGAGAGACAGGTGGAGAGACAGGTGGTGAAATTAAACGACAGGCATTGCTATGATTACGCTAAACATAAACAACAAATACCACCCTTTAGCCGTTTAGAGGCCAGGGAAACAAAGTGTGTTTTAATTATCTAAACCCTAGTAAAACTGTTTCTAAAATAATCTAGTATCATGTATTAGTGACAGTGACAGTTTATATGATCACTTAGCGACACAGTAGTGCTGTTTGCTCAGCATGGCTAATTAACTGTCTTTCTATAAACACCAATCAAAGAGTTTCTTACTGAAGAGAGTAAATGGAACCCCTTGAAATTCCTTACGTCCAGTAAGATGGCACCCTATTCCCTACAGTGCACTACATTTGACGAGGCCCTATATGCACTATATAGGGAACAGCGTGTCATTTATTTCAACCAAACATGTCTCAACATGGAGCTAGACAGACAGACAGACAGACAGACAGCCAAGACTGGAGTCTGGAGAACTAGCGACTGACTTAGCCTTGACCTTGAGAAGTGTCCTGAGGGCTCAGAGAAGGGAGTGAAAGAGGATGTAGGAAGGGAGGGAGAGAGGAGGGCGATGGGCTGTTAAAATGCCTGGGGTACTCCGCACACACAGAGAGATCCCTATCTCCTAAACTGCCTACGACCTGGAGGGGAGAAGGAATTGCAGAGAGAAAGAAAGAGAGAGAGAGAGCGAGCGAGAGCGATAGAGAGATAGAGAGAGAGAGAGAGAGAGAGAGGGAGCAAGCGAGAGCGAGAGCGAGAGCGAGAGAGAGAGAGAGAGAGAGAGAGAGAGAGAGGGAGCAAGCGAGAGCGAGAGAGAGAGAGAGAGAGAGACCGTTGAACCGCTGATTTAGAAAAAGGATTTATGTATGTATATATATTTATGTATAAATCTGACTGATTGGCAGATCAGTGCACATATTGATCCTATGTCCCATGGAAGGTAATGAACTCTTGACATCTATGCGTATACAAACATGTCAATTCATGTGTCTATTCTCGGCTAGCCGGGCCTGGTATCTAATCAGGCAGTTGATTGGTTCTGTCTGTCCTGGACCTGAGATGATGTGCTATGTATAGTAAAATTACTAGGTCAACAATGTTGATTTTATCGCAGCACTGTGCTGGGTAAACATTTGGTTTGTGTGAAGAGATGGGGTCTTACTAGCCTCAGTCCAACAGAATTAAATGGAAACATTACTATTTTGTATTTCTATGTTCAGTCCACTATGAAGAGATTTGACTATTTCTGAAGAGGTTATAACTCGGGTAACTTTCCCCAATTCCCTGGTTTTCCAGAAATACAGATTTAAGGTTAACCAGATTTCCTGCATATTCCCTCCCAATTCCCTCCCGATTCCCTTCCGATTCCCTCCCGATTCCCTCCCGATTCCCTCCCGATTCCCTTCCGATTCCCTCCCGATTCCCTCCCGATTCCGGCCCGAAAAACTCTATCAATCCTAAACTCTGTTTGAATATTCATATTAACTGCAACTAACCATACTATTTGTGATATGAATCGAGAGTATAGTATAGTAATAGCGTATAGTATAGTAATAGTGTATAGTATAGTATAGTATAGTAATAGTGTATAGTATTGTGTAGTATAGTAATAGTGTATAGTATAGTAATAGTGTATAGTATAGTAATAGTGTACAGTATAGTAATAGTGTATAGTAGAGTAATAGTGTATAGTAGAGTAATAGTGTATAGTATAGTAATAGTGTATCGTATAGTAATAGTGTATAGTATAGTATAGTATAGTAATAGTGTATAGTATAGTATAGTATAGTATAGTAATAGTGTATAGTATAGTGATAGTGTATAGTATAGCAATAGTGTATAGTATAGTAATAGTGTATAGTATAGTATAGTATAGTATAGTAATAGTGTATAGTATAGTAATAGTGTATAGTATAGTAATAGTGTATAGTATAGTAATGGTGTATAGTGTAGTATAGTATAGTAATAGTGTATAGTATAGTAATAGTGTATAGTATAGTATAGTATAGTAATAGTGTATAGTATAGTATAGTATAGTATAGTAATAGTGTATAGTATAGTAATATTGTATAGTATAGTAATAGTGTATAGTATGCTTGTTGGTCATAGTATAGATAAGGTTCCCAGATGTCGTACTACATTCGCCAAAAATACAAAGTATACAAGCAGTGGACACTATTTTTTGTGTTTTTAGGGCCCATAATGCAATTATGTAGGCTTCACAACAATGTCTGAAAATATGCAGCCGAAGTCCGACGATAGATACAAATTCATTGCTTTAATCAGGCCAAAATGTGAAGAAAATGTTGAGCAATGTGATAAAATAAAGTATTTATTTTTAAATAACATTACGCTGCACGTTCTGTTGGCTGACAATATGTTGTAGATATGTATAGTATAGAGTATGTATATAGTATATAGTATGTAGAACATACTCATTAAGTACATACTCATACCGTATGTTAGTATGGGTATTCATTAAGTATGTGGGATACAGTGTGTTAGTATGGGTATTCATTAAGTATGTGGGATACAGTATGTTAGTATGGGTATTCATTAAGTATGTGGGATACAGTATGTTAGTATGGGTATTCATTAAGTATGTGGGATACAGTATGTAGGATACAGTGTGTTAGTATGGGTATTCATTAAGTATGTAGGATACAGTATGTTAGTATGGGTATTCATTAAGTATGTAGGATACAGTATGTTAGTATGGGTATTCATTAAGTATGTGGGATACAGTGTGTTAGTATGGGTATTCATTAAGTATGTGGGATACAGTATGTAGGATACAGTATGTTAGTATGGGTATTCATTAAGTATGTAGGATACAGTGTGTTAGTATGGGTATTCATTAGGTATGTGGGATACAGTATGTTACATTATGTTAGTATGGTTATTCATTAAGTATGTAGGATACAGTATGTTAGTATGTGTATTCATTAAGTATGTAGAATACAGTATGTTAGTATGGGTATTCATTAAGTATGTAGAATACAGTATGTTAGTATGAGTATGTAGGATACAGTATGTTCGAATGGGTATTAATTAAGTATGTAGGATACAGTATGTTAAAGTATGTTATAATGGGTATTCATTAACTATGTAGGATACAGTATGCTAGAATGGGTATTCATTAAGTATGTAGGATACAGTATGTTAGTATGGGTATTCATTAAGTATATAGGATACAGTATGTTAGTATGGGTATTCATTAAGTATATAGGATACAGTATGGTAGAATGGGTATTCATTAAGTATGTGGGATACAGTATGTTGGTATGGTTATTCATTAACTATGTGGGATACAGTATGTTGGTATGGTTATTCATTAACTATGTAGGATACAGTATGTTAGTATGGGTATTCATTAAGTATGTATGTTACAGTATGGTAGAATGGGTATTCATTAAGTATGTGGGATACAGTGTGTTAGTATGGGTATTCATTAAGTATATGGGATACAGTATGTTATATTATGTTAGTATGGTTATTCATTAAGTATGTAGGATACAGTATGTTAGTATGTGTATTCATTAAGTATGTAGGATACAGTATGTTAGAATGGGTATGTAGGATACAGTATGTTAGTATGGGTATTCATTAAGTATGTAGAATACAGTATGTTAGTATGAGTATGTAGGATACAGTATGTTCGAATGGGTATTAATTAAGTATGTAGCATACAGTATGCTAGTATGGGTATTCATTATGTATGTAGCATACAGTATGTTAGTATGGGTAATCATTAAGTATGTAGGATACAGTAAACGGGTATTCGAACACAGCTGTAGACATGATAAATTCTCTAGTCACCTCCTTTAATGCCCCCTGCTTTACCGCTGCTACCTCATCTATCCAGGGCAGAAGTCATAATCTGTCTGGATTATCAGATTAGTATCAGATTCAACAGCTCAGTCACAGACAATCACAGATTACAAAGGGAAAACCAGCCATGTCGCGGACACGACGTCTTTCCCTCAGACAAGCTAAACATTTTCTTTGCCTGTTTGGAGGATAACATAGTGCTGCCGACGCGGCCCGCTACCAAGCACAGTGGGTTCTCGTTCTCCGTGGTCGACGAGAGTAAGACATTTAAACGTGTTAACCCTCGCAAGGCTCCCGGCCCAGACGGCCTCCCAAGCCATGTCCTCAGACCAGCTGGCTGGAGTGTTTAGGGACATAGTCAATCTCTCCTTATCCCAGTCTGCTGTTCCCACCTGCTTCAAGAGGGCCACCATTGTTCCTCTTCCAAAGAAAGCAAAGGTAACCGAACTAAATGACTGTCGCCCCGTAGCACTCACTTCTGTCATCATGAAGTGCTTTGAGAGTCAAGGATCATATCACCTCCACCTTACCTGACACCCTAGACCCACTTCAATTTTCTACCGTCCCAATAGGTCCACAGACGATGCAATCGCCCTCTCACTGCACACTGCCTTATCCCATCTGGACAAGAGGAATACCAACGTCAGAATGCTGTTCATTGACTACAGCTCAGCCTTCAACACCATAGTACCTTCCAAGGTCATTATTAAGCTGGAGGCCCTGGGTCCGAACCCTGTCCTGTGCAACTGGGTCCCGGACTTCCTGACAGGCCTCCCCCAGGTGGTGAAGGTAGGAAACAACACCTCCACTTTGTCAATCCTCAACACAGGGGCACCTCAGGGGTGCGTGCTCAGTCCTCTCCTGTGCTCCCTATGTGGCCACGCACGCCTCCAACTCAATCCTCAAGTTTTCAGACGACACAACAGTAGCAGGCCTGATTACCAACAATGACGAGACGGCCTACAGGGCCCTGGCAGAGTGGTGACAGGAAAATAACCTCTCCCTCAAAGTCAACAAAACAAAGGAGCTGATCGTGGATTTCAGGACTCAACATCGACGGGGCAGCAGTGGAGAAGGTGGAAAGCTTCAAGTTCCTCGGCGTACAAACCACTGATGATCTGAAATGGTCCACCCCTCACAGACAGTGTGGTGAAGAAGGCGCAACAACCTCAGGAGGCTGAAGAAATTTGTCTTGGCCGCTTAAACCCTCACAAACTTTTACAGATGCAAAATTGAGAGCATCCTGTCGGGCTGCATCACAGCCTGGTACGGAAACTGCTCCGCCCACAACAGCAGGGCTCTCTAGAGGGTTGTACGGTCTGCCCAACGCATCACCGGGGGCAAACCACCTGCCCTCCAGGACACCTACATCACCCGATGTCACAGGAAGGCCATAAAGATCATCAAGGACAACAACCACCCAAGCCACTGACTGTTCACCCCTCTATCATCCAGAATGTGAGGTCAGTACAGGTGCATCAAAGCTGGGACCGAGAGACTGAAAAACAGCATCTATCTCAAGGCCGTCAGACTTTTATTAAATAGCCTTCATTAGCCGACTACCACCCAGTTACTCAACCCTGCACATTAGAGGCTGCTGCCCTATATACATAGACATGGAATCACTGGTCACTTTAATAATGGAACACTGGTCACTTTAATAATGTTTACATACTGCTTTACTCATATCATATGTATATACTGTATTCTATTCTACTGTATTTAGTCAATGACACTCCGACATTGATCAATCTAAAATGTATATCATTCTTAATTCCATTATTTTACATTTGTGTACTGTTGTAAATTGTTAGATGCTAGAAACTCAAGCATTTCGCTACACCCAAAATAACATCAGATAAAAACGTGTATGTGACCAATACAATTTGATTTGATTAGGACTAAATAGGTCTACAGAGTCAGACCCAGATGATTCATCCAATTAAAATTATGTTAGTAATATTAATTGGCGTCATTGTGTTAGTCACGATGCACAGCTATCTGAACTACGGACTTAGTTAGTCACGATGCACAGCTATCTGAACTACGGACTTAGTTAGTCACGATGCACAGCTATCTGAACTACGGACTTAGTTAGTCACGATGCACAGCTATCTGAACTACGGATTTAGTTAGTCACGATGCACAGCTATCTGAACTACGGACTTAGTTAGTCACGATGCACAGCTATCTGAACTAAACACTTAGTTCGTCACGATGCACAGCTATCGGAACTACGGACTTAGTTAGTCACGATGCACAGCTATCTGAACTAAACACTTAGTTCGTCACGATGCACAGCTATCGGAACTACGGACTTAGTTAGTCACGATGCACAGCTATCTGAACTACGGACTTAGTTCGTCACGATGCACAGCTATCTGAACTAAGGACTTAGTTCGTCACGATGCACAGCTATCGGAACTACGGACTTAGTTCGTCACGATGCACAGCTATCGGAACTACGGACTTAGTTAGTCACGATGCACAGCTATCTGAACTACGGACTTAGTTAGTCATGATGCACAGCTATTTGAACTACGGACTTAGTTCGTCACGATGCACAGCTATCTGAACTACGGACTTAGTTAGTCACGATGCACAGCTATCTGAACTACGGACTTAGTTAGTCATGATGCACAGCTATTTGAACTACGGACTTAGTTCGTCACGATGCACAGCTATCTGAACTACGGACTTAGTTCGTCACGATGCACAGCTATCGGAACTACGGACTTAGTTAGTCACGATGCACAGCTATTTGAACTACGGACTTAGTTCGTCACGATGCACCGCTTCTGAACTATGGACTTATTTAGTCACGATGCACAGATATCTGAACTATTGAACTGAACTTAGTTAGATCTGAATGCTCTGCCTTTCATAACACCCTCTTTTGGCACCCTTCTTTGGCACCCTCCTTTGTCCTTTGGCACCCTCCTTTGGCACCCTCCTTTGTCCTTTGGCACCCTATTTCCTTTATAGTGCACTAATCTGACCAGGGCCCTGGGAAAAAGGATGTCATTTGAGACACATCCTGTGTCTAAGGAACAAGTCACATTAGAGAACACTAACTAAGGAGACCTACTAATTAGGTCCTTATTAGTGAATAAAACACAAACAGACAGAAGGATATTCAGCAACTATCTACACAAATAATAATCATAATTAAACAATCCTGAAAATTCAAAAGAAGCTTCTTCTAACAGGAACCCCTGGCTGGCGAACGAAGCCAACTGAAATCTATTCCACTTGTTCTCCTTAGCTCCTTCTTGACGATGAAAGAGTGGAGCACTTGTTCTCCTTAGCTCCTTCTTGACGATGAGAGAGAGAGAAAGAGAGAGAGAGAGAGAGACTTGAGGCAGTGGTAATATATGCAGTACCCTGCGGTTCTTCTCTGAGTGTGAGACGGTGCCTACAGTAGCCTAGCAGCGTTAACCACTAAGCACTACTGAGCCCACTGGGACCCAGGTAGGTGAAGGGTGTGAACCAGGGGAATCATCAGATTACCCCCGGAGTAGACGGGGCCTAACCCCTCCTCACCCTTCCTCACCCTCCTCACCCTTCCTCAGCCTTCCTCACCCCTCCTCACTCTTTCTCACCCTCCTCACTCTTCCTCAATCCTCCTCAATCCTCCTCAACCCTCCTCACCCCTCCTCAACCCTCCTCACCCTTCCTCCATCCTCCTCACCCCTCCTCACCCTCCTCAGTCCTCCTCACCCTTCCTCACCCCTCCTCACCCCTCCTCAAACCTTCTCAACTCTCCTCACCCCTCCTCACCTTTCCTCAACCCTCCTCACCCCTCCTCAACCCTCCTCAACCCTCCTTATCCCTCCTTATCCCTCCTCCATCCACATTACCTCTCCTCAACTTGACTCACCCTTCTGATGAGAAGGATAAGGAAGGGGGAGGTGGGGTGAGGAGGGGGGGAATGTGATTGATGGGGATGTGCTGAATGCGGAGTAGGTCTCTCCCTCTCTCGATTGAATTCAAAGGGCTTTTTTGGCATTGGAAACATGTCTCCCTCTCCCCTCTCCCTCTCCCTCTCCCCTCTCTCTCTCTCTCTCTCTCTCTCTCTCTCGGTCTCTGTCTCCCTAGGGAGTCTGAGATGTGAGGAGGCCCTTCCTTCTCTCTCTGTCTCTGTCCCACTAGGGATCCGGAGATGTGGAGGCTTTCATGTGACTACTGGAGAGAAGAGAGGTGAGGGATGAAAAGAGAGGGAAGAACAGGGGCAGAGAAGAGAGAGGAAAGAGAGAGAGAGCGCGAGAGAGAGAGAGACAGAGAGAGAGAGAGAGAGAGAGAGAGATACAGAGAGAGAGAGAGCGAGAGAGAAAGAGAGCGAGAGTGAGAGAGAGAGAGAGAGAGAGAGAGATGTCTGGTAATTACCCAATGTGCTACTAACAGAGAAGGAGGGAGAGGAAGTTGTCAAGGAGATTGATGTTCCAAGATGGAGTAGCAGATCGGACGTGTGTTTGTCTTGTCCATATGTTAATTAGTCTGTAAATAGTCTGTTTTTCGTTTTTTTCATACATATTCTAATTTCACTTTCCAACTACAAACTAAATATACTTTCCTGCAACCCGCCTCACCCAATGTGGTACGGATCTGCTATTTTTATTCCTCATAACTGGAACCTCCAACAGGAGCTAGCCAGCTAACTAGCTACTAGTCATTGTTTGCCACTGCTAGCGGTGGCTTCACCTTTAGCTCGGACAATTACCTGCCAGTCTGCACAGCACGATATCAACCCACAGCATATTGGACTGCTTTTCTCCAACACGTCACCGTATTCCTGATGTAAGCTCGAGACCATTACACCGGATCATCGCAGCTAGCTAGCTGCAACCAAGTGGCTACTGTTGGCTAACGCCTCTGTCCCGAAGCAAGATCCAGTTAGCCTTGAGCTAGCCAATCTCCCGGCCAGCCGACGGAGTATACCAGCTAATACCTCTTTTGACAATTGGCCTTTATTGTCACCTCGGAGCCCTGCCAATCCATCACGACTGATCTGCCAACGTAACTGTAAGATGTGGTTTCAAAAAGTATTTTCCGTTGCGATGTCGCTAAAGACACATTTGCTATCCCCGGCCCGCTAGCTTTCTGAACGCTCCCTGACTCACCTATTGCTGCTCTTTGGACCCTATGATCAAAGCTGATGCCTGCTGATCTGTTCATTAACACTGCACCTCAATTTGTCTATCTGTCGGCCCCCAGCCTCGAACTCAGGTCTTGTGTGTACCTAACTGACCCTCTCTGCCCATTCATTCCCATTTACCGTTGTTGTCTTAGCTCTCCCGACCAACACCCATGATTGCTTTACGCCTCTCTCTAATGGGGCGTACTGCATTAGCATCGAATACCTACTGCTGTTTCAGTTACTTATTATTGTTTTATTTCGTTGTAGTCCCTCTCAACATGCGTTATTTGTCCCACCCCCCCATGCATGCGGAGACCTCACCTGGCTTAACTGGTGCCTTCAGAGATGCAGCATCACTCATCATCACTCAATGCCTAGGTTTACCTAGGTTTATCACTATAAAATGCTCCCTAAAATACTTCAGCAAGCAGACCTTTCTAACCGACCTGGCCCGGGTATCCTGGAAGGATATTGACCTCATCCCTTCAGTAGATGATGCCTGGTTGTTCTTTAAAAGTGCTTTCCTCACCATCTTAAATAAGCCCAGTTCAAAAAAGGTAGAACTAAAAACGTATAAAACGTATAAAACGCCCCTGGTTCACTCCTAACTGGACTTCCCTTGACCAGCACAAAAACATCCAGGGGCGGTACAGCCTTAGCATTGAATAGCAATATGCAACTTTTCAGGGAAGTCAGGAACCAATATACACAGTCAGTTAGGAAAGCAAAGGCGGGCTTCTTCAAACAGAGATTTGCATCATGTAGCATTAATTCCCCAAAAGTTCTGGGACCCTGTAAAGTCCATGGAGAATGAGAGCACCTCCTCCCAGCTGCCCACTGCACTGAGGCTAGGAAACACTGTCACCACTGATAAATCATTTTTCTACGGGCAGCCATGCTTTCCACCTGGCTACCCCTACCCCGGCCAACAGCTCTGCACCCCCGCAGCAACCTTCCCAAGCCCCCCCCACCACTTCTCCTTCAACCAAATCCAGATAGCTGATGTTCTGAAAGAACTGCAAAATCTGGACCCCTACAAATCAGCTGGGCTAGACAATCTGGACCCTTTCTTTCTAAAAATTATCCGCTGCAATTTTTGCAAACCCTATTACTAGCCTGTTCAACCTCTCTTTCGTATCGTCATATCCCTAAAGATTGGAAAGCTGCCGCAGTCATCCCTCCAAACTGTTACAGACCTATATCCATCCTGCCCTGCCATTCTAAAGTCTAAAGTCTTCGAAAGCCAAGTTAACAAACAGATCACCGCCCATTTCCAATCCCACCGTACCTTCTACGCTATGCAATCTGGTTTCCGAGCTGGTCACATGGGTGCACCTCAGCCACGCTCAAGGTCCTAAACAATATCATAACCACCATTGATAAAAGACAGTACTGTGCAGTCATCTTCATCGACCTGGCCAAGGCTATCGACTCTGTCAATCACTGCGTTCTTTTCGGCAGACTCAATAGCCTTGGTTTCTCAAATGACTGCCTCTCCTGGTTCACCAACTACTTCTCAGATAGAGTTAATTGTGTCAAATCGGAGGGCATGTTGTCCGGACCGCTGGCTTTCTCTATGGGGGTGCCACAGGGTTCAATTCTCGGGCTGACTCTTTTCTCTGTATACATCTATGGTGTCGCTCTTGCTGCAGGAAATTCTCTGATCCACCTCTACGCATACGACACCATTCGGTATACATCTGGCCCTTCTTTGGACACTGTGTTAACTAACCTCCAAATGAGCTTCAATGCCATACAACACTCCTTCTGTGGCCTCCAACTGCTCTTAAATGCTAGTATAACTAAATGCATGCTCATTAAATGATTGCTGCCCACACCCGCCCGCAAGACTAGCACCACCCTGGACGGATCTCACAACTCTCACAACTACAAATACCTAGGTGTCTGGCTAGACTGTAAACTCTCCTTCCAGACTCACATTTAGCATCTCCAATCCAAAATTAAATCTAGAGCCAGCTTCCTATTTCGCAACAAAGCCTCCTTAACTCATGCTGCCAAACATGCCCCCGTAAAACTGACTATCCTACCGATCCTTGACTTCGGTGATGTAATTTACAAAATAGTCTCAAACACTGTACTAAGCTAATTGGATGTAGTCTATCACAGTGCCATCCGTTTTGTTACCAGATCACCTTATACCACCCACCACTGCGACCTGTATGCTCTCGTCGGCTGGCCCTTGGTACATATTCGTCGCCAGACCCACTGGCTCCAGGTCATCTATAAGTCTATGCTAGGTAAATCTCCACCTTATCTCAGTTCACTGGTCACAATAACAACACCCACCCGTAGCACACGTTCCAGCAGGTATATCTCACTGATCATCCCCAAAGCCAATACCTCATTTGGCCGCCTTTCCTTCCAGTTCTATGCTGTCAATGACTGGAACGAATTGCAAAAGTCACTGAAGCTGGAGAATTATATCACCCTCACTAACTATAAGCATCAGCTGTCAGAGAAGCTTATCGATCATTGTACCTGTACATAGCCCATCTGTAAATAGCCCATCAAACTACCTCATCCCCATATTGTTATTTTTTTATCTTCTCTTTTGCACCACAGTATCTCTACTTGCACATCATCATCTGTACATCTATCACTCCAGTGTTAATGCTAAATTGTAATTATTTTGCCACTATGACCTATTTATTGCCTTACCTCCCTAATCTTACTACATTTGCACACACTGTATATAGACTTTTCTACTGTATTATTGACTGTATGTTTGTTTTACTCCATGTGTAACTCTGTGTTGTTGTCTGTGTCACACTGCTTTGCTTTATCTTGGCCAGGTCGCAGTTGTAAATGAGAACTTGTTCTCAACTTGCCTACCTGGTTAAATAAAGGTGAAATAAAAACAAAAAATAAACAGAGGAGGGAATGGAGGAGGAAGAAGAGGAGGAAGGGAGGATGGAGGAGGAAGGACAGCCTACTCAAAGTGAGAGCAGGATGGCTAACAACCAGACAACAACTATTTGGGAAGATGTTTTTTTTCATTTATTTTTAATTTTTAAATTGAATTAGACAAGTCAGTTAATGACGGCCAACAAATACCCTCCCTTAACCCGGACGACGCTTGGCCAATTGTGCACCACCCTACGGGATGTTGACACTTACGGGTGTTGCTGGGCTGAGAGTCCATGGGGATCATCAGCTTGGTACGTGTTGCCCTCCGGGCAGCTAGGGAGCGCTCTAACGTAGAGATGCAGCTGGAAGCCTCGTCATTGTCCACACCTAGAACATAAATGGATCGTACTGTATTACTAGACAGGGCTCCGTTGCAAAATCTATTGTTATATCAATGAGATTTCACCTCACTATAACAGAACAAAGAGACACAGATTAACCAAAGAGAACTCTTCACCAGCAACATCCCAAGGTGAGGAAAAGCGTATAATTGTATTCACGCTAGATGGTTTTATACTCAGTATTATCTTGTTCCTCTGAATAGTCCTTCACATCTTGATAAGAAATCAATAGTCCACAATTTCTTCATAGAATATTCATGAATAGCATTCAGAGAGACTAAAGATGTTACTGGCAACTTTAGTTAAAGAGCTACGTTTCAATAGAGAGACGAAGATGACGATAGAAGCAAGCTACTTTCCCCCTCTATTGTTGAAGACTTTCTCTACAAAAACCAATCAGTGGTAAAATGTGTTGGTGGACTGGATAACAACACATCTGCTGTGAACATAAAAAAAACTTTAAAAAATATTCCTTTTATAATCTCTTATTTTTTATCCAAGATTCTGTTCCAAAACATCCTTCCTGTCATTAACATCACCATGATGTCTTACCTGAGTGGCTGCTCTTGCTTCCCATCTGACTCTCTGATTGGCTGTGACTGACAGACTGAGACCGGATTTCCTGGATGGAACCCTGGATGGGCGAATCACATCCAGAGGGGGCGGCACTGGTAGGCTTCTCAATGTTCTTCAGTTCCATCTCCTCATGATGGATCCACAGGTCTGGAGGTCTCAGGTCCTTCTGACTACCTTTTCGCTTCCCTGTACTGTGAGTGGCACGCTTCCTATAGACGAGAGGGAGAAGAGAGAGATAGAAAGAGAGAAAGACAGAGCGTTAGAAAGAGAGAAAGAGAGGGAGATAGTTAGAAAGAGAGACAGAGAGAGAGACAGACGGAGAGAAAGAGAAAGAAAGAGAGAAAGAAAGAGAGAAAGACAAAGAGAGATAGAGATAAAGACGGAGAGAAAGAGGAAGAAAGAGAGAAAGAAAGAGAGAAAGACAAAGAGAGATAGAGAGAAAGACAAAGAGAGATAGAGAGAAAGACAAAGAGAGATAGAGAGAAAGACGGAGAGAAAGAGGAAGAAAGAGAGATAGAAAGAAAGAGAGAAAGACAGAGACATAGAGAGACAGAAAGAAAGAAATATTTCTCTCTAGGTGATGTCTTAGTTATAGAAGGTTTGGGAATTGCTTCCTTTTAGCTGGTTGTAGAATTTAACGGCTCTTTTATGGATTTTGATAATTAGTTGGTATCGGCCTAATTCTGCTCTGCATGCATTATTTGGTGTTTTACTTCTTGCCTTGTCTCTCAGATCGTTCACAGCCTTGTGGAAGTTACCTGTGGCGCTGATGTTAAGGCCGAGTTATGTATCGTTTTTTTGTGTGCTCTAGGGCAACGTTGTCTAGATGAAAGACTTTGCCTCTCTCTCTCCCTCTCTCCCTCCCTCCTCTAAATGTACACCTCCCTCTATTTCTTCCTCTCCCTCTCTCTCTCCCTCTCTCCCTCCCTCTCTCTCTCCCTCTCTCTCTCCCTCTCTCCCTCCCTCTCTCTCTCCCTCTCTCTCTCCCTCTCTCTCTCCCTCTGCTTCCCTCTCTCTCTCCCTCTCTCCGTCCCTCTCTCTCTCCCTCTCTCCCTCCCTCTCTCCCTCCCTCTGCTTCCCCATCCCCCTGCGTTTCCATACCTCAAAACGCCCTTCACCTCGCATGCCCTTATATGCCCACTTAGAAATATCTGCCACCCTCTCACTTGTCAAACCCAAAACTAAAAACACCATTCACATTTTAATTACATTCACTTAATGAAAAAACTGTATGAATATCAGTGAAGGACAGAGTTTCACCACCATGAGAATCTCTTCATTCTAATTACAGAGGCATCTCATCCCTTGCACAGGTGTGTGTGTGTGTGTGTCTGTGTGTGTGTCTGTGTGTGTGTCTGTGTGTGTCTATGTCTATGTCTGTGTGTGTGTCTGTGTATGTGTGTGTGTGTGTGTGTGTGTGTGTGTGTGTGTGTGTGTGTGTGTGTGTGTGTGTGTGTGTGTGTGTGTGTCTGTCTGTGTGTGTGTGTGTGTGTGTGTGTGTGTGTCTGGGGGGAGGTTAGCTGTAGTAAACTGGCTTATTCAAGCATGGAATTAACCAAGGTATCTGCTGACTATTCCTCCTGTGTCTCCAACTTACAGAGAGAACGAGAAAGAGGATCTAGATAACAATCAATGTGCGGTAATCAGCCTGTTTAAATATAAATATAACATGTGTTAACAGGATATCAGACTGTTTAAATAGAAATATAACATGTGTTAACAGGATATCAGACTGTTTAAATAGAAATATAACATGTGTTAACAGGATATCAGACTGTTTAAATAGAAATATAACATGTGTTAACAGGATATCAGACTGTTTATTAAATATAAATATAACATGTGTTAACAGGATATCAGACTGTTTAAATATAAATATAACATGTGTTAACAGGATATCAGACTGTTTAAATAGAAATATAACATGTGTTAACAGGATATCAGACTGTTTAAATAGAAATATAACATGTGTTAACAGGATAACAGACTGTTTAAATATAAATATAACATGTGTTAACAGGATATCAGACTGTTTATTAAATATAAATATAACATGTGTTAACAGGATATCAGACTGTTTATTAAATATAACATGTGTTAACAGGATATCAGACTGTTTAAATATAAATATAACATGTGTTAACAGGATATCAGACTGTTTAAATAGAAATATAACATGTGTTAACAGGATATCAGACTGTTTAAATAGAAATATAACATGTGTTAACAGGATATCAGACTGTTTAAATATAAATATAACATGTGTTAACAGGATATCAGCCTGTTTAAATAGAAATATAACATGTGTTAACAGGATATCAGACTGTTTAAATAGAAATATAACATGTGTTAACAGGATATCAGACTGTTTAAATAGAAATATAACATGTGTTAACAGGATATCAGACTGTTTAAATAGAAATATAACATGTGTTAACAGGATATCAGACTGTTTAAATAGAAATATAACATGTGTTAACAGGATATCAGACTGTTTAAATAGAAATATAACATGTGTTAACAGGATATCAGACTGTTTAAATAGAAATATAACATGTGTTAACAGGATATCAGACTGTTTAAATAGAAATATAACATGTGTTAACAGGATAACAGACTGTTTAAATAGAAATATAACATGTGTTAACAGGATATCAGACTGTTTATTAAATATAAATATAACATGTGTTAACAGGATATCAGACTGTTTAAATAGAAATATAACATGTGTTAACAGGATATCAGACTGTTTAAATAGAAATATAACATGTGTTAACAGGATATCAGACTGTTTATTAAATATAAATATAACATGTGTTAACAGGATATCAGACTGTTTAAATATAAATATAACATGTGTTAACAGGATATCAGACTGTTTAAATATAAATATAACATGTGTTAACAGGATATCAGACTGTTTAAATAGAAATATAACATGTGTTAACAGGATATCAGCCTGTTTAAATAGAAATATAACATGTGTTAACAGGATATCAGACTGTTTAAATAGAAATATAACATGTGTTAACAGGATATCAGCCTGTTTAAATAGAAATATAACATGTGTTAACAGGATATCAGCCTGTTTAAATAGAAATATAACATGTGTTAACAGGATATCAGACTGTTTAAATAGAAATATAACATGTGTTAACAGGATATCAGACTGTTTAAATAGAAATATAACATGTGTTAACAGGATATCAGACTGTTTAAATAGAAATATAACATGTGTTAACAGGATATCAGACTGTTTAAATATAAATATAACATGTGTTAACAGGATATCAGACTGTTTAAATAGAAATATAACATGTGTTAACAGGATATCAGACTGTTTAAATAGAAATATAACATGTGTTAACAGGATATCAGACTGTTTAAATAGAAATATAACATGTGTTAACAGGATATCAGACTGTTTAAATAGAAATATAACATGTGTTAACAGGATATCAGACTGTTTAAATAGAAATATAACATGTGTTAACAGGATATCAGACTGTTTAAATAGAAATATAACATGTGTTAACAGGATATCAGACTGTTTAAATAGAAATATAACATGTGTTAACAGGATATCAGACTGTTTAAATAGAAATATAACATGTGTTAACAGGATATCAGACTGTTTAAATATAAATATAACATGTGTTAACAGGATATCAGACTGTTTAAATAGAAATATAACATGTGTTAACAGGATATCAGACTGTTTAAATATAAATATAACATGTGTTAACAGGATATCAGACTGTTTAAATAGAAATATAACATGTGTTAACAGGATATCAGACTGTTTAAATATAAATATAACATGTGTTAACAGGATATCAGACTGTTTATTAAATATAAATATAACATGTGTTAACAGGATATCAGACTGTTTAAATAGAAATATAACATGTGTTAACAGGATATCAGACTGTTTATTAAATATAAATATAACATGTGTTAACAGGATATCAGACTGTTTATTAAATATAAATATAACATGTGTTAACAGGATATCAGACTGTTTATTAAATATAAATATAACATGTGTTAACAGGATATCAGACTGTTTATTAAATATAAATATAACATGTGTTAACAGGATATCAGACTGTTTATTAAATATAAATATAACATGTGTTAACAGGATATCAGACTGTTTATTAAATATAAATATAACATGTGTTAACAGGATATCAGACTGTTTATTAAATATAAATATAACATGTGTTAACAGGATATCAGACTGTTTATTAAATATAAATATAACATGTGTTAACAGGATATCAGACTGTTTATTAAATATAACATGTGTTAACAGGATATCAGACTGTTTAAATATAAATATAACATGTGTTAACAGGATATCAGACTGTTTATTAAATATAAATATAACATGTGTTAACAGGATATCAGACTGTTTATTAAATATAAATATAACATGTGTTAACAGGATATCAGACTGTTTATTAAATATAAATATAACATGTGTTAACAGGATATCAGACTGTTTATTAAATATAAATATAACATGTGTTAACAGGATATCAGACTGTTTATTAAATAGAAATATAACATGTGTTAACAGGATATCAGACTGTTTATTAAATAGAAATATAACATGTGCTAACAGGATATCAGAATGTATAAATATAACATGTGATCACAGAGTGCCGCTCCTGAGCTAACGTTTGGAAATAAGAGAACGCTGTGTTAATTAACCTACTAGCAGACCACAGAGTTCCTGCGTCTAGGGTTGCAAAGTTACCATTAACTTACCAAAGTTATCAAAATCTTCATTAATTGTTGGTAATTAACAGGTTATCTACAGCAATTTATGGTAACTTTGGTAATTTATACTTGAATAATAAAAAAATATATATACATTTAAATAATGTATACGTTTTTTATAACTGTGTCCATATTGTCCAGTAGTTTCTGGTAGATAGACCAGATGATTCAAGAGAAAATAGCTTAATTAATCAACAATGGCAATATTTTCAAATTACCTCCGCAACTCTTCCAGCTATTGACTTTTTTTTTACAACTGCCACCAGTTTGGAACCAAAACACTGACAACAAATACAAAACAATGACAACAAAGACAAAGACAAAACACTGACAACAAAGACAAAACACTGACAACAAAGACAAAACACTGACAACAAATACAAAACAATGACAACAAAGACAAAACACTGACAACAAAGACAAAACACTGACAACAAAGACAAAACACTGACAACAAAGACAAAACACTGACAACAAATACAAAGACAAAACACTGACAACAAAGACAAAACACTGACAACAAAGACAAAACACTGACAACAAAGACAAAACACTGACAACAAAGACAAAACACTGACAACAAAGACAAAGACAAAACACTGACAACAAAGACAAAACACTGACAACAAAGACAAAGACAAAACACTGACAACAAAGACAAAACACTGACAACAAAGACAAAGACAAAACACTGACAACAAAGACAAAACACTGACAACAAATACAAAACACTGACAACAAAGACAAATACAAAACACTGACAACAAAGACAAAGACAAAACACTGACAACAAAGACAAAGACAAAACACTGACAACAAAGACAAAGACAAAACACTGACAACAAAGACAAAGACAAAACACTGACAACAAAGACAAAGACATATTGACATAGTAAAATAAATAATAAAGGATATTTCATGCTGAAACCCTCATATCACCAATGGTATTCACTAAATTGATATTGATATTTAGGATAATGTTCTACAGCTTTGTCATTCTATTTTGTTTGATTTGAAATCATTTTATTTGATAATTTTATATAGTTTAAATGCGATAAGGCCAGACAGAGGGCCAGAGATAATTACAGACCCCTGTGATAATCTGAAGTAGAGGGCCAGAGATAATTACAGACCCCTGTAATAATCTGAAGTAGAGGGCCAGAGAAAATTACAGACCCCTGTGATAATCTGAAGTAGAGGGCCAGAGACAATTACAGACCCCTGTGATAATCTGAAGTAGAGGGCCAGAGATAATTACAGACCCCTGTGATAATCTGAAGTAGAGGGCCAGAGATAATTACAGACACCTGTGATAATCTTAAATAGAGGGCCAGAGATAATTACACCCCTGTGATAATCTGAAGTAGAGTGCCAGAGATAATTACAGACACCTGTGATAATCTGAAGTAGAGGGCCAGAGATAATTACACCCCTGTGATAATCTGAAGTAGAGGGCCAGAGATAATTACAGACACCTGTGATAATCTGAAGTAGAGGGCCAGAGATAATTACAGACACCTGTGATAATCTGAAGTAGAGGGCCAGAGATAATTACACCCTGTGATAATCTGAAGTAGAGGGCCAGAGATAATTACACCCTGTGGTAATCTGAAGTAGAGGGCCATAGATAATTACACCCCTGTTATAATCTGATGTAGAGGGCCAGATATAATTACACCCCTGTGATAATCTGAAGAAGAGGGCCAGAGATAATTACACCCCTGTGGTAATCTGATGTAGAGGAACAGAGATAATTACAGACACCTGTGATAATCTGAAGTAGAGGGCCAGAGATAATTACAGACACCTGTGATAATATGAATTACCAAAATAGCCACTAGATGTCTTGTGAAAAATTGCATAAAATCTTTGAAAGTCACAACAATTCTGGTAGATTACTGGTAAAAAGAAAGTTTCAACTAATATACCCTTCCTATACAGCTCTAACTGTGGGAGGAAGGGGAGTGAGGGGGAATGGGGAGCGGCGGAAGTGGGAGAGGAAAGGGGGAAGAGGTGGAAGGGGAACAGGAGGAAGGGGAGTGAGGAGGAATGGGAGTGAGGAGGAAGGGGAGTGAGGAGGAAGGGGAAGAGGTGGAAGGGGAGTGAGGAGGAAGGGGAGTGAGGAGGAAAGGGAGTGAGGAAGAAGGGGAACAGGAGGAAGGGGAACGAGGAGGAAGTGGAGTGAGGAGGAAGGGGAGTGAGGAGGAAAGGGAGTGAGGAAGAAGAGAAACAGGAGGAAGGGGAGTGAGGAAGAAGGGAAACAGGAGGAAGGGGAACAGGAGGAAGGGGAATGAGGAGGAAGGGGAATGAGGAGGAAGGGGAGTGAGGAGGAAGGGGAACAGGAGGAAGGGGAACAGGAGGAAGGGGAACGAGGATGAAGAGGCAATCCAACTCACTTTCTCTGTTGTGCGGAGGAGCGCCTGGTGCAGATCAGCGCTACTATGATGACCACTACCACAGTAACGGCTCCCACGGAGACCACGATGATGACCAGGAGGTTGCTGTTCTTCTGGGGTGTCACACTGCCATGAGGAGGACGCATCTGACCAATGTCTGAAATACAACAGGAACAGGAAATAGGAAAACCTGACCAATGTCTGGAATACAATAGGGACAGGAAATAGGAAAACCTGACCAATGTCTGGAATACAACAGGGACAGGAAATAAGACCATCTGACCAATGTCTGAACTACAACAGGGACAGGAAATAGGAAAACCTGACCAACGTCTGAATTACAATAGGGACAGGAAATAGGAACATCTGACCAATGTCTGAACTACAACAGGGACAGGAAATAGGAACTTCAACTGAGCTTAAAACATTTTATATTCTAATGACAACATTTAATTAATGCAAATTACACGTAAATCATTAATTTCATATGCTGCTCACATAGTATCCCTTCAAATTATATGACCCTTAACTCGAAGCTTTAAAAGACTGTCCAACGAGTTTCCAATACAACCCACTGGAGAAATTGAAATGTCCTTCCTCAGTTGCTTTCTACATCTCTCGTTCTCTAAATACATGTTGGCCTTGGGATGAAAGGCTGGAAAGCTCTGTTTCTCCGGTCCTGAGCTTTGAACAGCTGACGATCCCCAAGGAACAATACATTCTGATCAAGGACCAACCTAATAGGTTACAACCACTCTGTTCTCTATGCCAAAACCATTTCCACTCATTCACAACAATGGGCCACCCCCTTTGCCTCCCCAGAGAGAAACATACTTCAGCATAGCTATTGTACATAGTTGATGTGGCAATCTGGGATTACATGTTTGGTACATCCATTTTTGGGAAATTGAAAATAATGACTGACGAAAAGTGTTGGTGCTTCTACACCTGCATTGCTTGCTGTTTGGGGGTTTTAGGCTGGGTTTCTGTAGAGCTCTTTGAGATATCAGCAGATGTACGAAGGGCTATATAAATACATTTGATTTGATTTGACTCCTTTGTTGTTGTTTAAATCCCAGATTCACCCCTTTAAGTGTGTTCCTTTATAGAGAGAGAGAGAGATGTAATGTGAATGGCTTGACAATAGCTAATGAATGCTACCTGCAACCTGTAGCCCGTGTCTGTGGAAGAGGGTATGCTAATGCTATTGCTAATAGTATAATGAACTCTGTGGCAGCGATGCTAATGTTAAAGCTAATGCTAAAATCTGTCAATGTATCCTTGAGCAAGGTGCTTAACCTTAATTTTCTCCAGGGGCGCTGTACTACTATGACTATGGCTAAAACAACACATTCCCCTGCACCTATCCAGTGTTTGTGACAATAAAACATACACAGTATATACTTTTGGTATTATTGTACAAAGCTAGTGCAATGGTCTAATTTATTTTACTAGGCAAGTCAGTTAAGAACAAATTCTTATTTTCAATGATGACCTAGAAACAGTGGGTTAACTGCCTGTTCAGGAAGACAGATCTATACATTTTCAGCTCTGGGGTTTGAACTTGCAACCTTCCGGTTACTAGCCCAATGCTCTAACCACTAGGCTACTCTGCCTATCCACTAATGGACTCTGTGGAAGATGCTATTGTTAATGCTAATGCTAATGTTGATATGAATGCTTATAGTATAATACTAATGTTAATGATCATACTAATAGTAATATGCTAATGGTAAGATGCTAATGCTAATAGTATAATACTAATGTTAATGATCATGTTAATAGTAATATGCTAATGATAATGGTAGGATGCTAATGCTAATAGTAGAATGCCTGTACCGGTACAGAGTCAATGTGGAGGCTATATACAGGGGGTACCGGTACAGAGTCAATGTGGAGTCAATGTGGAGGCTATATACAGGGGGTACCGGAACAGAGTCAATGTGGAGGCTATATACAGGGGGTACCGGTACAGAGTCAATGTGGAGGCTATATACAGGGAATACCGGTAGAGAGTCAATGTGGAGGCTATATACAGGGGGTACCGGAACAGAGTCAATGTGGAGGCTATATACAGGGTGTTACGGTACAGTGTCAATGTGGAGGCTATATAGAGTGGGTACCGGTACAGAGTCAATGTGTGGGGGCACCGGTTAGTTGAGGTAGTTGAGGTCATATGTACATGTAGGTAGAGTTAAAGTGACTATGTATAGATTATAAACAGAGAGTAGCTGCAGAGTAAAAGAGGGGTCTGGGTAGTCATTTGATTAGCTGTTCAGCAGTCTTATGGTTTGGGGGTAAAGTGTAGACCTTATCGTGAAATGCTTACTGACAAGCCCTTTAACCAACAGTGCAGTTCAAGAATAAGAAAATATTTACCAAGTAGACTAAAATAAAAAGTAACACAATAACAATAACGAGGATATATACAGGGGGCACCAGTACCGAGTCAGTGTGCAGGGGTACAGGCTAGCTGAGGTAATCTGTACATGCAGGTGGGGGCGAAGTTCCCTACCCAGTGATATACTGGGCCGTACACATTACCTTCTGTAGTGCCTTGCGGTCGGAGGCCGAGCAGTTGCCATACCAGGCAGTGATGCAACCAGGATGCTCTCGATGGTGCAGCTGTAGAACCTTTTGAGGATCTCAGGACCCATGCCAAATCTTTTCAGTCTCCTGAGGGGGAAATAGTGTTTGTCGTACCCTCTTTGTGACTGTCTTGGTGTGTTTGGACCATGATGGTTTGTTGGTGATGTGGACACCAAGGAACTTAGTGCTCTCAACCTGTTCCACTACAGCCCCGTCGATGAGAATGGGGGTGTGCTAAGCCCTCCTTTTCCTGTAGTCCACAATCATCTCCATTGTCTTGATCACGTTGAGGGACAGGTCGTTGTTCTGGCAACACACGACCAGGTCTCTGACCTACTCCCTAAAGGCTTTCTCATCGTTGTCAGTAATCAGGCCACTGTTGTCTCATCAGCAGACTTGATGATGGTGTTGTAGTCGTGCCTGGCCACACAGTCATGAGTGAACAGGGAGTACAGGAGGGGACTGAGAACGCACCCCTGAGGGGCCCCTGTGTTGAGGGTCAGTGTGACAGATGTGTTGTTCCCTACCCTTACCACCTGGGGACAGCCCGTCAGGAAGTCCAAGATACAGTTGCAGAGGGAGGTGTTTAGTCCCAGGGTCCTTAGCTTAGTGATGAGCTTTGAGGGCACTTTGGTGTTGAACGCTGAGCTGTAGTCAATGAACAGCAGTCTCACATAGGTGTTCCTTTTGTCCAGGTGGGAAAGGGTAATGTGGAGTGCAATAGAAATTGCATCATCTGTTGGGGTGGTATGAAAATTGGAGTGGGTTTAGGGTTTCTGAGATAATGGTGTTGATGTGAGCCATGACCAGCCTTTCAAAGCACTTCATGGCTACAGACATGGACATGGGTCGGTAATAATTTAGGCAGGTTACCTTGGTGTTCTTGGGCACAGGGACTATGGTGGTCTGCTTGAAACATGCTGGTATTACAGACTCAGCCAGGGACAGGTTGAAAATGTCGGTGAAGACACTTGCCAGCATGCTCGGAGTACACGTCCCGGTAATCCGTCTGGCCCTGCGGCCTTGTGAACGTTGACCTGTTTAAAGGTCTTACTCACATTGGCTGTGGAGAGCGTGATCACACAGTCGTCCGGAACAGCTGGTGCTCTCATGCATGTTTCAGTGTTCCTTCAGTGCATAGAGGTAATTTAGCTCGTCTGGTAGGTTTGTATTACTGGGCAGCTCGCGGCTGTGTTTCCCGTTGCAGTCTGTAATGGTTTGCAAGCCCTGCCACATCCGACGAGCGTCGGAGCCGGTTTAGTACGATTCAATCGTAGTCCATCTACCTGTCATTACCACAGTCCCACCCACTCCTACATGTCATTACTACAGTCCCACCCACATCTACCTGTCATTACTACAGTCCCACCCAATTCTACCTGTCATTACCACAGTCCAACCCACTCCTACCTGTCATTACTACAGTCCCACCCAATTCTACCTGTCATTACCACAGTCCCACCCACATCTACCTGTCATTACTACAGTTCAACCCACATCTACATGTCATTACTACAGTCCCACTCAATCCTACATGTCATTACTACAGTCCCACCCACTCCTACCTGTCATTACTACAGTCCCACCCAATTCTACCTGTCATTACCACAGTCCCACCCACATCTAGCTGTCATTACTACAGTCCCACCCACATCTACCTGTCATTACTACAGTCCCACTCAAT